>NC_087068.1:28039262-28408560 GCF_963678635.1 Symsagittifera roscoffensis | reverse complement strand
GTTAAATTTCTTTATTCCTTGTAATAGTTATAAATACATATCTTTATTTTAAAAAAAATGTAAAATTTTTATATATATATATATATATATATATATATATATATAAAATTGTACATTTTTTTAAATAAAATAAAGATATGTATTCATAACTATTACTAAGAATAAAAGAAATATAACATGGTTTTCTCAGGGGCAGAAAAGTTTCAGAAATTTCGAAAACGATCAAAAAACTACTGTATCGTTTTTTTTTTTCGATAAAAAAAATAATTTTTACAAAAATAAGCGTTTCAATGTTAAAAAAACGCTGCTTTCTGAAAAAATTAAAGTTAATTTCAATCTACCACAACACTTTGACAGCAATTGAGAACTCTTAAAACAATAATTGTGGCATTTTGATACCAAAATTGAATGCTGTGCAAGCGCTCGTTATTGTACCTAAAAATCTCGGAAGAAGCAACCTAGGATTAATTATTTTCCACCTTTCGAGCTCGCTAGTAATAAAAAATTTTCAACTGGGATTATACACCATCAATTTATGTTCAAGGAACACTGATTGACTGATGTTATTAAAACTTCGACCACTGAAATTTTGTAATTGGTGTGTTTCAATTTTTTTTATCAACCAGTAGGCAGTCAAAGATGGTATCAAGTTTCGGCTTTAACAGCCTATCTTCGGATTTCAAATAAATCAAAAAGTTTGTATCGTTCTCGAGAAAAACTAGTCTATATTTTCTGTATTTCAGTCTAAATGAGATGTGAAGTCGTCGTGTTCGTTGCACAGTAATCGGCTATTCTTGTTTTCTGTAGAAATTACTCTGGAATCTAGAGATAATTTTAAACGAAAATTTAAAAAAAATTTTGTGAAAATCTCATCAGTTTTTATGATAAATACTGGGAGAACCATGGGTTTTATGGGGGCTTTTTGATGGGAGCTTTATGGTGGAGGACTTCAAGAAATGCTGGGAATTTCTTCTAAAAAACTCGCCGAGGTGTCTGACTTGCGGGATTTCAGAATCTGCAATCTTTCTCGAAGGGAGTTTCGAAAAAATTGAGTTTTATAAAATTGAGTACTTGATTCAGCTTAAAGAGCAAATAAATGCTAAGTAGATTTAAATCACCCACAAAAGCCGATGATGATATCAACTTACATCTTATTTTGTTGATTCCATCAAAATGTAAATTATAGCAAAGTTAAATGGCAAGAGTTTTTAATGGAGTTCCAGATAACGTTAGCTCGGTCATTTGAATGGAACTGGTTTTAAGGCGGTTTTCCGTTTAAAAAATGTTCGGTAATTGATCATAGAAACTATACATAGAAGAGAAAATTTTCGGTAAAACAATATGGCGGATTGAAAAAAGAAAAAGAAATAAACGTTTTTTTTTTGTAGCGGAAAACAGAAAATTAACGCAATGAAAATCGTTACGCAATGTCAAATGGATGAAAAAATGTGTCTTTAAATGCAAGCAATAAAAGCTCCATAAAATGCATGAAAGCGTACAGGCAGTTTGACCTTTATCGAATGATTATACATAAATTCTGCGCACAGTTCGTTAAATTTACGTAACTCGCTCCGATTTGCAGATAAGGAAGGAGAAAGAATCAATAATGCTCTAACCAGTTGATACTTTTTTACATCTTATCCCATTTTCTAGTTTCGTTGGGTCGTGAACAAATAATTCAAAATGTTTTTGAAGTTAGTTTACTTAAACACAAGAAACCCGGGTTGACAAAAATCATTATCATACAATTCCATACATCAAGTGTATGGAGAAAATACTTGTCATACAATTTTCTTACATTTTCGAAAAATAATAGAAAAAAAACAAACCATTTCTGCGGCTTTTTGAGAACAGTTGAACAGACTGATTTCAAACTTTTTTGAAGAAAAAGGCTTACCATACAATTTCCATATACGGCACAAAAATTTTTCAGTAGTAATTTTGAAAACTTGCCCCAAAAACTTTTATTAAATTTAATTTTTTGTGTGCATAACGTAGTCCTAGATACGATAATAATGGCTTTTTTTTCTTTCCACTTAATTTTTTTTTCTCAAAAACACCGAAAATTCCTATTTCTTTTGTATGGCGTGTTTTTGTATGCCTTGATCAAGGTCTGATAATTTCAAATTTCGAAAATTTAAAATAATCATCATTGAAAACTTTTGCCAAAAATCAAAAGTTTGTTACTTTTCTTATATAATTTGTGAAAGATAGCTCTAAGACAATTTAGGTCGTTTTTCATGCATTGTAAACGCAAGACCGTCCAACCTTTGTTGCTTTGAGTAACCAAGGTCTTTGTCACTTGTGCTCGGTTGCAAACACAACCGAAAATTTGTCAGAAAATAAATATAGCAACAAATACCAACTTTTTGGTTTATGGAGAAAACCCCTATCATACAATTTCCATTATGGGAAAAGGTTTATTATAGAGATTTCATACAATTTTCTGTACGTATGGAAATGTATGGAATTGTATGAAAAGAAAATTCCCATTTATGAGAATTGTATGATAAGCATTTTTGGTCAACCCGGGAAGCTAGTTCAATTTCGCTGTTTTACATGAGAAAAAATGTGAAAAAGTAGGATGAATTTGGACCTATGCTACAAATATTTTGTTATTAATAATTTAAAAATGTAAAAGTGGAACTGAAAATACTGATGATGAGTACAGTATCAAATTGACCGTACTATTGCATTGCGAGGCCAAACTTTGTATTTTGTGAACTGTAAGCGGATTCTGCCACAAAGGACGCTCCCTTTGTAATAAATAATGACCTTTTTTTTGTCTGGTCAGCATTCTAAAAAAGATCAGATAAACAGAGATCAAGCATTAGAAGGGAATGAAAAACAAAGTTTTTCATGCGAAAACACCTGCTTACGTTTATGAGTATGTTGAGAATTAGTTTTGTGAATGAGTTTGAAAAAAAAGAATATATTAATCATAAAAAAATATTTCAAATAAACTACGAGGTAAAGAAATTTACCGTAAATACCAAAACATTCAATTTGATGAAAAATTTACATCTGAAATAAAACTCTTTGAATTTTCTACAATTTTTTTATTTCAACTGTTTTGCGAATATTTAGTCATTTCATCCTAAAACATTTCAAGCTTGATCTTTTCAAATTTCCTTAGCGAAGTTTGATTTTTTGTTTGAAAAATGACAAGGTGTTTCGAAAGTCTCATAGGTTTTTAGAGTAAAAAATTACTTGCAACAAAATGTTTTATCTATGAAATTAACTTACCTTTATTTTAGCCAAGTGTTTTGCTCAGTTCTGCCAAGACTTCGAAATACTACATTTTATCAGAAATGATCTAAAACAGACTATTTTTTTATCAAAAACAAAAATGTTTACCGTATTTTGACGCTAAAAAAGGAGGAAAAAATTATTTTTTTTGTTCTTATGCCAAACGAAACAAGCAATCTGAAAAACAAATAATGTAATCCTTCACTCAATGTAATCCTTCACTAGTATTTGAAATAATTTAGTGAAACTTTATAACAGAAACTTTAACCATATCATTTGTTCAAAATGGTAAGCTTTCAAGCAAACTGAAAATTTTTAAGTTGTTGAAACTTTCAATCAAAGTAGATTTGATTTACATTTCGAAACTTAAAATTTTTTTGCTTGAAATTTTGATGAGGACATCACTGTCATATCAGGACATTAATTCGAAAGTTTCATGTTCCCTTTAATTTTTTCTAAATTTTTCAACTCTTTTTTTGAAACTTTTTTTGTATATTTTTAACGTCGCTTTACAACAGCAGTAAAACTGAATCAATTGGAAAGAAACCTTCTCTTTTGTTTATAAAAAAAAAAACAGTCCGTTTTTGGCAAACTCTGTGTTAGTTCGACCAAATTTGAAGAGTTTATCGAAAACATAGCTTCTGATGAAATTTCTCATTGATTCAAAAAGTAATTTTCAATCAAAACTTAATCATCTGTCAACAAACAAACCAAAAATTTTCGAATAGAAGTTTTAATTTGATCATTTGGGATTTGTAAGTTTTCAATTTGATTGTGTTTTTACTTGCTCAGAAGAAATACCTTTAAGCATTATTCCATTTTCAAGCTTTAGTCTGGCTATACACAAAAGTTTTTTAAAACAATATCCACCTAACATTTAACAACTAAAAAAGCGGTGATGTTCCAAAAAACTGAAAGGAAAATAAGCCGAAAAACAAATTACCTTTCCAACAGGCCAAAAAAAAAATACAGTTATGCAACATAACAACAGATTGTGACTGTTCTTATGCAATTTTTAGGTAATTTCGATGTAATTCACGTTATTCTGATGTATTGACAAAGAGTAAAATCTGTAGTTAAACCTATAAAAAAAAGTTGCACTTCAGCAAAATTCATTTTATCGTGCCTGTAATTAACCTAGTAATTAACCTTGTAATTAACATAGAAAGAACCAATGTTACATCGGATATTGTACTCCTCAAAAACATGAGGTTTACATTGTCGGTGGCTCTGTACGTAGCTTAGAATGTTCCGAGCTTAGTCATTTTTTGAGAAGTTTGATCCAAAAAGATATATTTTTAAAATACTTCTGTTCTCTTTTTCTTGAGAGAAAACAGAAGTATAGGAGACAGGAAGAAAAAGAGAGAGAGAGAGAGAGAGAGAGAGACAGAGAGAGGGAGAGAGAGAGAAAGAGAGAGAGAGAGAGAGAGAGAGAGAGAGAAAGAGAGAGCAGAGAAAACTGGGGTTTGTTCGAAAATTAAGAAAAATTTATAATTTCTTTCTTTAAAAGTATTCTTGGTCGCGCTAGTCTTAACTTCATTGAGTGACTTCAATTTCATTTCTTAACATTTTTCTCCATTTGCTCTAAAAACCGTTTTTGTGGACATAGATGATTTTTTCGGAAGATTTTGTGGCTCAAACTAGACTACAACCTCAAAAGCTTTATTTTGTTGTATCCCTCGAACCATCTCACGTTTGTCTGTGGTTTAACGTCGCGTGAAAACTGCCGGCTAATCCAATGATCCTTCTCAATTCTGTGGCAATGGACCAAAAAAAAGAGGTGATGAGTCAAAACAATTTTTTTCTAGACGCATTTATAGCAATTCTTCTACCCTCATAAGAATTGCTATAAAATTTAAAATTGGTTCACTTACCATGACTGTGAGGGCTTGAATCCAACGGACTTGGTAACAGCAGTTGATAAAAAGTTCGGCATATTGATCTGTATTTTCCAGGAATAAGAAATTACAAGCTTTCAGGTAGCTTGTTATAATTTTTTACCCCTGATAATCTAGAAAATGTCTTTTGAAATCTGAAATAGAAACATGATCATTTCTTATATTGTTTGATTTATTCTTAATTTTCGACAGTTTACGTCAGAATTTGCTGGAAAATAGCAAAAACTAGCTCCGTTTATTTCGCATATATCTAGCCTAACTAACTGAGGACTAAACAAAATAAGTGATTATATTTTTGAATTGATTCAAAAAAAGCTGGTTTTGACTTTTAAAAAAATTCTACACAAAATTTCAACCCTGGTACGCTGGTGCTCTGGCTTTTTTGTTTCTTTTGACTAAAACAATGAGCTTTGGCTTTGCAGCTTAATTTGATCAATACTTTGAATTAATTTTTTTTTCAGATAGATTCCAAAGAGTACCAGGTACCAAACTCGCTAAAGTTTGGTTTTATCTGCCCATTAGTAATAAACATTGCACAACAAAAAAAAACTAGAATTATAGACTAAAACATTTCTAAAAGATTTAGTTTTACGACTTTCTTTTTCTTCTTCTAAATTTTGAGCTTAAATTACAGGTCGTTCAGCCCTTCAAGTCGCGAATACAAATCTTTCTAAATACAACGGTAAGACTGATGCTATAATGAGCAATATCTACTTAAAATTGATCCAAGTCTTAACTGAAGAAGCTCCTCTTCCTCTTCTAGGTCATAAACAGGAAAATCAGAATAATTCATCCGGCGACAGTTGAACAAAAGAGAGTGAAAGAAAGTAAAGTGAAATATTCAATGTTCAAAAGGGAAAGCGAACAGCAGGTAAACATGTGATCACGTGATAACCAAGGTTAAAACGTGAATAAAAAAGTTATAACCAAAAAGAGGAAGAGTTACTTGTGATGACCTTTCCGTGAGCTGGGTTCTTTTTTATAAATGTATATTCATTTTCACTTTTAGGGATGGTAAGAAAGTCATTTGTAAACGTGAATGAGAAATAAATGAAAAACAATCCGCCAGATAAACCCGCCGATTGTCTTTTTCAATATTGATTTCTAACAAGAGGGTCTTATGCAACAACAAAAAAATCCGCGAATGAGTACAAAAGATTATTTGTTTTCCATTTCTACAGGAAGTGCAAAAATTCATTCCATCATTCTAATTTTCGCAGTTTTAGTTTTTCTGTTTTATTACTAACAACTATTTAAATGTTTTTGAGGGGAAATATTTTAGTACCATAAGGCAAAACTAGAGAAAGCTGAATTAACTTTTAATTTCAGTCGCTTAAATTCAGAAGCTACTCATTTGTCTTCCTTATTGGTACTTGCTTCAGAAGCTATTTTTTTGTATAGCACTTCTCAGAGCTAAAATTTTGTGATATAAATAGTTTCATCGATGGGGTAATTTGCACTTTTGTTGCCAGGGCAAGAAAAATTTTCGCAAATTAAAATTTTTAATTATATACCAGAAAAGGCTCCAGGTGTTTTAAACAAAAGGGTTAACAGCGGTATCCCGCAAAATGCATAAAAGTGAGTCGAGTTCTATTTAGGGTATCATGTGCGTAATTATTCAAAACTGTTATCGCTTCGACTTTTGAAGAAAGCACGGAACATTTGTGCTTGGGGTGGTTTTTTATTCAGTCAGATTTCGAATTTTTAACGAATGGTTCTGAGCAAACTTTTTACATTCAATCTGAAAAAAAAATATTTTTCGGAGCTCAAATGTAAGAAAAAAAGTCACATTTGATATGATGGGGGTTATGTAAAAAGAAAAAACTGCTAATTTGGCCAATTTGGGCTACTGAACTTGCGATATATTGCATATATACATCTTTGTGTACTCTACATGCCTTTTTTTCTTTCTTTCGAATATTTTATCAAATTTTCTAAATTGGCTTTAAAGTGCAGACGGAACAATCGGTGCTTCACCCTGTTGTACGAGTAGTCTTATTACTCAATCTCAGTTCAGTTGAATTTGCTGGTATGGTATATTATACATAAAGTGAATTGGGCCAAGCCATTTTCTCATAATAATAAGTTACTAGACGCAAAATTTAGCTCTCTAATTGGAATTTTTGAGTTAGAAATGCTATCAGACTTGTCTACCTATAGTAAATTCCTATTATTTCTCCACATTCCAAAGTAAGTTTTTTGTTTTTATCTGAAAATTTTTAATGAGGCGGCGTTAAAGGACATTTGGAAAAATCGAACAAAGGCGTCACAAACTAGCAAAAAAAATCAGACCTGGAGAGTAGATCAGAAACTTTTATCTGAGAGAGCGCAAAATTTGCTAAAATAACATAAATGAAATATTCGATAGAAAAAATGGGGCAATGAAATTAGCCTTTAGTTTAACTTTTACATTAAATACGCAGGACTTATTTTTAGTTTATTAGGTTGAGCGAGCCTAGGGCGGGAAAATCAAATCAATTGAACCAACTACAGTATTTTTAAGATAATGAGAAGTAATAAAAGATTGCAGCTAACTTGTGTGGATCCTAATTGTATTTATAAAATATGCAAAATCACATGCAATTTGATATTTTTTATCAAAAAATTTCGTCACAAGGCAGTTGTTTTTATTGTTTTTTTTTTGCTGTTGTAGATCCAGAAAAGCGTACTTAATTGAAGTTATTTTTCAAAGTAAAAAAAATTAGTCAAAAGAAAACACGTTTTTGGTCCAAGCCGGTAGCGATAACTGCGAGCTCTTTCAGTCAACACTAAACCAAGTAGAAAGAACTTTTCAAATAACAATTATGCAATTAAGTTCATAATCAACATAGGCAATTAACCAAAAGAAAACAGAACACATTTTTGGTACCATATTGTACCGACCACAGAACAATCCTGTACTAAAATTAAATATCACAAATAATTGTCGAACAAGCTTGCAGGGTATAACATTACATTGCATTACAATGCGCTTTTAGTTGCGATTCGATTAAAATTTCATAAAAATTTTCAGCGTAGAGAAAAATTGGTTCAAATTTTTAGTTTTTGGTCTAAATTTGAGCAAAAAAGCACCAAAAGAAAACAGAACACAGTTTTGGTAGCATAATGCACCCACCACTGACTAATCCGGTACCAAACTTAAAGTGATGCGACAACTCGCAAGAAAAGACATCTCACAATAAACGACAACTCGCATGAAAAGACAACTCGCAATATACTCACCGCCGCAGGCGCGCCAAGGTGTTGCAAGCTTGCCAACAGAGGGTAGGACTTTATACAAAATTTAGAGATGGTTATCGCCGCAAAGCGGCGACGCGTGCAAAGTGCGCCCACCGACGACCTCAGACCGAGAATATAAAACTTCCAATTAGCTTCAAAAATTTTTGTGGCGCTTTGTGTATTATGCGTGTTGTGGCAATTTGTGTGCGAGTTGTCGCGGTACCCAAAATTAAGTATCACAAATAGTTGTCGAACAATGTTGCGTGGTATAACATTATCTTACCCTCACAGTTATGATTCGAATCTCATTAAAAAAATTTTGATGGTTCAAATTTTATCAGAGCCTTGTTGACAACAAAAACTCTTAAAAAAACAAAATTACATAAATGCTTTAATTTCATTTTGATAATTTTTGTTTTTGCTTATTTGTTGGTAAATACTAGTGCCAAATTTGGGTATTGTACCCTCAATATCATGAATTTTAAAAAGTAACAAGACTGCTCGTATCAGGGCGAAGCCCTGAAAATTCCGACTGCCTTTTAACGTTTATGGAGCAGTAATAACATAAACAACAAAAAAAATAAATGAAATAAAAAAAATGAAAAACTTGTTTTTTTCTAAAATTTGAATTTTTTTAATTGAAAATCATCCCCCCACACGCCATATAAAGTACAAAACAAAAGTTTTCGCTCCCTGTTAACAAATCAATTATGGCAAATAAGCTTCTTTCAACCAATTTGGAACGATTTCTAAGACGGAGTAAATCTCCGCTTACGCGTTAATAGCGCGAATTATATCGCGCGTTAATTGTCCCAAATTGGTCAAAATGGCAATCTTTAAACCCTCATAACTTTACGAAAAATGATCACAGGTGAAATATCTTTTCAAATTTAAGCTCAGGGCAACAATAGCTTTCGAATGATATAAAAAACTTCCGTCAAAAATGGCTAGTTAAAAAGTCGAAATTTGTCTGAAGAAAAAAAAACCCACCCGGAGCACAAATATTCCGTTACTTTCGTATCGAAAGTCGGAACAATAAAAATTTTTTCTGTCAGGTTGTTTTGCATTGTCAATTCATTTTTCAAAACTTAACGAAATTGTTTGTATCAAAGCAAAGCCCTATGTTTTTGACGGCTTTTTTTAAAGAAAAATGTTTTATAATTCGTCTTTCAAAATAAAAAATTGGTCGGATTAAAAAAATCCATATAAATTTTTTTCAGATTTTTTTCAGCAAAAATTTGTTATGTCATACGGTATGTAAGATAG
Organism: Symsagittifera roscoffensis; assembly: GCF_963678635.1. NCBI lineage: Eukaryota > Metazoa > Xenacoelomorpha > Acoela > Convolutidae > Symsagittifera > Symsagittifera roscoffensis. The sequence goes on along the minus strand of NC_087068.1, from coordinate 28,398,928 downwards.
AAGGAGATGTAATTAGCGTCTAGTCACTTTTTTGATTTTGTGTTAATTTTTGAGGCACAAAAAAACGCCGCATACGCGTTCATAGTAAAAATAACATTATCGCGTGTTTTTTTTGAATTTTGATGAAGGATGAAATATCTTTTTAGATTGAAATGAATATCTTTTTAGATTGAAATTTAGAGGTGGTTATCGCCGCAAAGCGGCGACGCGTGCATAGTGCGCCCACCGACGACCTCATACCGAGAATATAAAACTTCCAATTAGCTTCATAAATTTTTGTGGCGATTTGTGTATTCTGCGTGTTGTGGCGATTTGTGTGCGAGTTGTCGCGGTACCCAAAATTAAGTATCACAAATAGTTGTCGAACAATGTTGCGTGGTATAACATTATCTTACCCTCACAGTTATGATTCGAATCTCATTAAAAAAATTTTTGATGGTTCAAATTTTATCAGAGCCTTGTTGACTCTTAAAAAAAACAAAATTACATAAATGTTTTAATTCCATTTTGATAATTTTCGTTTTTGCTTATTTGTTGGTAAATACTAGTGCCAAATTTGGGTATTGTACCCTCAATATCATGAATTTTAAAACGTAACACGACTGCTCGTATCAGGGCGAAGCCCTGAAAATTCCGACTGCCTTTTAACGTTTATGGAGCAGTAATAACATAAACAACAAAAAAAATGAAATAAAAAAAATGAAAAACTTAATTTTTTCTAAAATTTGAATTTTTTAAATTGAAAATCATCCCCCCACACGCCATATAAAGTACAAAACAAAAGATTTCGCTCCCTGTTAACAAATCAAAAATGGCAAATAAGCTTCTTTCAACCAATTTGGAACGATTTCTAAGACGGAGTAAATCTCCGCTTACGCGTTAATAGCGCGACTTATATCGCGCGTTAATTGTCCCAAATTGGTCAAAATGGCAATCTTTAAATCCTCATAACTTTATGAAAAATGGTCACAGGTAAAATATCTTTTCAAATTTAAGCTCAGGACAACAATAGCTTTCGAATGATATAAAAAACTTCCGTCAAAAATGGCTAGTTAAAAAGTCGAAATTTGTCTGAAGAAAAAAAAACCCACCCGGAGCACAAATATTCCGTTACTTTCGTATCGAAAGTCGGAACAATAAAAATTTTTTCTGTCAGGTTGTTTTGTATTGTCAATTCATTTTTCAAAACTTAACGAAATTGTTTGTATCAAAGCAAAGCCCTATGTTTTTGACAGCTTTTTTTAAAGAAAAATGTTTTATAATTCGTCTTTCAAAATAAAAAATTGGTCGGATTAAAAAAATCCATATAAATTTTTTTCAGATTTTTTTCAGCAAAAATTTGTTATGTCATACGGTATGTAAGATAGAAGGAGATGTAATTAGCGTCTAGTCACTTTTTTGATTTTGTGTTAATTTTTGAGGCACAAAAAAACGCCGCATTCGCGTTCATAGTAAAAATAACATTATTGCGTGTTTTTTTTGAATTTTGATGAAGGATGAAATATCTTTTTAGATTGAAATGAATATCTTTTTAGATTGAAATTTAGAGGTGGTTATCGCCGCAAAGCGGCGACGCGTGCATAGTGCGCCCACCGACGACCTCAGACCGAGAATATAAAACTTCCAATTAGCTTCAAAAATTTTTGTGGCGATTTGTGTATTCTGCGTGTTGTGGCGATTTGTGTGCGAGTTGTCGCGGTACCCAAAATTAAGTATCACAAATAGTTGTCGAACAATGTTGCGTGGTATAACATTATCTTACCCTCACAGTTATGATTCGAATCTCATTAAAAAAATTTTTGATGGTTCAAATTTTATCAGAGCCTTGTTGACAACAAAAAACTCTTAAAAAAACAAAATTACATAAATGTTTTAATTTCATTTTGATAATTTTTAATTTTGCTTATTTGTTGGTAAATACTAGTGCCAAATTTGGGTATTGTACCCTCAATATCATGAATTTTAAAACGTAACAAGACTGCTCGTATCAGGGCGAAGCCCTGAAAATTCCGACTGCCTTTTAACGTTTATGGAGCAGTAATAACATTAACAACAAAAAAAAATAAATAAAATAAAAAAAATGAAAAACTTGTTTTTTTCTAAAATTTGAATTTTTTTAATTGAAAATCATCCCCCCACACGCCATATAAAGTACAAAACAAAAAATTTAGCTCCCTGTTAACAAATCAATTATGGCAAATAAGCTTCTTTCAACCAATTTGGAACGATTTCTAAGACGGAGTAAATCTCCGCTTACGCGTTAATAGCGCGAATTATATCGCGCGTTAATTGTCCCAAATTGGTCAAAATGGCAATCTTTAAACCCTCATAACTTTACGAAAAATGGTCACAGGTGAAATATCTTTTCAAATTTAAGCTCAGGACAACAATAGCTTTCGAATGATATACAAAACTTCCGTCAAAAATGGCTAGTTAAAAAGTCGAAATTTGTCTGAAGAAAAAAAAACCCACCCCGAGCACAAATATTCCGTTACTTTCGTATCGAAAGTCGGAACAATAAAAACTTTTTCTGTCAGGTTGTTTTGTATAGTCAATTCATTTTTCAAAACTTAACGAAATTGTTTGTATCAAAGCAAAGCCCTATGTTTTGACGGCTTTTTTTAAAGAAAAATTTTTTATAATTCGTCTTTCACAAAATGAAAAATTGGTCGGATTAAAAAAATCCAAATAAATTTTTTTCAGATTTTTTTCAGCAAAAATTTGTTATGTCATACGGTGTGTAAGATAGAAGGAGATGTAAACAGCGTCTAGTCACTTTTTTGATTTTGTGTTAATTTTTGAGGCTGAAAGCTGTAGTGTGAGAAGCTGTACTGTAGAAACCGAACCTGAAACTTTTTTATGCGAGCAATATTTACGCTTGGGGTGTTTTTTATTCAGATCTATCTCTGTAAAAAAAATTGTAGCGTGAGATCGAACATGATCTTTGCGTGTTTCTCGGTAGGTGTGCTATGCACTGTCCGCCATGTGCTTTAATTTGGGCCTGATAAGTTGTTCGGAGAATAGTTTGAAGACTTTAATTATAAAGCTGAAAGCTTAACCCAAATTATTGTCACTCAAACAAAATTATAGGTCAATTTATGCTTTATAAATTTTTTGTAACCAAAAATTATTAGAGACAGACAAGGCAGTTGGAACATTCAGGGCATTGCAGTGATATACCAGCAGTCTTGTACATTTTAAGGTCGAATTTTTCTTATTCTAAGATCGCTTTATTTTTCATAAGGGTACTTTTAGTGGGCATTCTTGTTGCCCTTCGTTTGTCTTCTCTAAGTTTGCATTAAGTTTGATATTGTATTGGTTGCGTGCTTATATAGAATTGTTAGCATATGCTGAAGCATAATTGTTTTTTTTTCTACAAACTCAGAGGAATAATTTCTTGTTATTATGTTTCTTCTTCTTCCTCTTCGTTTTTTGCGTTGACCAGTTTCAAATTTACCAAAAAATGTTGAATTGTTTGTTTTCAGCTCCTAAAACGGAAGCTAGCAATTGGTACGGACCAAGTTGCATGGGACCAACGAATGGCCAGAAATCACTCCAGCCAAACTGGTGATCGAGAAGCGATTTTATGATTCGTAAAGAGCTTCACTTGTTAAATGACTTAATGACAAGTTATCCTGTCTGGTGGATTTTGTGAAAGAATTTGAGACTTTATCAACTAAACCACGGCGCCAAACGACTAAAACTGAGGCATGTGATCTAATCCGAAAGGTACTTAGTTGTCTATATAGATTCTTTCAGTAGTTTAATATCTCAAATATCTTTCACTCCTTAGTACTTTATTTACAGAAAAGTTTGAAACTCCTCTGTTTGCTTGAATAATTAAACTATCATAGGCTCGCTGGAAATAGAGCTATAACTTCTGTAACTGCGTACCTGAAACTATTCGATGTAGTCATACTGCCAGACAATCGCTTTCCAGTTGAGTTATGTCTTGGTATAGTGCTAGTTGTGAACTTGCAACCTGCTGTAAAATTGGTCAAACTATTCCTTGGGTTTTGATAGAGATAGCCCAGCGAGTTTCCGAGGGTGTTATCGGCGTAAAGGCTCACACACGTTCGGCTAGACGATCGATTCGCAACACGACCCGACTCAGTTGTCGTGTGGCTTCGAAACCGAACCGGATGAGGGTTGTTTTGGTCGCTTTTATCACCATCTGGCGGTGAACTTTTGTTACCTTTTTTTGAAGTAAAGTTCATTTTGAAATGTGATTTAATATTCGTGCAGTTTATTAGGAAAAATGAAGTTATGAGCAAAAGAAAGTAGGTTGAAATTTAATCAGACCGCAATCTGCGCCAATGTATCACATAGAGACAGAAGCTAGGCGGAAGAATGACTTCATCAATATTTCTGTTGGGTTTCTGGAAGGTAATTTGGTACCATTAATATTAAAAACGCAATGACGTATGTAAATGGTGTAAGTCAAGTTTGTCTGACTGGATATCAAATAAGTTGTTGGACACACAAAAAAGATAAGTTTGCCAGTGTATAAAAGGGCTAGGTCAGGGTAAAAAAAGATAAAAATGATGAAAGAAAAACTAATGGAATTAAGGAATCAAGTGGGCTAAAAGAGGCAGGCAGGGCCTTAATATTAGTACCAAGGGAGCAAAACAAAAGGTGGGGTAAAATGGACTCCTGGTCGGATTATATTTGGCTCTTATTTCCAGTGGGCTTTTGCCAGAGAATAAAGAGCGAAATGACCATTGTGCCCTTTCTTTGTTTATGACCCAAATCCAAACTTATGGTGAATAAAATGTGTCAAAATAAGATAAGTTATAAGGTTTCACTATTTCCTTTTATTATTGAATAAAGTAATAATAATATTATTACCAAAGGAACCAAGACCCTTTCTAGGATATAAAATGTGTTGTCGAGATTCCCCGGGGTGGCAAAGGGTAACGAGGAAAAATAAAAGATTGAAATCGACGGTTTAGGCTACAAAACTAGACTGTTAGAGGAAAATAATTGATTGTGATCAGATTGTGTTTTTGCTCATACAACATTTGACGTCAGAAACATCAAAAACAGGAAAATAACTCAAACAATAACTTGGATTAACTTCAAAAGTCAGATAAGCTGATTTGAACACTTACTCCAGAAAACTATTTTCTAACTGAAATGTCAGTTTTGACCGCAAATATAAAACTTATTCATACCAAACTAACCACACAGAACATAAATTTAAAGATAATTTCTGATAGAAGCTCTACGACAATTTTTTCAAACCAATCAATTGCATAATGAGCATTTTTATGCAATTGGTTGACAGTCAGAGCACTTTTTCAACATCTTAACTTTTTAAAAACAGTTCAATATTGTGAAGTTTACAAAATTGTAGGCAGACTCAAACTGAAAAATAAAAAGCTGACAAATGCATAGATTTTTGAAGAAATTATTAAAATAGCGGTCTTTCAAAAACAAAATCTTGTTTGCTATTTTGCAGTAACATTGAATTTGCGCAGTATCTTCAATGGTAAATCTATGTTTGGATTACGCAAAATTGTTCTATAGAGTTGGTATAAAATTTTCAAATTAGATTCAGAAAAAATGGAGCAACCCCGGGCTTTCGCCGTTTGAATCCATTAAGAAAGGTACTCATTATTTCTAAAAGGGCGACCTTCAATTTTTTTATAATTAAATGTGCAACATATAAAAAATCAGTCAGAATAACATAAAGAAAAAATTGTGGCAGTGGCTTTTGCACATATCTTTTTGACAGGGCGCTTTGAAGTTTTGTCGAAACTGTAAAATAGTCTTTTTTATTTTGGCAATGGTTATTTCAAAATCTCAAAATGGTCAAATTTGGTCAAACTGATGTTAAACTGCCGGCAATATTTCGAGGAAAAACACATTTTTATGAAATGACAAATTCGACAATGTGTGAATTTTTTTTGGCAGTAATTAAAAATCATCGTTGTTTTCAGTCTACATTTAGCAATTTGATGTTTGAAACTGTAAGACTAGCAAAAAAAGATTTTGATTGATTTAAAAGAGAAACAAAAAGTTAAGTTAAATTTTCACAAACAATCATTGCTTATCTTTGATGAAAAGTATACGGTTAATGCAATCGTATAAGTGTTGCAAGGAAAAAGCCAGTAAAAAATTAGATACAGCAAATAAATGAACTCCTTTAAAATTCGTCCTCAATTAGTTATTTTTAACAGAAGTTTAGAGTTCGCCTTTGTCCTCCATAGTATTATATGCTCGAAATAATTAAGCTCGTTTCTAAATTTTCAAAAACTTGTGAGCATTTTCATTCGTTTTCTTTTTATAAAAAAAAAGATGTATATAGAATAGGATAATATTTAGACTGCATTTATTTTTAGGAAACATCTAAAAGGGAGAGAACGAAGCATTTTATTTTTTTAATTGGATGGTAAACAAAAAAGCAAAACAAAATGGCCAAGCGGAGTTTCTTAAATTTTTTCGAAAGGAGAAAAAAATACCTCAAATTTAAGCTCAGGACAACAACAGCTTTTGAATGATATATAAAACTTCCGTCAAAAATGGCTAGTTAAAAAGTCGAAATTTGTCTGAAGAAAAAAAAACCCACCCCGAGCACAAATATTCCGTTACTTTCTTATCGAAAGTCGGTACAATAAAAACTTTTTCTGTCAGGTTGTTTTGTATTGTCAATTCATTTTTCAAAACTTAACGAAATTGATTGTATCAAAGCAAAGCCCTATGTTTTTGACGGCTTTTTTTATAGAAAAATTTTTTATAATTCGTCTTTCAAAAAAAAAACTTGGTCGGATTAAAAAAATCCAATTAAATTTTTTTCAGATTTTTTTCAGCAAAAATTTGTTATGTCATACGGTATGTAAGATAGAAGGAGATGTAATTAGCGTCTAGTCACTTTTTTGATTTTGTGTTAATTTTTGAGGCACAAGAAAACGCCGCATACGCGTTCATAGTAAAAATAACATTATCGCGTGTTTTTTTTTGAATTTTGATGAAGGATGAAATATCTTTTTAGATTGAAATTAAAGTCTTTTTAGATTGAAATTTAGAGGTGGTTATCGCCGCAAAGCGGCGACGCGTGCATAGTGCGCCCACCGGCGACCTCAGACCGAGAATATAAAACTTCCAATTAGCTTCAAAAACTTTTGTGGCGATTTGTGTATTCTGCGTGTTGTGGAGATTTGTGTGCGAGTTGTCGCGGTACCCAAAATTAAGTATCACAAATAGTTGTCGAACAATGTTGCGTGGTATAACATTATCTTACACTCACAGTTATGATTCGAATCTCATTAAAAAAATTTTTGATGGTTCAAATTTTATCAGAGTCTTGTTGACAACAAAAAACTCTTAAAAAAACAAAATTACCAAATGCTTTAATTTCATTTTGATAATTTTTGTTTTTGCTTATTTGTTGGTAAATACTAGTGCCAAATTTGGGTATTGTACCGTCAATATCATGAATTTTAAAACGTAACAAGAGTGCTCGTATCTGGGCGAAGCCCTGAAAATTCCGACTGCCTTTTAACGTTTATGGAGCAGTAATAACATAAACAACAAAAAAAAATAAATGAAATAAAAAAAAATGAAAAACTTGTTTTCTTCTAAAATTTGAATTTTTTTAATTGAAAATCATCCCCCCACACGCCATATAAAGTACAAAACAAAAGATTTCGCTCCCTGTTAACAAATCAATTATGGCAAATGAAATTCTTTCAACCAATTTGGAACGATTTCTAAGACGGAGTAAATCTCCGCTCACGCTTTAATAGCGCGAATTATATCGCGCGTTAATTGTCCCAAATTGGTCAAAATGGCAATCTTTAAACCCTCATAACTTTACGAAAAATGGTCACAGGTGAAATATCTTTTCAAATTTAAGCTCAGGACAACAATAGCTTTTGAATGATATAAAAAACTTCCGTCAAAAATGGCTAGTTAAAAAGTCGAAATTTGTCTGAAGAAAAAAAACCCACCCCGAGCACAAATATTCCGTTACTTTCGTATCGAAAGTCGGAACAATAAAAAATTTTTTCTGTCAGGTTGTTTTGTATTGTCAATTCATTTTTCAAAACTTAACGAAATTGTTTGTATCAAAGCAAAGCCCTATCTTTTTGACGGCTTTTTTTAAAGAAAAATGTTTTATATTTCATCTTTCAAAATAAAAAATTGGTCGGATTAAAAAAATCCAAATAAATTTGTTTCAGGTTTTTTTCAGCAAAAATTTGTTATGTCATACGGTATGTAAGATAGAAGGAGATGTAATTAGCGTCTAGTCACTTTTTTGATTTTGTGTTAATTTTTGAGGCACAAGAAAACGCCGCATACGCGTTCATAGTAAAAATAACATTATCGCGTGTTTTTTTTGAATTTTGATGAAGGATGAAATATCTTTTTAGATTGAAATTAAAGTCTTTTTAGATTGAAATTTAGAGGTGGTTATCGCCGCAAAGCGGCGACGCGTGCATAGTGCGCCCACCGGCGACCTCAGACCGAGAATATAAAACTTCCAATTAGCTTCAAAAACTTTTGTGGCGATTTGTGTATTCTGCGTGTTGTGGAGATTTGTGTGCGAGTTGTCGCGGTACCCAAAATTAAGTATCACAAATAGTTGTCGAACAATGTTGCGTGGTATAACATTATCTTACACTCACAGTTATGATTCGAATCTCATTAAAAAATTTTTTGATGGTTCAAATTTTATCAGAGCCTTGTTGACAACAAAAAACTCTTAAAAAAACAAAATTACATAAATGCTTTAATTTCATTTTGATAATTTTTGTTTTTGCTTATTTGTTGGTAAATACTAGTGCCAAATTTGGGTATTGTACCGTCAATATCATGAATTTTAAAACTTAACAAGAGTGCTCGTATCTGGGCGAAGCCCTGAAAATTCCGACTGCCTTTTAACGTTTATGGAGCAGTAATAACATAAACAACAAAAAAAAAATAAATGAAATAAAAAAAAATGAAAAACTTGTTTTCTTCTAAAATTTGAATTTTTTTAATTGAAAATCATCCCCCCACACGCCATATAAAGTACAAAACAAAAGATTTCGCTCCCTGTTAACAAATCAATTATGGCAAATGAAATTCTTTCAACCAATTTGGAACGATTTCTAAGACGGAGTAAATCTCCGCTCACGCTTTAATAGCGCGAATTATATCGCGCGTTAATTGTCTCAAATTGGTCAAAATGGCAATCTTTAAACCCTCATAACTTTACGAAAAATGGTCACAGGTGAAATATCTTTTCAAATTTAAGCTCAGGACAACAATAGCTTTTGAATGATATAAAAAACTTCCGTCAAAAATGGCTAGTTAAAAAGTCGAAATTTGTCTGAAGAAAAAAAACCCACCCCGAGCACAAATATTCCGTTACTTTCGTATCGAAAGTCGGAACAATAAAAAATTTTTTCTGTCAGGTTGTTTTGTATTGTCAATTCATTTTTCAAAACTTAACGAAATTGTTTGTATCAAAGCAAAGCCCTATCTTTTTGACGGCTTTTTTTAAAGAAAAATGTTTTATATTTCATCTTTCAAAATAAAAAATTGGTCGGATTAAAAAAATCCAAATAAATTTGTTTCAGATTTTTTTCAGCAAAAATTTGTTATGTCATACGGTATGTAAGATAGAAGGAGATGTAATAAGCGTCTAGTCACTTTTTTGATTTTGTGTTAATTTTTGAGGCACAAAAAAACGCCGCATACGCGTTCATAGTAAAAATAAAATTATCGCGTGTTTTTTTGAATTTTGATGAAGGATGAAATATCTTTTTAGATTGAAATTAAAACGCGAAAACTTTTGCATGATAAAAAAAGTTTCCGTTCTAATATAGATTGTTCAAACGCTACAATTTGTCTCAAAAAAGCACCGACCACAATGACTCGATTTTTTCGTTTGAACAGTCGAAACAGTAGGATTATTTACCAAAAAAGACACCCTCTTCATGAGGGTAAAACGGAAGCTATTCTTACGACTTTTGAAAAAATATTTAAAATATTTGTTTGGGGTTTTGAGATCAATCTCTGAAATTTAGTGTAGAAACCGAACCTGAAACTTTTTATGCGCGCAATATTTACGCTTGGGGTGTTTTTTATTCAGATCTATCTCTGTAAAAAAAATTGTAGCGTGAGATCGAACATGATCTTTGCGTGTTTCTCGGTAGGTGTGCTATGCACTGTCCGCCATGTGCTTTAATTTGGGCCTGATAAGTTGTTCGGAGAATAGTTTGAAGACTTTAATTATACAGCTGAAAGCTTAACCCAAATTACTGTCACTCACACAAAATTATAGGCCAATTTATGCTTTATAAATTTTTCTAACCAAAAATTATTAGAGACAGAAAAGGCAGTTGGAACATTCAGAGCATTGCAGTGATATACCAGCAGTCTTGTACATTTTAAGGTCGAATTTTTCTTATTCTAAGATCGCTTTATTTTTCATAAGGGTACTTTGAGAAGGCATTCTTGTTGCCCTTCGTTTGTCTTCTCTAAGTTTGCATTAAGTTTGATATTGTATTGGTTGCGTGCTTATATAGAATTGTTAGCATATGCTGAGCCATAATTGTTTTTTTTTCTACAAACTCAGAGGAATAATTTCTTGTTATTATGTTTTTTCTTCTTCCTCTTCGTTTTTTGCGTTGACCAGTTTCAAATTTACCAAAAAATGTTGAATTGTTTGTTTTCAGCTCCTAAAACGGAAGCTAGCAATTGGTACGGACCAAGTTGCATGAGACCAAACTGGTGATCGAGAAGCGATTTTATGATTCGTAAAGAGCTTCACTTGTTAAATGACTTAATGACAAGTTATCCTGTCTGGTGGATTTTGTGAAAGAATTTGAGACTTTATCAACTAAACCACGGCGCCAAACGACTAAAACTGAGGCATGTGATCTAATCCGAAAGGTACTTAGTTGTCTATATAGATTCTTTCAGTAGTTTAATATCTCAAATATCTTTCACTCCTTAGTACTTTATTTACAGAAAAGTTTGAAACTCCTCTGTTTGCTTGAATAATTAAACTATCATAGGCTCGCTGGAAATAGAGCTATAACTTCTGTAACTGCGTACCTGAAACTATTCGATGTAGTCATACTGCCAGACAATCGCTTTCCAGTTGAGTTATGTCTTGGTATAGTGCTAGTTGTGAACTTGCAACCTGCTGTAAAATTGGTCAAACTATTCCTTGGGTTTTGATAGAGATAGCCCAGCGAGTTTCCGAGGGTGTTATCGGCGTAAAGGCTCACACACGTTCGGCTAGACGATCGATTCGCAACACGACCCGACTCAGTTGTCGTGTGGCTTCGAAACCGAACCGGATGAGGGTTGTTTTGGTCGCTTTTATCACCATCTGGCGGTGAACTTTTGTTACCTTTTTTTGAAGTAAAGTTCATTTTGAAATGTGATTTAATATTCGTGCAGTTTATTAGGAAAAATGAAGTTATGAGCAAAAGAAAGTAGGTTGAAATTTAATCAGACCGCAATCTGCGCCAATGTATCACATAGAGACAGAAGCTAGGCGGAAGAATGACTTCATCAATATTTCTGTTGGGTTTCTGGAAGGTAATTTGGTACCATTAATATTAAAAACGCAATGACGTATGTAAATGGTGTAAGTCAAGTTTGTCTGACTGGATATCAAATAAGTTGTTGGACACACAAAAAAGATAAGTTTGCCAGTGTATAAAAGGGCTAGGTCAGGGTAAAAAAAGATAAAAATGATGAAAGAAAAACTAATGGAATTAAGGAATCAAGTGGGCTAAAAGAGGCAGGCAGGGCCTTAATATTAGTACCAAGGGAGCAAAACAAAAGGTGGGGTAAAATGGACTCCTGGTCGGATTATATTTGGCTCTTATTTCCAGTGGGCTTTTGCCAGAGAATAAAGAGCGAAATGACCATTGTGCCCTTTCTTTGTTTATGACCCAAATCCAAACTTATGGTGAATAAAATGTGTCAAAATAAGATAAGTTATAAGGTTTCACTATTTCCTTTTATTATTGAATAAAGTAATAATAATATTATTACCAAAGGAACCAAGACCCTTTCTAGGATATAAAATGTGTTGTCGAGATTCCCCGGGGTGGCAAAGGGTAACGAGGAAAAATAAAAGATTGAAATCGACGGTTTAGGCTACAAAACTAGACTGTTAGAGGAAAATAATTGATTGTGATCAGATTGTGTTTTTGCTCATACAACATTTGACGTCAGAAACATCAAAAACAGGAAAATAACTCAAACAATAACTTGGATTAACTTCAAAAGTCAGATAAGCTGATTTGAACACTTACTCCAGAAAACTATTTTCTAACTGAAATGTCAGTTTTGACCGCAAATATAAAACTTATTCATACCAAACTAACCACACAGAACATAAATTTAAAGATAATTTCTGATAGAAGCTCTACGACAATTTTTTCAAACCAATCAATTGCATAATGAGCATTTTTATGCAATTGGTTGACAGTCAGAGCACTTTTTCAACATCTTAACTTTTTAAAAACAGTTCAATATTGTGAAGTTTACAAAATTGTAGGCAGACTCAAACTGAAAAATAAAAAGCTGACAAATGCATAGATTTTTGAAGAAATTATTAAAATAGCGGTCTTTCAAAAACAAAATCTTGTTTGCTATTTTGCAGTAACATTGAATTTGCGCAGTATCTTCAATGGTAAATCTATGTTTGGATTACGCAAAATTGTTCTATAGAGTTGGTATAAAATTATCAAATTAGATTCAGAAAAAATGGAGCAACCCCGGGCTTTCGCCGTTTGAATCCATTAAGAAAGGTACTCATTATTTCTAAAAGGGCGACCTTCAATTTTTTTATAATTAAATGTGCAACATATAAAAAATCAGTCAGAATAACATAAAGAAAAATTGTGGCAGTGGCTTTTGCACATATCTTTTTGACAGGGCGCTTTGAAGTTTTGTCGAAACTCTGTAAAATAGTCTTTTTTATTTTGGCAATGGTTATTTCAAAATCTCAAAATGGTCAAATTTGGTCAAACTGATGTTAAACTGCCGGCAATATTTCGAGGAAAAACACATTTTTATGAAATGACAAATTCGACAATGTGTGAATTTTTTTTGGCAGTAATTAAAAATCATCGTTGTTTTCAGTCTACATTTAGCAATTTGATGTTTGAAACTGTAAGACTAGCAAAAAAAGATTTTGATTGATTTAAAAGAGAAACAAAAAGTTAAGTTAAATTTTCACAAACAATCATTGCTTATCTTTGATGAAAAGTATACGGTTAATGCAATCGTATAAGTGTTGCAAGGAAAAAGCCAGTAAAAATTAGATACAGCAAATAAATGAACTCCTTTAAAATTCGTCCTCGATTAGTTATTTTTAACAGAAGTTTAGAGTTCGCCTTTGTCCTCCATAGTATTATATGCTCGAAATAATTAGGCTCGTTTCTAAATTTTCGAAAACTTGTGAGCATTTTCATTCGTTTTCTTTTTATAAAAAAAAGATGTATATAGAATAGGATAATATTTAGACTGCATTTATTTTTAGGAAACATCTAAAAGGGAGAGAACGAAGCATTTTATTTTTTTTAATTGGATGGTAAACAAAAAAGCAAAACAAAATGGCCAAGCGGAGTTTCTTAAATTTTTTCGAAAGGAGAAAAAAATGCCTCAAAGTAAACCAATAATTAGCGCTTTCTCATCGAGTCAATCTGTTTTGCTAGGATAAGGTTTTAAGCAAACAGACCTCTTACCAAACAGACCATTTTATCAGATGACAAAAAAAAAGATCCTTTAAGGTGCCAACTTCAAACACGGCATTGGCAAGCAGTGACTGCTTGCTCCGTTGCACATACTTTCAGCACGAAAAAAATGGCGTGAATCAGCGTATGTCGCTCTTTTAAAAAAAAAAGCTAGATAATTGATTAAAAAATGCTTCAATTGCTTGTGTAAACTTCAATTAAAAAACTTAATGAAACTTTTCAATTCATGCATAATTTTTTCTTTTTCTTCGTATTATTGACGATTCTAATAATGGACCTACTTAACAATCCCCCCTATTGTATCTACTAAAGAATTGTAAACAAAATTAGTAAATTTGCACTGGAGCGTTGTATGTAAATTTGAATTTTGCTACATTATGATTGGTCGAAAATTCGCTGCAAGTGATTTACTTAACAATCTCCCCCCTTTTCTTCAAAGAGGGGGGGGGCGAAGATTGTTAAGTAGATCCTTAAAAGTTTTTTGTATCAATTAGCCAGTGAAAACCAATAAAAATTAATATTGTCTATTTTTCTACTCTTGGACCCATTCTGCACTTGGACCATTCTGCTTATTTCTCCGATTTTATAACTTAATGAGAAACAGTAAAGCAAACAAAGCAGAGGCAAAGCAACCAATTAGAAGGCACTCATTAGCCGAATATACAGTCACTTTTTATAACTGTAGTTAACCCTGTTTTGTTCGATTTGAGGGCAAGCAAGTTGCGAAACAATTATTCGCTTAACTACCCGCCGAAATGCCCCCATTTTGTTTGTTTAGCTCGTAATTAAGTTTACTGTCTAGATCAGACATTGCCATTCATAAATGGATGTCGTAAAAAGTAGCAAGGGTGAAGTCATCGTTGGAATGTCCGTGGGTCGACACTCGAAATACAGCCTTTGTTTAGTCTGGTATGAAATCCGCACCTTACGAAACTTTTCAATTGGTATGTAACTAATAATAACTTCTATATTTACCTGAGAGTCCTTCTGTCTAGACTTCCGAAGTATGACATCACTCGTCTTTCACTCGAACTCCGACTGCTGATTGTATGCAATGGAAAAGGAACCATGGCATTGTCGGGAGTCGAACTCCCTCCGGTAGCCCGGAGTAAGCTGGGTTTCCTCCGGCGACGAAGGGACATTGACCGGATAGTTTTGGGACTGCTAGAGGCCATTAACTAAAGTAACCTGCTGATTCTTGTTATGCGTAAACTATTCGTATTTACAAAATAGGCTAGGCGATTTGCTGCGTTCTATTGTTTTTTTGTTGTTTTAAATTGGTTGATAAATGATAAATGGTAAAGGGGTTAATATATTTTAAAGACGGCAAATACAAGACTTTTAATTGCTTGTACAATGCACAGGTAAACAAAATATGAGTCAAGTTTTTAGAATATTTTTCAACTTTGTATTCACAGAAAAAGTGACGAAAGTTATGCATCGAAGATTTATTGACAATAGTTTTTCTTTGTTTTATTTGTAAATTTTTTATAATGTAAACGTAAAAGTTGTATAACACTTTTGAACTCTAATTACACAATTTGAGTGATCTTAACTTCGGTTCTTAAATTTTCTTTACATTTTTACTGTTTTAAAGTGTCGTTTGATTGAATTTTATAACGATCTGCTAAAACTGCAGCATATATATTTTTTGGTTTAAAGACGCGCGTGTTGTTTCTCAAGTTCATAAATGGTAAAGAATTAACAGAAAAAATAGACTCTACTGTACATTATGCTGCAGTTAGGACGAAGAAGAAGATACACGCTATTGTGTTATCGTTTTCCCTTTCAGTCTTGTAAACCACATTAAAAATAAAACAATAAGCGACTAAATTTTTACCTGCTTCCATACCTGGGGCAATGAAATATGAGAAGATATGATTATTTTCCCATTTCTGATATTTTTTTCATTTTTCTGCAAAGAGAATTTAATCTGTGCAAGCAAGCTAAGAAATATGAGGTACGGTTTAGCAAAAAAAGTTGCTTTTTTCACCACCGAGAACAAAATGGACTCTAATTCTTTATCTGAAATGTCAAAAGGGGGATTACGGAAAATAAATTTTTCAATTTTTCAATGTCTGTTTGCGATTAGCGTTAATCAACCGGGAAGAAAAATTGAGCAAATTTTACAAAATACAGTTAACACTCTCAATGTCAATAAACTGCAGAAATGACAGTTTTGACGTAATATATTTAAGTTATAGCATCTAACTGAACTGTATTTGCAACAGTTCCATATAACTTCCTCAACCAACAAAAAGTAAGCGTTCCGTAGTTTTTTTTCTAAATTTGAAAGGTTATAAAGACTCCCTTGAAGGTAATTTCTTTTGAGACACTATTTGATCAAATTGCTAAACCTGCTTTTCCATGACATAAAAGCCGGTTGATTGATTAGTTTTTGTTGCAAATAAAGATCGTTTTCCCTTTTTTCTTTGCAGCTTTCAGTTTTTCTGCAAATAAAAAAATAAATTTCGAAATCAATCTTTCAACTCCATTTCATGCATATCCACTGTTTTTTTTTAGTTTTTGCAAAAGATCGAAGCTGTAGCGGATCTAGGGATGGAATATCTGGAATTCGACAACCTCTCCGCACTGGTGTACCTTGGATAATAATTGATTCAATTTGAGTTTTAATGTCAGTGTCTATAAAACTGAAAAATAATTGATTATAATCTATTATATTGCTTTTATTTAATAAAGCATATTGCTTTTATTTAATAAAGCATTAAATATCCATTGCAAATCCATTGCAAATCAATTATAATCGATTATTTTTTTGCAGATCAAAACAATGAATTTCCATTATAATCGACTTGCTTCCACTTGCAAACTTCAACGCATTTTAAGTGTTTTTTTTTACGTTTTAAACTAAAGTTAGCTGTTACTTGTTGTTCAATTTCAACTTCTTTTCTGCGCAATTTGGTCTTTGTTACTATTTTTTTGTTCCCGCATTCAAGTTTAGGCGTAAATCATTGATTATAAGGGATTATTATGATGACTTTTAGACAATTATAATTGATTAAAATTACCAAAATTAGAATTTTAAAGGATTTATAATTGATTAAAATCGTGATATTTTCTAAGAGGTTATAATCTGTTATAATCGATTATAATTGATTATAGTTCTCACAAAAACCCTTAGAATCAAATATAATCGATTATAATCGATTATATTCTCTTATTTTGCCAAAAATTTGTTAATTCAAAACTATCTTCGAATTATATCTTATGGGTTATTATTTTTGTGTCAGTAAGAAAATCTCTAAAAGAGAGATCTCTTGAACACTTTGATTCATCTGAACACAAAGTTTTACCTCGAAACAAGAGTTTCTTGGAGATCCTTTCACATTAGTGGAAAAGTTCCATCGGTAGATGATAAATAAATCTTCCGAACCGAATCAATCATGAAACTAAATCAACTTGCTGATGTTTTGGTGGTTAAAAAGCTTAAAATATGCATCACAAAACAACTCTAATGGGGAAGAATGGAAAAAAAACTTATAAATTTGAACATTTTTCACAGGAATCAAATTCTACAAAAAAACATAAAATATAAGCAATTTAGATGCAACTTCGAAGACAAAATCGACAAACAAAAGGGATTATAATCAATTATAATCGATTATAATGGATTTTTGTGCAAAACTAATGAATTAGAAATTTGAATAAAAATAATTGATTATAGTTGAATCGAAAAATGGACGAATTAATAATCGATTATAATGGATTATAATTAATCATAATTTGATCTTAAAAAGAGAGATTATAATCTATTATTAATTGATTAAAACCGATTGTTTCTCAATTTTAGTAAGACTGGTTTTAAAATTGTAATATAATCGATTATTAGCGCTTGAAACTGTATGCGGGTTACTCAATTTCTCAACTTTGGGGGTTAATTCTGGCGGGGGGATTGGTGGGTGGTTCAGGTGAACGGGTTTATTCAGGTGCGGGTGGTTCATGCAGGGGGCAGCTGGTTCAGGTGAGAAGGGGGGCTCAAGTGGGATGGAGGGTGGTTCAAGTTCCAGTAAAAGCGTCGCCCGCTCCGTCCATCTCATTGACTACGATCGTTTCTCTCCAGTGACGTACATCAATTTCGAGGAATCGCAAAATGTTGTTTTCCTAATGTATCCCATTCATCTCTTTTTGCAAAAAAAAGGTTTCGGCGCCCTTAGCCGTCGAACCTTCTTATTCGGTATCAACGAATATGGGCCCAATTATCTTGGTAACATCGTCCGTTGCTCTATAGAACACATTTTTATTCTTCTCCGACACCATTGTAAAGGCCAATTATCTGTCATGTTTTGTCAATTTTTTCAATTTATCTTGTAAAATAACCAAAACTGGACTCGCAAAATCAATCTGAAACTCAGCTTTCCGACAATTTTTGCATATTTTAGTTTCCAGGAGCTTTCTATTCTCATTTCCCGATTAATCCCGCACGATTTCGGTAGCAAACTCACTTAAAGGTATCATCGCTCTTTTTCATCGTTCGTTAGACTTTCAGAGGTTGAGAATTTGTTGGATTCCCCCACTTGACTCACTCCCGATTTCGTACATTAGCAAAACGTTCATGTTTACTGCAACTGCTGCAAATGGTTTTCCTTGCTGGCAAATTACTTCTTTGGTTTGGTTCTAGTAGTTGATCACAATTATGGTACTTGAGAAGCATTTGTCTCTTGACCACATTCACTGATTTTTTTTCTTCATATTTCGTTTTTCGACCTACTGTGTTTGGTCGCCCTGGCTTAATGTGGTTTCGGCCAAATTCTGAAAAAGTTCATTACCAACCTTTCTGTACATCTGCTCTCCCCGTTCTCTCCTTACTGCCAAATGAAGCACATCGGCTGACTTAGGGTTTCCATGCAGGGTCGTTGTTGCGCATATTTAAGATGTATACGTCTCTCGCGATCAACTCTTCCTCCGACCGAAAAACGCAACCCCGGGTCAAATAGCTGAGGACATCAAAAAAACTGTTCCATGCCCTAATTTTCTCTTCCTTTTCTACCAAACATTCTGTTTCTCCTGTTTTTCACTAATGGCTCTTTCATAAATTCATACATAGATAACTTCCACAACTCGGTAAAATTAGTATCGAAAATTTTGCATTGAGAACATTTTTGATATAAACCCTTCTGGCCTTTTTTCCAAATACAAATTTTTTTTTTATTTTTTGGCCTTTTAGTCTCTTATCCGCCTCGCTCTTGTCGAGTTTCTACTTCTACCTATACTGAAAATGCTGCATGGTTTTGCTGTTCTCTTTTGCCTCTTGCTGCCGCTTCGTCTAACTTGCACTGGCTCCTCAAGTGTAGGATCTGGTCATCTGGAAAATTTTTTTCTTCCATGAGATCCTCAATAAAAATCTATGCTTTTGCGATAACTACTAAGTGCAATTTCTGAGCATTATAACCTTTCCAAGTTATCGCTGATGGGCCATGTCAGAAAAATTCCAGGTATTGAAAGCTCGAGACCGTTTGAGAAAGCAAAATTATAGCATAAGCGTGCAGTATTTAATACGGTAACGTAAAACGAAAGACGTTAAAATATCAATTTGCGTTCAGTAAAATCACCACGAGCGCCAATAGCGAAACGATAAGTTCATCATAACAATAATGTTGACTTCATATTCGACATACGTTTCCGCTTCGTCTAACTTGCGCTGGCTACGCAAGTGTAGGATCTGGTCATCTGGAAAAACTTTTTCTTCCATAAGATCTTCAATAAAAATCTATGCTCACGCGATAACTACTAAGTGCAACTTCGGAGTCCAATGACTTTTTCAAGTTATCGCTGTTGGACCATGCCAGAAAATCTCCAGGTATGCAAAATCTCGAGTCTATTTGAGACAGCAAAATTATAAGCATAAGCGTGCAGTATTTATTACGGTAACGTAAAACGAAAGACGTTAAAATATCAACTTGCGTTCAGTAAAATCACCACGAGCGCCAATAGCGAAACGATAAGTTCATCATAACAATAATGTTGACTTCATATTCGACATACGTTTCCGCTTCGTCTAACTTGCGCTGGCTACTCAAGTGTAGGATCTGGTCATCTGGAAAAATTTTTTCTTCCATGAGATCTTCAATAAAAATCTATGCTTTCGCGATAACTACTACGTGCAATTTCGGAGCCCAATAAACTTTCCAAGTTATCGCTGATGGGCCGTGCCAGAAAAACTCCAGGCTTGTAAAGCTCAAGTCCGTTGAGACAGCAAAATTAAAAGCATAAGCGTGCAGTATTTAATACGGTAACGTAAAACGAAAGACGTTAAAATATCAACTTGCATTCAGTGAAATCACCACGAGAGCCAATAGCGACACGGTAAGTTCGACGTAACAATAATGTTGACTTCATATTCGACATATGTTGCCGCTTCGTGTAACTTGCGCTGGCTACTCAAAAGTAGGATCTGGTCATCTGGAAAAGTCTTTTCTTCCATGAGATCTTCAATAAAAACCTATGCCTACGCGATAACTACTAAGTGCAACTCAGCGGCAATATATCGGAGTCCAATAACTTTTCCAAGTTATCGCTGATGGGCCATGCCAGAAAATTTCCAGGTATGCAAAAGCTCGAGTCCATTTGAGACAGCAAAATTATAGGCATCAGCATGCAGTATTTAATGCGGTAACGTAAAACGAAAGAAGCTAAAATATCAACTTGCATTCAGTAAAATCACCACGAGCGCCAATAGCGAAACGATAAGTCATCGTAACAAGAATGTTGACTTCATATTCGACATACGTTATGTGATAGAGTAATAACTTCATGTATGATAAGATTAGTAGATTACAAGTTTACACCACAAATATCAGTAGATTTTTAGCATTTTCATCTATTTCATCAAATTTTGGGTTTTATCAATCCCAGTTTTTTGTCGTCGGCTGAAAAAGCATCCCACCTGGAAAATTTTTTGCCAAAGGCAAGTAATTTATCATGAGAAATTACAAAAACGTTTTGCAACTGAACAGCTTTGACTTGTTGCAACCTTGGTTTTGATTTGAGCTGAAACAATAACCAACCTTGAATCAAAACACTGAATTAGAAAAACAAATGTAACAAAAAAAGCGTTTTCTACCTATATTGAAAATGCTGCATGGCTTCGCTATTTTTTTTCGCCTCTTGCTGCCGCTTCGTCTAACTTGCGCTGGCTCCTCAAGTGAAAGTTCTGGTCATCTGGAAAACGTTTTTCTTCCATGAGATCTTCAATAAAAATCTATGCTTTCGCGATAACTACTAAGTAAAATTTCGGAGCCCAATAACCTTTCCAAATTATCGCTGATGGGCCATGCCAGAAAAATTCCAGGTATGTAAAGCTCGAGTCCGTTTGAGACAGCAAAATTATAAGCAAAAGCGTGCAGTATTTAATACGGTAACGTAAAACGAAAGACGTTAAAATATCAACTTGCATTCAGTAAAATCACCACGAGAGCCAATAGCGATACGGTAAGTTCATCGTAACAATAATGTTGACTTGATATATTCGATATACATTATTATTACATGTATGAAGGCTTGTTAGGGTTAGGGTTAGGGTTAGGTTTAGGATTAGGGTTAGGGTTAGGGTTAGGGTTAGGGTTAGGCGTTTTACATTTTTAAAAATAAATTTAGAGTCTCACATAGAGGCAAAGCGGAGCAACACTACTTGAGAATCAAGTAAAAAACCGAGAAAAAAAACTTACACAATTTTTACGATGATTAGGGTTGTTTTTAAAAGAATTACGCCAGAATAACAATAACAAGGATCAAAAAAATATCAAGTAGTAACAAAGCTCAACATGCTTGAGCAAAAAAAAATTTATGAAACAAAAATTTCAAATAAACGCATAATGTAAGAAAAAACGTACAATTATTAGGTTCCCAACCCCATAAAACATACATAAATACTTTTTTGGCTCAACGTACGGCGCAAACTGAGTCCCGCCACAAAGCTGATAAAATATCAGCCGAAACCTAACAAACTGAAAAAGTAGAAAAAAAACGAAAAAAAAAAAACATTTTAGGATTACAACCAGCAAAAAAAGTTTTGAATTGAACGGATACTTAAACTCTGAAATGCTCAAAAAATGTCTGTTTATGTTTTTCTGATAGAAAGACTAGTAGATGAATGAGTAAATGAGTTGAACCCTGTAAACAAAAAATTTCACGTAAAAATTAGTTATACTACTGGATTCCAAAATTTTTTCTAGGCACAAGGCTACACAGGGAAAAGTTAAAGTTACTCAAAATATATATGTTTTGTTTTGCCTAATCACTTTTTTAACCAGCTGAAACAACATTTTTCTCAAGTTTTGTTTTCACAAATACGCACTTTCCATATTTTTGTTTCTTTTTTCGTCTTTTTCAGTTTTTATAATTTACATTTGCTCAAATAAGACTGAGAACGGCGCAAACGGTGAGATATTAACTTCAATTTTTATGAAAAGAGAAACATTTTAAATATTTGCAATTTTTGCCTGGCTAAAAAGATTTTCTAAATAGTGTAAAAAATAAAAACTTCAACCGGATTCTCCCAAGACCAGGAAAAATTTGTCTTTTGTTTTTATGCAGCTGCATGTATCAACAAGATCTCTGTGTTGTGATTAATGGTTTCACCCAGTATGAAGCCTTGTCTTGGTACAATTAGGACGAAAGCTTGCGAGCACAAAAATTTTCTTACAAAATTATATTTGCAGACATTTTTATTTTCTTTTTTTTCTCGCAAAATCAAGCACCACTAAAAAGCCTTAAAAAGGGGTCAATTTTGGTATGTTACTCAAACTTCTTGAGTTTTGAACTGAAAAACATTTTTGAGTTTTTTGTTTAAGTCCGAATTTTATGTTTGGTTTAATTTATAATTTCGGTGCATGCTTATTTCTTAGTGCGGCGGTTTGCTTTGATTTAGGCCGTGAAATTTTATATTTTACTTCGGTTCTCTTTTTTTAAGAGTTTTGTCCTGATTTTTTTTTTCAAAATTCAAACAATTTTTTGTTGTTTCAAAATCCATTTTATGAGTTTGTTTGTTTTGTTTTGTTTTGTTTTTCAATTTTCAAAAAAGTGTTGCTAAAAGTTCCTGATATAGGATTAATTTTGATTATTTCCACACTCTTGGCTTTCGTTGAACTACTCTTTTTGCGCCACGATAAAGATTGTCAAAAAATCAGTTTCTGACAATGCTATATTACAAAAAAATTTTACTTCTGGCTTTCTTTCATAAAATTTGTAATCATTTTTTTTTTGGCTAAAAAATAATACCTGAAGTACCGAACACTAGCTGTTATAAGATTTTAAAACTTTGGAAAAGTTTCTAAACATCTGTACTTGCTAGATTTGTATTCCGCTTGAATTGTATTCCATTCAAAATCCGCCTTTTTTTCTTTAAGTAAAGTTTCAGATGGTAAAGTTTCAGATGGTACGATGGTAAAGTTTCAGATGGTAAGATGGTAAGTTTTAAAAATTTTTTGGCACTCGAGGTTTTTGGAGCTCGATTTTGCCAATTTTCCAGATTGTAAATGTTTTCCTAATCAAAAAACAACCTACTGTTAGTCCAAACGTAGCGTTGAAAAAGAGTTTTTTCAAAAAAAAAGATTAATTACAGAGTTAATGTATTAATTTACAGCTTCGTATACAATTTTACTACATAATCTTTTACAAATTTAGTGGTTTAGTATGTATTCCATCATATTCAACTTCCCGTTTAGGGTAAAAATAGCTCAGTTCTTTTTTAGCTTGTTCATAAGCTGCGACTGCATGGTTAATCGCTTTAAATCTTCTATTCGTTGAGTTCAAATTCACTGCCTCATCCAGTACTTGTCGATACTTCGCCATCGGTCCATCTCCAGAGTCTTCTAATGCAGGTTTGTTCAGACCTTTACTGCTAAACTTGTACTTTTGACTTTTACTATCGTAACAGCAATAGGTTTTACTACACAGACATAACATTTCGGTGCATCTGAACTCCTCCTTGAACAATCCTGTTTCTCTCTTGTCATGTTTCTTATGTTTAGAACAGCAAGTACGGGGAAAAAGTTGTTTTTTGAATCTGCTCTGAAGTCGTCTCGACAGTCCTGGCATCGCCTTTAAGTCCATTCTGCTGGCTTGCTGGGAAGGATACAGTTATCTAAACGTTCTTCTGCCAAAGCTAAATAGATGTAATCTGTATCCATTTCGAGTTCTTCGAAATTGTTGACATCGCAAAATTTATCGAAAAAGTTATAACACAGCTCCAACTTGGCATACTGTAGTATAAAGAATCCTACTATAATTGGTTCACGATGCTCTATAGTTGTTTTACAAGTTCCACTTCATACAAATCTTTAGCTACGATATTAAATCTCTTGATGAATTGGTTGGTTATTGATAGCTTTGTGGGTTTTTTCGTCTCCAAGATATTTTGTCATCGTATGTTTTGATCTGTCCGTTATTTAATAGCCGTAGGAACTGTTTCCTAGAAGTTTCATCGATTTGGCTACTACGCCAGATAATGGATTTTCATCGCCGGCTCGCCTAGCATCAACAACAGACTGACCAAAACTGTTGAATACTTTATGCGGTGTGTGTTGTACAAAACGATGAATTTTTGTACACTGTAGTCCTAGATCCAAGTAAAAAATGAAAAATGGTGCGATCAGTGTTCCGTTGCTCAATTTGAAGCTCGATATCAACTTTCTTTGCGGTTGTTTAAGCAAATCGTTTTCTTCCGCATATGTCTTCATATATTCACCAATATCGTTTCTGGAAGCATCCATATTTTTGAAAGCAGGTGGGAAATTGGAAAATTTTGCCTTAAGCTCGTCTGGAACACTCAGATCGCATTGCACATAATCGAACATTGTTTCCATTCTAATGTTTAGCACTAGTGAATTGGCAGAAGGAGGTTTTTTGCAGGGAAAGTGAGTTCTAACGTGATTTTTCACGTCTACATTGTTTTTAAATTGATCCCACCAGCTACACTCCCTCATTTCTTCTATTGAGTATCTTTTTTCTCGAATGTATTCTTTTCGAAGCTCATCCATTTCACTTTTTTTGGTTCCGCCTTTGGTATCATCATAAGTTAGGCTCGGTCTAGCTTCTTGACAAGGACAAAAATGGAAATAACTACCCATTGCTTCGAAGACAGTCTAAAAATGGTCGCAATAACCATCAACACTAAAGCAATCACTTTTTTTCTCTTTTTCTGTAGTGCAGTAACTCTCAATTTTATATTCAGGTCTGGTTGCTTGAAAATATGACATGACTATTTTTTCAAATGTTCGAACTCGATTTTGCCTTGCCTTGAATTTTTGTGTTTCTTCATCTTAGTCCCATCTCGTATAAAAACCTATGGGCATATCCTGACACATAGAATAAGGATAGAGTTGACTAGCATCAATCCCAACGATTGATTTGCACAATTTTTTTTCATTTTCGAATACAGGTTTCATTTGCTACTGTTTTCCTTGTGAAAACAATTGAGGGACCACCGGTCATATCATCGCGTATTTTTTCAAGCAAGTCACTATCACTCGAAAAGAATGGGTAAAACTTATAGTCGGTTGATTTGTGTAGACAGATATTGGCTAGATTCGGTAGTGTGCAGCCGAGCCTTAACATGTCTATCGCTTTGTCATGATAAATTTTCGTAGAAGTTTCACTGTGTTATCGTATATACCGATACTTCTCCGAGCTATCTTTCCTACAAAATCTCAAATTGTCATTGTATGGTTGTTTTGTGTCTTGATCCGAAATCAAACCATTAACATGGTTATTCCTCAGAAGTGGTTCGCAAATCACAGAATCTGGACATCCCATAGGTACGTTTCTCAGTAGAGCGGCAAAAATGATCACATTGGTGATCAGCTTGAATCGCCATTTCGTATTTTGTCTCTCATGTGTACAAATTTCAATGATATCTTGCTTATTGACGTTTTTCTGTATAGTCGTCAAGTCTGCTTTAGTACAAAGTAGTATAGATTTATCAAAGAGTGTGTTATTTTTTTATGAGCGTAGAAATAACGATATTCGCTCATTTCTATATTACGTAGCCCAAATCCCAAGGCAATGTTGATTTTTGCTGTACAATCAAGTTTTTCAAAGACTTGATCCAGTTTTTCATTTACTAGATTAGTATCTAGTTTTGAAAGTTGAAAATTGAATACTTTGTGGCGACCATTTTCCATCTCAGTATCTGTCATGAAGTGTTGACAGGCATTCAACTAATCTCGTAGCTGATCACTATCCTCCTCGTTTTCTAAGATTTTATTCAAATCAGCAACTGAATCACTCATTTTTCTCGCGTTCATTCCGTGATCCTTGTTGTTATACCACCGCAGAAAATCGCGAAATGATGTCAACTTTTCCAGTTCCCAGATAGATTTAGGGTACTTGTAGTTTTCCAATCCCGTAGGTGGTTTGGTTTTGAGACCGAGTTTTTTCAAGGCTTGCTTTTCAGTTATCCCAGTGTTAAGAAGTTTTTGATAATCATCAAACTCTTTATCGAGAGGTTTACTATTCTTCAGTTTGCTGTAGAAATCATCATACGAGGGTAGTTGTTGTTCGTCAAGCTTGTTGGGAGTATCAAACCACTCTTATGGAAAGTATCCTTTCATCTCACTGGCTTTGTAAGTTTTTAGAAAAAAGTTAAAAGTAATAGATTCACCCAAAAAATTCATAATATCCAGAAGTTGAACATTTGTAAGATTGAAGTGAAGAAAGTCGTTTGCTTTCTTGATAACTGAAGGTTCAATTACTTTTTCGTTGATAAGGTAGGGACTGAGAATTATATCATACCAACCACTGTTGAATCCAAATACTGGTAGAGTATTGGTGTATCTCTCTAGATGTTGCGTCAAATCAATCAATTGTTTTTTTTTGAATCCTGAGAAAATGAGTGGATGCGTCTGTTTCTCCCTCATCCTCGATACATTAGTCTTCGTACTCTCTTGTTTCAATCTTCTTGAAGCTAACTCGTTCATTAAGTATGCTGAAAATTGTGTGTAGTCGTTTTTTGACGTTATTTTCAATTTACAGAAACTTTGATAGCATTTCGGTTTTCTTTTTTTCGGCTAACAACTCCAAGTTTGCCACAAAGTCAATAATGAGAGGTTGTGGATCTTTGCCACACAAAAATATGGGTTTGTCAAGCAAATTGGCTGAAATTGACACTGATATGGGTTCATGCTTCCCGATTCAAGTTATTGTTTCGGTTGGTTTTAGTTCTTCGGATGGCACGCAAATTGATTCAAAGTCAAAAAAAGCGACAGTTTTGAATAAGGTTTGTTCTTTTGTGTACTCAATATTGAACGCATCCAGTTTTTCAAACAACGTCTCTCGTAGAGTATAAACATTTTTGGGGTAAATGTTTTTGATTCGATCTTTGCATCGTAGGTGATGCTTCTTGAAATTTTAAATGTATCGCAAGTTGGGCATCGGAAGCATTTGAAGAAGTTGTTGATGTTATTGACGTAAGTATTGTGGTTGTTGTATCGTAGAAGTTTCACTGTGTTATCGTATATACCGATACTTCTCCGAGCTATCTTTCCTACAAAATCTCAAATTGTCATTGAATGGTTGTTTTGTGTCTTGATCCGAATTCAAACCATTATAATGGTTATTCCTCAGAAGTGGTTCGCAAATCACAGAATCTGGACATCCCATAGGTACGTTTCTCAGTAGAGCGGCAAAAATGATCACATTGGTGATCAGCTTGAATCGCCATTTCGTATTTTGTCTCTCATGTGTACAAATTCCAATGATATCTTGCTTATTGACGTTTTTCTGTATAGTCGTCAAGTCTGCTTTAGTACAAAGTAGTATAGATTTATCAAAGAGTGTGTTATTTTTTTATGAGCGTAGAAATAACGATATTTGCTCATTTCTATATTACGTAGCACAAATCCCAAGGCAATGTTGATTTTTGCTGTACAATCAAGTTTTTCAAAGACTTGATCCAGTTTTTCATTTACTAGATTAGGATCTAGTTTTGAAAGTTGAAAATTGAAAACTTTGTGGCGACCATTTTCCATCTCAGTATCTGTCATGAAGTGTTGACAGGCATTCAACTAATCTCGTAGCTGATCACTATCCTCCTCGTTTTCCAAGATTTTATTCAAATCAGCAACTGAATCACTCATTTTTCTCGCTTTCATTCCGTGATCCTTCTTGCGATGCTGTTGAAATGAATAATAGCTTGGAAATTCTTTCTCACACGATACACACTTTGTTGATTTTGGGGTTGACTTTACGTGCTTCTTGCTTGTATGGAAATTCATTTCTTGCTGGTTGTATGTACAATAAATACATTCCGGAGAAAAAATAACTCCTCGCACACAACTCTTGCGATGTCGCGCAGCATTTTTACGAACATACATCTTACTACAGTCCTGGCATTTCCCTTTCTCATTCCTGCTGAGTGCTGGCATCTGAAAAAAAAGTGGGATATTTAGCTTGTACTAAAATTATGCTTGAGCAAAAAAAAATTTATGAAACAAAAATTTCAAATAAACGCATAATGTAAGAAAAAACGTACAATTATTAGGTTCCCAACCCCATAAAACATACATAAATACTTTTTTGGCTCAACGTACGGCGCAAACTGAGTCCCGCCACAAAGCTGATAAAATATCAGCCGAAACCTAACAAACTGAAAAAGTAGAAAAAAACGAAAAAAAAAAACATTTTAGGATTACAACCAGCAAAAAAAGTTTTGAATTGAACGGATACTTAAACTCTGAAATGCTCAAAAAATGTCTGTTTATGTTTTTCTGATAGAAAGACTAGTAGATGAATGAGTAAATGAGTTGAACCCTGTAAACAAAAAATTTCACGTAAAAATTAGTTATACTACTGGATTCCAAAATTTTTTCTAGGCACAAGGCTACACAGGGAAAAGTTAAAGTTACTCAAAATATATATGTTTTGTTTTGCCTAATCACTTTTTTAACCAGCTGAAACAACATTTTTCTCAAGTTTTGTTTTCACAAATACGCATTTTCCATATTTTTGTTTCTTTTTTTGTCTTTTTCAGTTTTTATAATTTACATTTGCTCAAATAAGACTGAGAACGGCGCAAACGGTGAGATATTAACTTCAATTTTTATGAAAAGAGAAACATTTTAAATATTTGCAATTTTTGCCTGGCTAAAAAGATTTTCTAAATAGTGTAAAAAATAAAAACTTCAACCGGATTCTCCCAAGACCAGGAAAAATTTGTCTTTTGTTTTTATGCAGCTGCATGTATCAACAAGATCTCTGTGTTGTGATTAATGGTTTCACCCAGTATGAAGCCTTGTCTTGGTACAATTAGGACGAAAGCTTGCGAGCACA
Organism: Symsagittifera roscoffensis; assembly: GCF_963678635.1. Taxonomy (NCBI): domain Eukaryota; kingdom Metazoa; phylum Xenacoelomorpha; order Acoela; family Convolutidae; genus Symsagittifera; species Symsagittifera roscoffensis. The sequence goes on along the minus strand of NC_087068.1, from coordinate 28,369,931 downwards.
AAAATTTTCTTACAAAATTATATTTGCAGACATTTTTATTTTCTTTTTTTCTCGCAAAATCAAGCACCACTAAAAAGCCTTAAAAAGGGGTCAATTTTGGTATGTTACTCAAACTTCTTGAGTTTTGAACTGAAAAACATTTTTGAGTTTTTTGTTTAAGTCCGAATTTTATGTTTGGTTTAATTTATAATTTCGGTGCATGCTTATTTCTTAGTGCGGCGGTTTGCTTTGATTTAGGCCGTGAAATTTTATATTTTACTTCGGTTCTCTTTTTTTAAGAGTTTTGTCCTGATTTTTTTTTTCAAAATTCAAACAATTTTTTGTTGTTTCAAAATCCATTTTATGAGTTTGTTTGTTTTGTTTTGTTTTGTTTTTCAATTTTCAAAAAAGTGTTGCTAAAAGTTCCTGATATAGGATTAATTTTGATTATTTCCACACTCTTGGCTTTCGTTGAACTACTCTTTTTGCGCCACGATAAAGATTGTCAAAAAATCAGTTTCTGACAATGCTATATTACAAAAAAAATTTTACTTCTGGCTTTCTTTCATAAAATTTGTAATCATTTTTTTTTGGCTAAAAAATAATACCTGAAGTACCGAACACTAGCTGTTATAAGATTTTAAAACTTTGGAAAAGTTTCTAAACATCTGTACTTGCTAGATTTGTATTCCGCTTGAATTGTATTCCATTCAAAATCCGCCTTTTTTTCTTTAAGTAAAGTTTCAGATGGTAAAGTTTCAGATGGTACGATGGTAAAGTTTCAGATGGTAAGATGGTAAGTTTTAAAAATTTTTTGGCACTCGAGGTTTTTGGAGCTCGATTTTGCCAATTTTCCAGATTGTAAATGTTTTCCTAATCAAAAAACAACCTACTGTTAGTCCAAACGTAGCGTTGAAAAAGAGTTTTTTCAAAAAAAAAGATTAATTACAGAGTTAATGTATTAATTTACAGCTTCGTATACAATTTTACTACATAATCTTTTACAAATTTAGTGGTTTAGTATGTATTCCATCATATTCAACTTCCCGTTCAGGGTAAAAATAGCTCAGTTCTTTTTTAGCTTGTTCATAAGCTGCGACTGCATGGTTAATCGCTTTAAATCTTCTATTCGTTGAGTTCAAATTCACTGCCTCATCCAGTACTTGTCGATACTTCGCCATCGGTCCATCTCCAGAGTCTTCTAATGCAGGTTTGTTCAGACCTTTACTGCTAAACTTGTACTTTTGACTTTTACTATCGTAACAGCAATAGGTTTTACTACACAGACATAACATTTCGGTGCATCTGAACTCCTCCTTGAACAATCCTGTTTCTCTCTTGTCATGTTTCTTATGTTTAGAACAGCAAGTACGGGGAAAAAGTTGTTTTTTGAATCTGCTCTGAAGTCGTCTCGACAGTCCTGGCATCGCCTTTAAGTCCATTCTGCTGGCTTGCTGGGAAGGATACAGTTATCTAAACGTTCTTCTGCCAAAGCTAAATAGATGTAATCTGTATCCATTTCGAGTTCTTCGAAATTGTTGACATCGCAAAATTTATCGAAAAAGTTATAACACAGCTCCAACTTGGCATACTGTAGTATAAAGAATCCTACTATAATTGGTTCACGATGCTCTATAGTTGTTTTACAAGTTCCACTTCATACAAATCTTTAGCTACGATATTAAATCTCTTGATGAATTGGTTGGTTATTGATAGCTTTGTGGGTTTTTTCGTCTCCAAGATATTTTGTCATCGTATGTTTTGATCTGTCCGTTATTTAATAGCCGTAGGAACTGTTTCCTAGAAGTTTCATCGATTTGGCTACTACGCCAGATAATGGATTTTCATCGCCGGCTCGCCTAGCATCAACAACAGACTGACCAAAACTGTTGAATACTTTATGCGGTGTGTGTTGTACAAAACGATGAATTTTTGTACACTGTAGTCCTAGATCCAAGTAAAAAATGAAAAATGGTGCGATCAGTGTTCCGTTGCTCAATTTGAAGCTCGATATCAACTTTCTTTGCGGTTGTTTAAGCAAATCGTTTTCTTCCGCATATGTCTTCATATATTCACCAATATCGTTTCTGGAAGCATCCATATTTTTGAAAGCAGGTGGGAAATTGGAAAATTTTGCCTTAAGCTCGTCTGGAACACTCAGATCGCATTGCACATAATCGAACATTGTTTCCTTTCTAATGTTTAGCACTAGTGAATTGGCAGAAGGAGGTTTTTTGCAGGGAAAGTGAGTTCTAACGTGATTTTTCACGTCTACATTGTTTTTAAATTGATCCCACCAGCTACACTCCCTCATTTCTTCTATTGAGTATCTTTTTTCTCGAATGTATTCTTTTCGAAGCTCATCCATTTCACTTTTTTTGGTTCCGCCTTTGGTATCATCATAAGTTAGGCTCGGTCTAGCTTCTTGACAAGGACAAAAATGGAAATAACTACCCATTGCTTCGAAGACAGTCTAAAAATGGTCGCAATAACCATCAACACTAAAGCAATCACTTTTTTTCTCTTTTTCTGTAGTGCAGTAACTCTCAATTTTATATTCAGGTCTGGTTGCTTGAAAATATGACATGACTATTTTTTCAAATGTTCGAACTCGATTTTGCCTTGCCTTGAATTTTTGTGTTTCTTCATCTTAGTCCCATCTCGTATAAAAACCTATGGGCATATCCTGACACATAGAATAAGGATAGAGTTGACTAGCATCAATCCCAACGATTGATTTGCACAATTTTTTTTCATTTTCGAATACAGGTTTCATTTGCTACTGTTTTCCTTGTGAAAACAATTGAGGGACCACCGGTCATATCATCGCGTATTTTTTCAAGCAAGTCACTATCACTCGAAAAGAATGGGTAAAACTTATAGTCGGTTGATTTGTGTAGACAGATATTGGCTAGATTCGGTAGTGTGCAGCCGAGCCTTAACATGTCTATCGCTTTGTCATGATAAATTTTCGTAGAAGTTTCACTGTGTTATCGTATATACCGATACTTCTCCGAGCTATCTTTCCTACAAAATCTCAAATTGTCATTGTATGGTTGTTTTGTGTCTTGACCCGAAATCAAACCATTAACATGGTTATTCCTCAGAAGTGGTTCGCAAATCACAGAATCTGGACATCCCATAGGTACGTTTCTCAGTAGAGCGGCAAAAATGATCACATTGGTGATCAGCTTGAATCGCCATTTCGTATTTTGTCTCTCATGTGTACAAATTTCAATGATATCTTGCTTATTGACGTTTTTCTGTATAGTCGTCAAGTCTGCTTTAGTACAAAGTAGTATAGATTTATCAAAGAGTGTGTTATTTTTTTATGAGCGTAGAAATAACGATATTCGCTCATTTCTATATTACATAGCCCAAATCCCAAGGCAATGTTGATTTTTGCTGTACAATCAAGTTTTTCAAAGACTTGATCCAGTTTTTCATTTACTAGATTAGTATCTAGTTTTGAAAGTTGAAAATTGAATACTTTGTGGCGACCATTTTCCATCTCAGTATCTGTAATGAAGTGTTGACAGGCATTCAACTAATCTCGTAGCTGATCACTATCCTCCTCATTTTCCAAGATTTTATTCAAATCAGCAACTGAATCACTCATTTTTCTCGCGTTCATTCCGTGATCCTTGTTGTTATACCACCGCAGAAAATCGCGAAATGATGTCAACTTTTCCAGTTCCCAGATAGATTTAGGGTACTTGTAGTTTTCCAATCCCGTAGGTGGTTTGGTTTTGAGACCGAGTTTTTTCAAGGCTTGCTTTTCAGTTATCCCAGTGTTAAGAAGTTTTTGATAATCATCAAACTCTTTATCGAGAGGTTTACTATTCTTCAGTTTGCTGTAGAAATCATCATACGAGGGTAGTTGTTGTTCGTCAAGCTTGTTGGGAGTATCAAACCACTCTTATGGAAAGTATCCTTTCATCTCACTGGCTTTGTAAGTTTTTAGAAAAAAGTTAAAAGTAATAGATTCACCCAAAAAATTCATAATATCCAGAAGTTGAACATTTGTAAGATTGAAGTGAAGAAAGTCGTTTGCTTTCTTGATAACTGAAGGTTCAATTACTTTTTCGTTGATAAGGTAGGGACTGAGAATTATATCATACCAACCACTGTTGAATCCAAATACTGGTAGAGTATTGGTGTATCTCTCTAGATGTTGCGTCAAATCAATCAATTGTTTTTTTTTGAATCCTGAGAAAATGAGTGGATGCGTCTGTTTCTCCCTCATCCTCGATACATTCGTCTTCGTACTCTCTTGTTTCAATCTTCTTGAAGCTAACTCGTTCATTAAGTACGCTGAAAATTGTGTGTAGTCGTTTTTTGACGTTATTTTCAATTTACAGAAACTTTGATAGCATTTCGGTTTTCTTTTTTTCGGCTAACAACTCCAAGTTTGCCACAAAGTCAATAATGAGAGGTTGTGGATCTTTGCCACACAAAAATATGGGTTTGTCAAGCAAATTGGCTGAAATTGACACTGATATGGGTTCATGCTTCCCGATTCAAGTTATTGTTTCGGTTGGTTTTAGTTCTTCGGATGGCACGCAAATTGATTCAAAGTCAAAAAAAGCGACATTTTTGAATAAGGTTTGTTCTTTTGTGTACTCAATATTGAACGCATCCAGTTTTTCAAACAACGTCTCTCGTAGAGTATAAACATTTTTGGGGTAAATGTTTTTGATTCGATCTTTGCATCGTAGGTGATGCTTCTTGAAATTTTAAATGTATCGCAAGTTGGGCATCGGAAGCATTTGAAGAAGTTGTTGATGTTATTGACGTAAGTATTGTGGTTGTTGTATCGTAGAAGTTTCACTGTGTTATCGTATATACCGATACTTCTCCGAGCTATCTTTCCTACAAAATCTCAAATTGTCATTGAATGGTTGTTTTGTGTCTTGATCCGAATTCAAACCATTAACATGGTTATTCCTCAGAAGTGGTTCGCAAATCACAGAATCTGGACATCCCATAGGTACGTTTCTCAGTAGAGCGGCAAAAATGATCACATTGGTGATCAGCTTGAATCGCCATTTCGTATTTTGTCTCTCATGTGTACAAATTCCAATGATATCTTGCTTATTGACGTTTTTCTGTATAGTCGTCAAGTCTGCTTTAGTACAAAGTAGTATAGATTTATCAAAGAGTGTGTTATTTTTTTATGAGCGTAGAAATAACGATATTTGCTCATTTCTATATTACGTAGCACAAATCCCAAGGCAATGTTGATTTTTGCTGTACAATCAAGTTTTTCAAAGACTTGATCCAGTTTTTCATTTACTAGATTAGGATCTAGTTTTGAAAGTTGAAAATTGAAAACTTTGTGGCGACCATTTTCCATCTCAGTATCTGTCATGAAGTGTTGACAGGCATTCAACTAATCTCGTAGCTGATCACTATCCTCCTCGTTTTCCAAGATTTTATTCAAATCAGCAACTGAATCACTCATTTTTCTCGCTTTCATTCCGTGATCGTTCTTGCGATGCTGTTGAAATGAATAATAGCTTGGAAATTCTTTCTCACACGATACACACTTTGTTGATTTTGGGGTTGACTTTACGTGCTTCTTGCTTGTATGGAAATTCATTTCTTGCTGGTTGTATGTACAATAAATACATTCCGGAGAAAAAATAACTCCTCGCACACAACTCTTGCGATGTCGCGCAGCATTTTTACGAACATACATCTTACTACAGTCCTGGCATTTCCCTTTCTCATTCCTGCTGAGTGCTGGCATCTGAAAAAAAAGTGGGATATTTAGCTTGTACTAAAATTAAATGAAAGTACATGGTACCTACAAAATTGGGAGATTTAAAAAGTCCCAAAAAAAATCGATTATTTATACTTACTTTGATTAGTTCAAAATTATTGAAACTACTTTCAAGTAGTTATACAAAGTATAGAGCGATTGCTTTTAACGTTAAGAAAACCAGAATGAAATGAGTTTTATTAATTTTTACTCAGAGAAAATCATTCAATCCGAGTTGAGTTTTCTTTTTTTATCACTGTTTGATGGAAGTCAACCAATCAGAATCCAGCATTTTCTAAAAGTGAATTGTTTATTATTTTTGGAAAACCTTAATTCTAAAACTGTCTATCAAAAAACATTTGAATTTCCTCGAGTTATTTTCCAAGAAAAAAGAAAAAATTCCAATTGGTTTTCTTATTGATAAAATAAATGTTGACTCTTACTTTTTTCATTTTTGTTGACGTTTTTATTGTGCAAAATAGAGTTATCCAACAAATTAAAAGTCTCTTCTGAGAAACTTACTCAATCAAAGAGTTTACTTTTGATCCACAAATTGCGTATCAAAGTTTTAAACTTACGGCTGAATTACATCTCACAAGGAAAGAAATTTTGTTTATTCTCGAGAATTTGAAATTAATCAAAAACTCGTACCATAAAATATCAAAAACTTTTTTTAACCCCTATCTAAAACCCAATTTTGTAAAACCTCTCCAGCAAAATTTTTTATTCCTTCATTTCTTTCAGGATTTTCAAAGTTCAAAATCCTGCTTGATTCGGTTTGGAATCAGATATTCCGAGGTTTGCTTTGAAAAGTCGTCAACTCTGAGTTATCCTCCCAAATTTACATAAAAATTAAAGCACTTGACTATCTACTGAAAAGTCAGCAATTTCTCATTGATAATATAAAAAAAATTCAATTAACTTGATGAAAAAATTTGCAGAGATGTTATTTTTATTAATTTTCTTTCTTTTGTTACTTATATCAGCAATATTTCTTATTTTTACTGCAAACAATTTTTGGTCATTTATTTCTGCAATTTTTTTTGTGTATGTTTTTACTTTTTTGGAAGATTTAAGTCCTTAAAAGTGTCTCCTGATTGGAGACGACAACTAGAACAAAAATGAATATTTTTGTGATTGGAAACGACAATGCCTAAAAGGGAACTTTGTTTCCGATTGGACACAGTTTTTATCAAAAAACGCCATAAAAGGAAGCTGAAATCTGATTGGACACGACTACAATCCAAATAAGGAGAATCGAGTCTGATTGGTCAAACCTACACATTCGATTTGAAGGTACCCTTCTCTCTTAACTAAAATTTTTTTTGTTTTCAATTTAACTACCGTCAACTACCTCTTCTCTCAGCTCTAAGTACCCTAATTTCAACTTAACTTCCGTCAGCTACCCCCTCTCTCAGCTCTTTCTAGTTTTTACTCTTTAACTCAGTTTTTTTGCTCAAAATGATCTTCTCAGTGCAAAACAGCAATCTCATGTACTCTGTAGACTTTTCGCCTGATCTAGTACAAATTCAAGTGCGAGAAACAGTCTCTGAGGTTTTTCCGGCACGAATAGACATCCCAATCTAAGCCTGGACATGGTGGAAGTGATGCGAAGGGAGTTCAACGAGCATCATATGACACAAGTACCCATGACAGAGAGCCAACATGAAGAAATGCAAATGATGGAGGAAGTTTCTGATCACGTGGGAATGAACTACCCCGAGATTCCTGACTCAAGATTTGTAGCTCAACCAGTCGACGACTTCCTCTTTCCGTGGGAGGAAGCAGGATCAGCCGAAAACCCCATAACAATATATGAAGATGAAGGTTTCTCAGAAACAATGACACCTCAAAACACTCCTCCACAACAACCACCAGCAATGGAACCTCGTCCAGCTCTGCGTTCTATAGAGAACCTCCAGAACTCTTCTGCTGCTTGACAGCTCTTTGATTAAATGTTTTTTGTAAACAATTGTTGTTTGGTATTGACTTAGTTTTCTGTAACTAATTCATTTCCTCAATTTCATTTTAATTATGAGAATAGACGAGAGGTTCAAGGTGAATCATTGAAAAACAATTAGAATTTAATTAAGTGCTCCGAACTCGCACACATGTTAAAAAAATCGAAAAATTTTTGCACACATATTCGGAAAAACGCTAGAAAAATTGTACACAAGCAAAAAGTTACCTAATGGTTTTTGCATCTTGTCAAAAAACTCACACCTTTTTAGCAATTTGTAGAAAAAATTGAAACACTTTTCGCATTTTATCGAAAAAAGTAAAACGTGTTTCGCATCTTGTTTAAAAAAAAAACACTTTCGCATCCTGTCAAAAAAATTTGAAATACTTTTCACATTTTATCGAAAAAAGTAAAGCACTTTTCGCATTTTGTCGAAAAAAGTAAAACACTTTTCGCATTTTGTCGAAAAAAGTGAAACGCTTTTCGCATTTGTAGGAAAAAAATGAAACACTTTCCGCATTTTTAGGAAAAAAGTGAAACACTTTTTGCGTCTTTTCAAAAAATTGATACAATTTTCGCATTTGTAGGGAAAAATGAAACACTTTTCGCATCTTGTTAAAAAAAGTGAAACACTTTTCGCGTCTTGTCAAAAAAATTGAAACTTTTTTCGCAATTTGTTCAAAAAAATTGATACACTTTTTGCATTTTTTCAAAAACTTTGAAACACGTTTTACAATTTGTTAAAAAAATTTAAACGTTTTTTGCAACTTCTTGAAACAAATGAAACAATTTTCAAAAATTGATACATTTTTTGCATTTGTAGGAAAAAAATGAAACATTTTTCGCATCTTCTTAAAAAAAGTGAAAAACTTTTCGCGTCTTGTCAAAAAAATTGAAACTTTTTTCGCAATTTGTTCAAAAAAATTGATACACTTTTTGCATTTTGTCAGAAACTTTGAAACACGTTTTACAATTTATTAAAAAAATTGAAACGTTTTTTGCAACTTCTTGAAAATCAAAAGAAATATTACATTTTTCTTGCATGTTTGAAAAAAAAATTTTGACATTGGTGAGTTTTTTTCCTTGAAATTTTTGGTAATTTCGTAATCATATGAGAGAAACTAGATCGATTATCAAAAAATTTTAATTGAAAAACTGACATGATCACTATTTACAAATCCATATCTATCAATAAAACAGTCAATTATTTTTAACAAATCATTTCCATATTTCGAGTTTTGTACTTTACGAACTCTTTCTAGAAAAGCTCAACCAATATTTTGTGTGGAATCTAGTTTCTGGTAATCCGAAAACCATTTCTCTCATTTCTCTTCATCTGGTCAGTTTGTTCTCCTATTGAAAAATGTACTCAAGAAAAGATACTAGTCCCAACTATATTGAATTCTCAAAAAATCAAACAAGAATTGGGAGATTTGCTTGGTCCCAAAAATCCTACAAGGGGAAAATTTATTTTGAACTCTGCTTTCAATTATTCAAGAAAAATGAGTTGGGACAACTCGAAAAAAGACAGCAAGTCTATCTTGGTGAAAAAGAAGGAGAAGCAATCTCAGCAATTAGAAATACTGCTATTCACGATGCTGAAAACCTTGGACTCGTTCCTATATTGGAACTCACTTCTGACAAGGAGTCAACTATGGACCCGGAGCTTGCCAACTGCAACAAACCGTATGACATAGCAACCTACAATAGAAGACAAGTTTGTGTCATGATCAAGAAAAACAATGTTAACAAACCTCCCTACATTCAGATTAGCCTGTTCACCACAAGAGAGAATGAAGCAATGAAACAAATTGCCTATGTCAACTATACTTTGAAGGAATTCAAAGAACTGTCCCAAATTTTGGGAGAATTTATGTTTGTTGAGAACTGTAATATACAATAAATTTTGTTGTTTATGTTTTTGTCTTGTAATTTATCTATTTGTCCTCAAAATCTTTTTTTATTTGGTATTGATGTTGAACAGTATGAGTTGGAATATTGGTTTTTCAAGAAATTTAATCTTAAAAATTCACAATAAATTGGGACTTTTTCATATTTTTCTCGAAGAAAAGTCCCAAAAAAATTCACTAACAGTTATAGAATACCAAAATTTACCAAACTTGCAAAATTTGGACGTAGACTGGCAAATATCTCATTTTGAGTGGATTCTGCATAATGGTAGAAGGATAATTCACATAGGATCATAGGATACAGATCAGATACCAAAAAATTAGAACTTGTAGAATATCGTAGAAATGGAAATCAACGGAAAAATAATCAATCTTTTTAACTACAAAGAGAAGAATATGATAAATTACTCGATATGCTTCCTTCCTTACTAGATTATGTAGAGACTTTCAAAAAATTTTGCAACATTTTTGAAGAATGCACTGTTGAAAATGAACGTACAGAAATTGAATGAAATTCTAAGAATTTTGGAGAATACTAAGCAAAATTTCTCATCAAATACAAAAAGAAAAAATTTATTTCTTTGTACCTGTATTAATTTGGACTCGGACATAAATTTTAAAGAAATGGACCAAAAATTTCCTTTTGGAGGACTAATTGGATAAGGAAATTCCTGTATGGATTACTTTTTTGCAAACTCCAATATTTTTAGACTACATGCAATTCTACATAACTCTGCTGGATCTGTGAAATCTACTACGAAAAAAGGACATGGGAATTGTTATGTTGCACCTAGTCTCCCCAGTTCATGCTTTCTTGGTCACAGGACTGGATTATTTTTCTGTTTTTATGTTAAAAAATTTGCTGCAACAGTATATGCATTGTTCGATTGCTGATCTTTTTAACCAAAAAGCTCCAGGGAAAACAGTTAACAGAATGAGTCTGGTTGTTTTGGATATTTATTGTATTAAAAATAATACAGTGAAAGAGTTAGGAGTTTATAAGGATGGACACACTGTAGGATATTCCATTCTTCCTCCCAAAAAATTCAAACCAACATCCCAATCTTTTTGGTGTACAAACCATCTTCATGGAATCAATTGGAGCAGTGGTTACAAACAATATACTAACTTGAAAAAATATGGAAAATTCTAGAAGCCTCAGAAACGGAATTTGTTTGCAAAAGGTTATGAAAAATGTAAGATTCTGTCTGAGTTTTTGGAAAAAAAGATTATTAATCTGGATGACTACGCTTGCCCTAAAGTTCAGTTTTTGATATTCAAAGATGAAGAATATGATTGGAGGTGTAGCAACTACCCATTCCGTCATGCAAAAGTTCTTCACTGTGCTGAAAGAAAAGCATTTGCATATGGAACATGTTCTCGATGTTTTTTTAACAAATTGTAATTTAAATTAATCTTAATGTACTACCATTTTCATACTTTAATAAAATTTCATTGTCAACTTTTTCTTTTTAGAGTTAAGATGGTCGATCAATGTGACAAGCCCGTAAAATTACGAAATTTTGTTTTTGACGAAGAAAATCATGAATGAAAATCATGGAAATTGTTTGCACGCACATGTAGTAGATCTCTTTTAGTGTTTTTGTGCCAATTTTTTGTTATAGTTTTGATGCTAGTATGTGCAATCGTTCGAATTATGTTATCCACAATATGTGAAGAAACAACAGATTGGGAGCTATTTTATCAAGTACAGTCGGTTATATTCTACCTTCTCCAAAGCTATGAATAAAAAAATATTTACCAATTAACTAGTTTTTATTTCCCTAGTTGGACCAAGTGGATCTGGAAAATTTCATCCTATTTTTGATTGGTTGAAAATTGGTACTTTTAAACCAGCATTCGTCAAAATTTTTTATTTTTATCAACATCATCAACCTCTTTATAGTCAAATGCAAAGAAAAAACCTTAAATTTATGCAAGGAGTAGATTTTGTCTTGATTGAAAAACTTCCCAATAACGGAACTAAGTATTTGCTTATATTTGATGATTCTTGTGAAGAAATTTCAAACTCCAAAAAATTTGTAAAAATTGCCACTGCTGGGTTGCTTATGGTCATTTACTTATTGATTTAACCCCAAAAACAATTGATTCACTTAGGTATTGCTCTAGTAGTGGCTCAGTTCCAACAAAATTTTACTTACCAAATGTAATAGAGACAAAATTTTTGGACGATGAGTTCACAATACGTCTCTATTCTCCAAATATTTCAAAAATTTTCCCTAAGGCTTCGAAAACAATTCATTCTCAATTGCCCGAAAGAATTCATTCAGTTTTTGAGCGAGTGTTTAGTAAACCTATTAAGAGGAGAGCTTCGAGATCGTCTGAAAGAAGACGTAGTAAAATATCGAAATGAAATTTCACAACTACACAAAAAAACCTCCTCTACACAAAAGAAGAATTATTTTAAGTTAACTAAAGGGTTACAATTGATATCTATCATCACCCCTTTTGTCAGTAAGCGATTGACATAGTATGGAACAGTTTGTTTTAATTCCGTACTCAGTTTATCAATCACAAAGTACACTTCCAAGAGAACGAAAATTGGATTAAAAGCAAGAAAAAGAGGAGATTGTACCAAAAATTTTTGATTCTGTTTACAGTGCTGTAAGTGCGAGGTTGAAAACGAGCAGCAATAAGCACATTATTGATTTAATTTTGAGTTCTCATAGAATTAAACTCAGCCAGTCAGACAATATTATATTAGATAATCGAGATACAAAAGAATCTTTGTAGACTTTGTGTGTGCACTAAAGCAAAAAAAATACCAATTTTCCAAACTTTACTTTTTTGGAAGCAAGTCAACTTACTCCTAAACTTGTTATTAACAAGAATGCCAAAGCAAAAGATAGAGGAACTTGGATCGCTTTCAAAATCTGAAAAGATAAGACTAAACAGACTGTGTTCTAGGGGCAGAACGCAGTTGCGTACGGTTCTTTCAAAATTGAGTAAAGCGAGTGGTTCATCAAAAAAGAAAGTAGAAAGGTTTTAACAAACTAAGACATTGAACAGGGTTTTAACAAACCAAGACATCAACCAAGACATCTTTGGGTTGATATAGGAACAGAATATGGGGGAGAAATATGCAAGGGAGAATATGCAAGGAGAAAGACATTGAAGTTTACTCAACAATAAGTGAAACAAAAGCTGCGTTTGCAGAGAGAGCAATTCAGTCTTTAAAACATATAATATATCGTTACATTGAAGATCATAGTGAAAATTTTGTCCCCAAATTGCAACAATTTGTTTCTGTATTGAACTGTCGAAAAAATCGATCAAATGGAAAATCTCCCAGAGATGTGAAAAACAGTGATTTTTTATCAATATTTTATAACAAATCGTTCAAGAAATATACTAAACCAAAATTCAAAATTGGTGATAGAGTTAGAATTTCGAAAACTGATATTCCGCTCCGAAACGGATATCAGCCACAGTTTACAGATGAAATTTTTAAAATTTCGGCAATATCTACAAAAAAATTTCCTACATACATCATTAAAGATCTCGAAAAAGAAGAAGTTCTGGGAAAATTTTATGAAAAAGAGCTGAGAAAATTTTCAGATTAAACTACGTCATTTTTTAATATGAAATTCTATCGATCAGTTTTCGTGGATTTTTGTACTATTGAGCTGGTTTCTAAAGCTTCTTTTAATTGTTATCCGAATCATAGTCTTAGTTCTTTTACAAATTTTCTACCGGAACAAATACATCTAAAAGGAGAATGGGAGGTAGCTATTTCAGAAATATCGTACACTTCATTGTACCAAAACGTTAGAGAGGGGGAAGTTTACTTTCATATACGGACGAGAAAGTCCAGAGGAAAAAAGAAAGATTCAACCGATACATATTGAACCTGGATTGTATCCAAGTATTGTTGATATAGTTGTAGCCATGAATGAAAAAATTCGAAAACGTATAGGAGCACAAAATTATGAATAAAATGGAATTTATGTATCAGTAGATAAGATTACACAAAAAGTTGCCATTCATTTACCTGAGGATCAATCAGTGTTTATAATTCAAAGTGCTGATTTGAGTCACATTTTTGGTTGTGATTTAGAACCAAATCAGACAGGTGTTATAATGAAAAGAAAAGGACAACATTATCCTCAATATTCTTACGACATTATAAGAAAACATTCCCTAATGATTTGCAGTGATATTATAGAATATAATATAGTAGGCGATACAAAAACTTCTTTACTGCGCTGTATTCCTTTCATTTCTCAAATAAAAAATGGAGACATAATACCTACAAGACAGTACATGAATTATCAATCCTTCACAAATCTACAAATTAAAAAATTATTAAAAAAATCTTGCCACAGCTTAAAAATAGAACTGAGGGATACCACGGGTGAAAAAATTCCTTTTGAGTCCGTAGGAATTACACGAGTTGTTCTCTTGTTTCGCAAGATTTCAGATAATCAATTTGAATTTTTACTTCATACGAAATGGTTGCTCAAAGTTCAGCTTATTGTCCTATTTTTCGTAGACATGCAAGACAGCAAGAGGTCCCAGCTGCAAAAAAAATCGGAGCATATTTATATGAAGTTGCTGCTCCAGAGATTGGAGAAGTTGTCAGTGGACGCAAAAAACTCAAAACATTTGCAAATAATGTTGGAACAAAAACAGTTCGAAAACAGTTGGGAGGTGGAAAAAAGAAATCCAAGCGTAAAAGAAGAAGAGCCATTTCTCGAAAAAATAGTTCAAAAATCAGTCGCTCTCGCAGAGACATTTTTGACAAGATAAAGTGAGTGTAAATCAAAGAAGTTATTTTCGGTACGAAGCTTTTACAAATTCTTCTTTGGAGAGTTTTGATAGAGTCCCGGTTTTGGAAACAATAATTTCATCAAACATTTAAGAAGTATTTCCCAGTACTTCTCTAGATGAAAGCAGTATTGAGTTTGAATTTGAGACGGATCGTAATCTTTTTTTGGATATGCGTGATACCATCCTCAGTTTAAAGATTCAATTATTAAAGGACGATTGTTTGAAGCTTTTAAAAAAGAAAAAGCAAAATCGGAGGAAGATTCAGATGAGGAACCATGAACTTACTTAACTTATGTAAACAATCTACTATATTCTCTATTCTCCAATTGTGAAATTTAGTTTAATAATACCTTGGTTTACAACCCCAATGGATTATATCCTCAAAAAGCACAAATATCGAACGAATTCAACTCGTCGGCAGTGAGTAATAAAGGAATACTTGCTTGTCACGGGTAAAGGTTTCACGAATATCCGGAAGCATTTGATATGTATCCGTTCACTGATAGAGCAAGCTCTTTAGGATCAGGGATTACTTTTTCACCTTATGGCAGGCTAGCCATTGACTTGTTTAATTGTGAAAAATTATTACTGCTAAAAACCAAAATTCGATTTAAACTAATTCGAGCTAGACCTAATTTTTACATACTGTCTGATAATCCAAATGTTAGTCTGAAATTTTTTGTATTGTTCACTGTTTACAAGAAGAGTTTTAGTAGCTGAATCTAATCATCAATATTTGCAATGGAATCTGGAAAGGGAACCTGCTCATTACAATTACATGGAAGGATAGCTGTTGTAATGATCACAAATTTGGCTGTTGCGGGATCTTTTCATGAAAATCATTTCAATTATCAATAATTTCATTTGAGAGAGCTTAGAATTATTCGGGGCGGAAAATTAATTATTTCAATAGATACAACTTCTCCGTGTCGTTCCTATGTTACAACAATGAAAGCAACGCAAATTAACGAAGATTTTCCAGCTCTTCCAATGGAAGATTTTCAAAATCACTATATTCTACTTTTCGACTTGATTTCAATACAGGATGCAGCTGAATACTTGCATTATCCAGAACTTAGTGGAGAAAGCTTGAGGTTAGAAATGTTTTTCCAATTTCCTTTGGAGCAAGTAACGGAAGTGACAGTCTAGGAAAAAGACTATCAAACATTCAAATTGACAAATTCGGAACAGTCGCTAAAAATATTTAATTTTTTTGAGTTTTCAGGTTCCTATAAAAGTATTGTAACTTTTTTGGGACTTTTCTTTGTTATTATCTCGGTACTATCTATATTGTTTTTCTTCAGAACTAAAGCTCCAGAAAAAATAGAGAAGGAATGCTGTTTAGTTGAAAACCCGAGACACTTCAAACTAGACTGTAAAACAGTGTTAAATAAATTTTGCCCATTACATAAGTGTATGGGACTTTGTTGTTTCAATTCCTAAATGTGGGTAAGTCATTATTCTTTTTTTTAACCTAAAGTACACTACCAAACTATCAATTTCTTTTTTAGCTATAAATCAGCCTACAATTGCAAAGATTGATAATTTTTCACTTTTACAAATTATTGAAAGAATTCCAGAGCTCAGGTTCAAGTACATGAGATCATACCCGTCTGATACAGTACCTCAACTAACAAAATACCCTTTTGCAATTATTAACTCAGCCCCAAGCAATGATAGAGGAGAACACTGGATTATGATTGCTCGACTGGATAAAAGCTACTACTTTGCTGATTCTTTGGGAAAAAAAGTTCAACTTACCCTTTTTTGACGAAAAAATTTTCGACAAATGGTTCCTCGAAAGCTACAAAAGACTGATAATTGTGTGGTTTTTAGGCAATTTATTCATCATTTCTTCATTTTTGCAGTATTTTTACTATACGATGTAGAGAATTGTTTGATTATTTATGTAATTTAACTTTTTAAATTCCTTAAATTTTTACGAAATGAATTTTAGCAACTAGCCTTTTGATGAAATAAGGAGGATGATGATGAAATATGGATGTTGTAGTCCCCCAATTCAAAGAATTGACGATAGAGTAGATAAATTTACGAAAATTGCAACCAACTTCAAGTAAATTGCATACTTTTCTTAAAAATTTACTTCGAGAAAGATGGAAAATTATTATACAAAAATATCAGACCCAAAACAAATAAGATACTATCTTTTTCTCAGTGTAAACTTTTACCGTGGCAGAACAATTGATAAATTTGGATGATAATTTTTTGGAAAATTTGGAAATTTCAAAGTTTTTAATAAAGATTAAAGACAAAGTGATGAAAGAGAACTGAACTAAATCGTAGCAAGAAATATGACAGAATAAATAAACCAGTTGAAATAAAAATAAGAACAAGATAAAAACATCTGATTGATCAAAACTTACAAATTTTTGCATAATTTTATCTTAGTTCCAATGAAAAGTTCATGCAATTTTGATTGGATGTATTTCAATTTTTTATGAAAATTTAAGAATTTAATCTCTCAAGAAAGTAATTCACATTTCAATAACACTGTGGGGAACTGCTAATATGCATCTGTCAAATAATCATGAGATAATTATGTGAAAAAAGACAAAATAAGTCATAAAAATAATAAGTGCAATGAACCTGTCATCCGTTCTCCAGATTACCTGGGGAAAAAAGATTAAGTGAGATATAAAAGTAATCAACCGTGAGGAGATGTCAAGATTCCACTGATATCCCGTGGATTGGAATAACTAACCTGTCAAAGATAGGGTCCCCTCCTGACATTTTTCCCCAGAAAACCTGAGGTAAAATAAATAACATGAAATAAGAATTTAAAAGATTCTTTCGAGAAAAAAAAAATTCTGTGTTATATTAGTTAATGATCCCATACTCTAAATCGAAAGCGAATTTTTTGTCGAAACTTATCATCTGAAAATTACCATCCAATTTTTTTTTTTGATTTTTTTGTATAAAATTGTTTTTTCAAGATAAAAATAATTTTGCAAAAAAAACTTAAAAAAATTTCAAAAAATTTTCTGAAACTTACCTTCTGAAACTTACCATACCGAATTTTTGTAATACAAGATACCCCCTACTTATCACAAATCCTAGAAGTTGTTTAAGAGACGCAAGTATTGGCAAAATCGAGCTCAAAAAATTCGGGCGCGAAAAATTTTTCTGAAAATTACCATCTTACCATCTAAAACCTACCATCGTAATATATTAGGAATCCACCGTAATATATAGAACTGAGGGATACCACGGGTGAAAAAATTCCTTTAGAGTCCGTAGGAATTACACGAGTTGTTCTCTTGTTTCGCAAGATATCAGATAATCAATTTCGATTTTTACTTCATACGAAATGGTTGCTCAAAGTTCAGCTAATTGTCCTATTTTTCGTAGACATGCAAGACAGCAAGAGGTCCCAGCTGCAAAAAGAATCGGAGCAGATTTATATGAAATTGCTGCTCCAGAGATTGGAGAAGTTGTCAGTGGACGCAAAAAACTCAAAACATTTGCAAATAATGTTGGAACAAAAACAGTTCGAAAACAGTTGGGAGGTGGAAAAAAGAAATCCAAGCGTAAAAGAAGAAGAGACATTTCTCGAAAAAATAGTTCAAAAATCAGTCGCTCTCGCAGAGACATTTTTGACAAGATAAAGTGAGTGTAAATCAAAGAAGTTATTTTCGGAACGGAGCTTTTACAAATTCTTCTTTGGAGAGTTTTGATAGAGTCCCGGTTTTGGAAACAATAATTTCATCAAACATTTAAGAAGTATTTCCCAGTACTTCTCTAGATGAAAGCAGTTTTGAGTTTGAATTTGAGACGGACCGTAATCTTTATTTGGATATGCGTGATACCCACCTCAATTTAAAGCTTCAATTATTCAAATGAAGATTGTTTGAAGCTTTTAAAAAGGAAAAAGCAGAATATAAAGCAAAATCGCAGGAAGATTCAGATGAGGAACCACAAACTTACATATCTTATGTAAGCAATCTACTACATTCTCTATTCTCCAATTGTGAAGTTTATTTTAATAATACAATGGTTTACAACCCCAATAGATTATATCCTCATAAAGCACAAATATCGAACGAATTCAACTCGTCGGCAGTGAGTAATAAAGGAATACTTACTTGTCACGCGTTTAGTTATGAAGAATATCCGGAAGCATTTGATATGTATCCGTTCACTGGTAGAGCAGATTCTTTAGCATCAAGTATTATTTTTTCACTTTATGGCAGGCTAGCCATTCACTTGTTTAGTTGTGAAAAATTATTATTGCCAGAAACCAAAACTCGAGTTAAACTAATTCGAGCTGGACCTAATTTTTATATGCTGTCTGATAATCCAAATGTTAGTCTGAAAATTGATGATTGTTCACTGTTTACAAGATGAGTTTTAGTAGCTGAATCTAATCATCAATATTTGCAATGGAATCTGGAAAGGGAACCTGCTCATTACAATTACATGGAAACTATAGCAAGAACCTTTATCATTCCATCTAGTCAAAACCAGTTTGTTCAGGAAAATGTTTTTAATAATGCCCCAATTAGAAGGATAGCTGTTGCAATGAAAACATATTTGGCTGTTGCGGGATCTTTTCATGAAAATTTTTTCAATTATCACAAATTTCATTTGAGAGAGCTTAGAATTATTCGGGGCGGAAGAGCAATTGTTTCAATAGATACAACTTCTCCGTGTCGTTCCTATGTTACAACAATGAAAGCACTGCAGTTTAACGAAGATTTTCCAGCTCTTTCTATGGAAGATTTTCAAAATTACAATATTCTAGTTTTCGACTTGACTTCAATACAGGATGCAGCTGAACACTTGCATTATCCAGAACTTAGTGGAGAAAGCTTGAGGTGAGAATTGTTTTTCCAATTTCCCTTGGAGCAAATAACGGAAGTGATAGTCTTGGGAGAAAGACAATCAAACATTCAATTTGACAAATACGGAACAGTCGCTAAAAAATGTTTAATTTTTTTCAGTTTTCAGGTTCCTACAAAAATACTGTAACTTTTTTGGGAATTTTCTTTGTTATTATTTCTGTACTATCTATATTGTTTTTCTTCAGAACTAAAGCTCCAGAAAAAATAGAGAAGGAATGATGTTTACTTGGAAACCCGAGACACTTTTTTAACCTAGACTGTAAAACAGTGTTCAATAAACTTTGCCCATTACATTAGGCTTGTGTATGGGACTTTGTTGATTCAATTCCTAAATCTGTGTAGGTCATTATTCTTTCTCTTTTTTAACCTAAATTATACTATCAAACTATCAATTTCTTTTTTAGCTGAAAATCAGCATACCATTGTAAATATGAATAATTTTTCACTTTTACAAATTATTGAAAGAATTCCAGAGCTCAGGTTCAAGTACATGGGATCATACCTTTCTGATACAAAACCTCAACTAACAAAATACTCTTTTTTAATTATTAACTCAGCCCCAAGCAATGATAGAGGAGAACACTGGTTTATGATTGCTCGACTGGATGAAAGCTACTTTTTGGCTGATTCTTTGAAAGAAAGAGATCAACATACCCTTTTTGACAAAAAAATCTTCGACGGATCGTTCCTCAAAAGCTACAAAAGACTGATAATTTGTAGGGTTCTTAGGCACTTTATTCAGCACTTCTTCTTTTTGAATTCTTCCAGAAGAACTTGAATAATGTTCATGATGTGTCTGTTTTCAATTTTATCAGTAATTTCATTCAAAAATGCATTTTTTATTTGTAAGTGTAAATTTTTGCTGTAATTTTACTATACGATGTAGTGAATTGTTTGATTATTTATGTAATTTAACTTTTTAAATTCCTTAAATTTTTACGAAAAGTTTTTTTAGCAACTAACCCTTTGATAAAATACGGAGAAAGATGATGAAATATGGATGTTGTAGTCCCGCAATTCAAAGAATTAACGATAGAGTAGATAAATTTACGAAAATTGTAACCAACTTCTAGTAAATTGTACTCTAAAAAATTTACTCTTAGAAAGATGGAAAAATTATTATACAAAGATATCAGACCCAAAGATATATGATATTATATTTTTCTCAGTGTAAACTTTTACCGTGGCAGAGCAATTGATAATTTTGGATATTAATTTTTTGGAAAATTTGGAAATTCCAAAGAATTTTTGAAAGATTAAAGACAAAGTGATAAAAGAGAACTGAAATGAATCGTAGCAAGAAATATGACAGAATAAATAAACCAGTTGAGGTAAAAATAAGAATAAGATAAAAAACATCTGATTGGTCGAAACTTACAAATTTTTGCATAATTTTATCTTAGTTCCGATGAAAAGTTCATGCAATTTTGATTGGGTGTATTTCGATTTTTTATGAAAATTTAAAAATTTAATCTCTCGAGAAGGTATTTCACACTTCAATAAGGCTGTGGGGGACTGCTAATTTGCATGTGTCAAATAATCGTGAGATAATTATGTGAAAAAAGATTAAAAAAAGTCATAAAAACAATAAGTGTAATGAACCTGTCATCCGTTCTCCAGATAACCTGGAGAAAAAAGATTAAGTGGGATATAAAAGTAATCAACCGTGAGGAGCTGTCAAGATTCCCCTTATATCCCGTGGAGCGGAATAACTAACTCTTCTGTGCTATATTAGTTTATGATCCCACACTCTAAATCGAAACTTGTTTTTTGTCAAAACTTACCATCTGAAACTTACCATCCAATTTTTTTTGATTTTTTGATATAAAATTGTTTTTTCAAGATAAAAATAAATTTGCATGTAAAACTTAAAAAGTTTCAAAAAAATTTCTGAAAATTACCTTCTGAAAATTACCATACCGAATTTTTGTAATACAAGATAGCCCTTACTTATCACAAATCGTAGAAGTTGACTAAGAAACGCAAGTATTGGCAAAATCAAGCTCAAAAAACTCGGGCGCCAAATATTTTTCTGAAACTTACCATCTTACCATCTAAAACCTACCATCGTAATACATTAGGAATCCTATTCCCTAATGAGTTCTTAATTCCCTACGTTGAATTTCTTATACGTAGGGAAATCTATACATGGCAAATTCGGGCGTCGAAAAAAACTTACCATCTGAAACTTACCATCTGAAACCTGGTATCTTAATACATTGGGAAACCTATTCCCTATCTTAATACATTGGGAAATCTATAGCCTATCTTAATACATAGGGCGAGGACCGGATACTCAATAGCCTATGTTAATGCACGGGGGTCCTCAACCCCCCTTCGAAGTCATCCAACATATTCTTCTTACGTTGCCGCTTCGTCTAACTTGCGCAGGCTACTCAAGTGTAGGATCTGGTCATCTAGAAAACTTTTTTCTTCCATGAGATTTTCAATAAAAACCTTTGCTTTCGCGATAACTATTTAGGGCAATTTCGGAGCCCAATAATTTCTCCAAGTTATCGCTGATGGGCCATGCCAGAAAAATTCCAGGTATGCAAAAGCTCGAGTCCGTTTGAGACAGCAAAATTATAAGCATAAGCGTGCAGTATTTAATACGGTAACGTAAAACGAAAGACGTTAAAATATCAACTTGCGTTCAGTAAAATCACCACGAGCGCCATTAGTGAAACGATAAGTTCATCGTAACAAAAATGTTGACTTCATATTCCATATTCGACATACGTTATGTAATAGAAGAAATTTTTGCTAAAAAGTAAATTTCAAACGTTTTCGCAACTATGTGCATCGTCAGGATTTTAACCTTAAACTACTCTAAATAAACGATGAAACTCAATTTACAAATGTTATTTACAATAAATCACATACAATTTGGTTCTAAACCATCATGATAAAAATTAAGCCAATCACAGTTGACCTCTAAATTACTATTAAGATTAAAATACTTTTAACCTCTAAAATTAATTAAACATTTTTAAATTAATTTGTCTGGAAGTTTCTGAGTCATAATTTTGATTTAGACATGTACGTTTTGAATAAAAAACCAAAAATATTTTGGGACTAAATTTTCAGTGTTAACTCCCTGCTCCTAAACTCATCGCGCGTGTTCAAGCCCGGTTTCTCCTTCCTGATATGTATTGCCTCTAGTGTTAGCAATTTTGTTTGGTTGTTTGACCTATCTATAATTTCCCAACTAAGATCTGCGCTATTTCCCTCAAGTTGGCATTGCTGAAGGTGGTGGCCTATCGGTGAGTCTGCTTTCTTATATTCCTCAATTCTAGTGGTCAAATGTCGAACAGTTTGTCCGACATAGGTGGAAGTGCATCCAGTACATGACAGTTTTTAAACCACTCTTGACATGAGGTCATTAGAAAATGCTGACTTCAGTCATGGTAATCATGATTGTAGTTTTCTTGTGGTGAAAACCACTTGAAAGTTAGTTAATTTTCGTAACCTGTTAGCAAAATATTGGCTTTGGTTACCTCTATATTGCACCATCAGCATTGAGGGCTTCCCATCCTTTGGTGATTGAACTGACAAACCCCTGTCACTATCCAGGGGCTTGCCCTTACCCTCGATTATCTTGCACAAGGCATCTGAAGCCACCTTTGCGGACCAATTTTCAGGGTACTGATTTGTCAGCCATTGCGCCCTATTAGTTTCCATAGCCTTATCAAATTGCTCCCAGCTAGATATACTCCTAAAAACCCTGTGTACAGTGCCGTGGATAACACTACGCTTATACTCAGTTGGGGCGCAGCTTCTATAGTTCAGTATAGTCCCTGTATCTGTTGGTTTTTGATACCAACTGCAAGTTACACGCCTACCCCGCTATACATTTATGTTCAAATCCAGGAACGGCAAATTCCCCTCCGAATTAGTTTTCTCTAGAGTGAACTGCAAATTTGGATGAAGAGAATTGGCGGCATCGAGAAGACAACTGGCTCCCCTCTGACTGTTCTAACGATGTCATCCACATACCTGAGGAACAATTTCACCTTGATGCGTATACGTCATCGGATAATTTTCCGCATTTTAGATGATACCAGTTTCGGCAACTCTCGCATTCAACCCCTTTGATCTATATGTGACTTTCCTGCTGCAACATGGGCACAAGCCGTTTTTGTCATTAAGTTGCTGTAACCCCGTTCCCACCGGTATTTGTTGTCGTAGAGCAAATTCGTATTCTTTCAGCCATAAGTTTGCCAGAATTACAGCGAGGGACGCGCCCATTGCTAAACCATCAACTTGTACATACCATGAATCATTAAACTTGAAATATACTTTGCTGACCGCCATTTTCAAAAGACTTTTCATGGATGCTCTTTGAATTTCAGGAGGAGACTCCTGGCTGTACAGCTTCTGTAAAGCAATTTCAATTGCCTCCTTCAGGGGAACGTTGATGTACAGACTTTTCACATCAAGAGATATTATGGTTTCATCCGGATCTAGAGCAATGTTTTCTATTTTTTCTCTAGCCTCTTTAGTATTGGTTTCTATATTTGCTCCATCGATGTTGTCAAAAAACTTTGCAAGCATTTTGTTAAGATTCTCATACGAGCTGCCGGGAAGTGATAGTACAGGTCGTATGGGTGTCTCCTCCTTGTGTACCTTAGCTAAACCGTACAAACGGGCGGGTTGCCCCCCTGTTGATTTCATCTTAGAATATAACTGATCACTTATCTCGTCTCTTTTGTTCATGGCTAGTAATTCTTTGTTAAGTTCCTTCTCAATTTTCAGTATCACCTCATCAGTGGTTGCATCTTTTTTCACAAACTGAGCAGATTGCATCAAAGATTCCAGCTTTGATTCATATGTTTGTTTCCTCATTATGCAAAAACCAACCCCATTATCAAAAGGCACAGCCAGCAACCCATTGTTTTTGAGATATTTCCTCGTTTTTTGAACGGCTTTGTCTCTTGGGGTTTGCCGTACGTTTTTTGCATATGCCTTTGCCGCGGCTTCCATTTCACATAACGTTTCACCAGATGTTTTTTGATTTTTCAATTGTGAGAGGAAAATGTCGATATCCGCCAAAAAATGTGTTTCGTGCTTGGGGCCCATTGATAGCACTTCATATACCCATTCAGGCAGTTCAAAATTATCAAGTACCTTAACTGATCGCTCATTTCTCCCCCCAAGAGGTTTATCTTGTCTCTCGGACAGTTTTTCTAAATTTTTTTAATGGTTTTCTGATGTTGTCTTTAAGCTTGCCTCAACTTGACGCCTCACGAATCGGAAAATGGATGCCCACCACTGTTTGTCAATTTCTTTTTGCACCAGTGATCTTGCTTTCCTTAGCATCTCCTCGTACCTTTTCCTATCGTCATTTGCCCTAGAAGTTTCAGTCCTTAGTAGTTTTAATTGAAAATGATGCACAGCTTGGTCCGAAAAAACCCCGTTCTCGGGGACCCTAAACTTCAAAAAGTCCGGTATTAGATCGTTTTTCAGACATTTTCTCGGAAACTTCAGTCTATGTACAGATACTTGAACTTTTTTAAAGAATTTTAAATAGTCTAACACAATTTTCCAAGTTAGTTTTCTTTTTAAAATTTGTCTGAGCCAAACAGCAGGCAAAAGTACTGTGGTCATTGTTTTGCAGGCCACGTGTAATGAAACTCACAAGGCACAAAGCAAAACAAATCACGCTCTTCTCACCCCTGTCTTTGAAGCGCAGACACTTCCTCTGCCTTCAGCTTCTGCTCACGTCTTGCTTTCGCCTTCCTCGTTGTCTGTGATGGTCTCTGTTGTTTGCCCCTGATATTGCCAATCAGCTCTGACAGCCTTTCTTTGTGTGCCACTACCACTCGTAGAGATTTCAGCTCCAAATCAGCACTCTGGTGCAGCTTCAGATATTCCTTGGGCTGCTCCGGGTCGTTTTGCTTGCTCTTGGAGAGTAGCCGTTTTGTAGCTGGAATAATGAGCACCCTTGTGCCGAGAAGCTGACTAAACAAGTCGGGCGTTCCTTCTCTTCTGCAATAAACGATCGCCAATATCTGCTGCTTCTTCGACTTCAAATAGTTTGTCAGCTCCTCGACACCGGCTGGGCGATAGTTGTTTGTTCTGTGGCTGCTAATGGTGTTGTTCACCAGGTCGTGCCACACAACCACTTTTTTCTCCTTCAGTGGACTGTCTTCCAGTAGTCGTCGGAGGTTCTTTCCTGTGTTAAGGGTGTTGATGCTGTGGAACAGGGAGCTAGCTGCTACAATATGAAACTTTTCGTTAACTCAAATAAAAATCGGCCATATTTTACGTATCGATAAAAAAGACACTATGAAAATTCTCTATTCCTTGATGAAAATCATTAAAAATTTTTATACTGGCCCTTTAATGGGAAAACAGTTTGAATTTCAAGCTCTTCGCTTTTTGGTTTATCACGAAGTTACAAGTAAAATTGAAGAAATTTTTGCTAAAAAAAAAATTTCAAACGTTTTCAAACTATGTGCATCGTCAAGATTTTTACAATAAACTACTCTAAATGACGATAAAACATCAATTTACAAATGTTATTTACAATAAATCACATACAATTTGGTTCTAAAGCATCATCTATGAGATCTTCAATAAAAATCTATGCTTTCGCGATAACTACTAAGTGCAATTTCGGAGCCCAATAACCTTTCCAAGTAATCGCTGATGGGCCATGCCAGAAAAATTCCAGGTATGGAAAGCTGGAGTTCGTCTGAACAGCTTTGACTTGTTGCAACATTGGTTTTGATTTGAGTTGAAACAAAAACCTTGAACCAAAACACTGAATTAGAAAAACAAATGTAACAAAAAAGCATTTTCTACCTACATTGAAAATGCTGCATGGCTTCGCTATTCTTTTTCGCCTCTGGCTGCCGCTTCGTCTAACTTGCGCTGGCTCCTCAAGTGTAGGATCTGGTCATCTGGAAAACTTTTTTCTTCCATGAGATCTTCAATAAAAATCTATGCTTTCGCGATAACTACTAAGTGCAATTTCGGAGCCCAATAACCTTTCCAAGTAATCGCTGATGGGCCATGCCAGAAAAATTCCAGGTATTGAAAGCTGGAGTTCGTTTGAGGCAGCAAAATTATAAGCATAAGCGTGCAGTATTTAATACGGTTAAGTAAAACGAAAGACGTTAAAATATCAACTTGCATTCAGTAAAATCACCACGTGTCTAAATTTGCCTTTTAGTTTGGTTCTAACTTTTTTTTAAATATCATTTTGTTTTAAATTTTTTTCCTTTCTGGTGATTTTTTCTTTTCCAGTTTCGGTTTACTTGTGTATTGAGGGGAAATGGGAGATAAACATTTTTGACTAGTTTTAATTTTTTTGAGTTTTCTCGACTTAAAGGGTTTCTCTCAGGTATTTTTCGCTTGCTTACAGCTAAGTAAGGTTTATGATTTTTTTTACCTTCTTTTGTCTTGGTGCGAGTTTTTGGTACTTTTTTTTAAAATAATTTGATAAATTTCGGTATTTTTGATTTTTTCTTTCAATTAAGTGGCTGTTTTGCATTGTATCGCAAGTGTCGCGAAGCTCGGATTCGCCTCTGTGTCTAGGTTTGTAGCTAAAGCTAGATTTATTTGATGCGTACAAGTTATGCGAAAAGCTTCCCAATTCATTCTTGGACATAGATCTTCGTTTTGAACACGTTTATAACTAATGCTATTTTTGAGAGCTTGGTTTTTTGCTTAATTGTTTCGGTCGAAACATTGTCGGATTAGGTTCTACACGTCTCTTTTTAGTTTTTTTGTTCGCTGATTTTCGTACGTTTTATTTCGATTCTGTAGAAGTTTGAAAAATCCCGCAGGTTTGCACAGAGTCTTTTACCTGTCTGAACGGGCTTGAGTTTTTTTCTCGTAATTGTTTCTTTTTTTTCTAGTAGTGTAATTTTTTCTATGTTTTGGATAATCTCGGTTTATTTTCAATGGATTTTCTGTTGATACAAGTTATAAAAATCACAAGTTACTTTTTGTATTCCTTTCTGCAATGCTTTCACTGAAGTATCTTTAGGAATGTCAAGAACGGATGCAGATTCTAGAAGATGCTGAGAAAATCCCGCTGCTAGATGATACCTCTAACGAAAAGTGCACCCAGAGGTCAATAAGATTGGGACGAGTGGGAGTGGTGTTCGACTTCAGCCTGCCAATCCAGTTCTCCTATCCACCGGCGAACCTGGCTTCAATCCAGCTGCCGGACCTTGATGAACGTATATCTGTGTCATACCCTTTCGAAGTGTTCTTCGCTGTGGCCAATTGCCAGCGAGAGGAGAAAGTGAATGCGGAATATCGTTTTTCTGTGAACAGGCAACTCGGATATATGAGATACTACTATTTCGCAGATGTACCTGACGTTGATTATAAGTTGAAACCAACTCTGGTGGTTCTGCTGTTGGCGACTGTGTGCCGATTGTTCATCAAATACAACATAATCAATGCTTTTGTCGTAATGAATATCTATCGCGCTTTCTATCTTAAATTTTCATGATTTTTCAAAGTTTGATATTAAATGAAACTAACACATTTTATGCGCAATTTTTCAGTATTGTGACTGGATAAAAAGTTTTTGATCGCTTTGAAATAGCTGAAGAATATCTAGCATTATTGCCTCCAGCAACTTTCGATTTCATTTGATCTTATTTTAAAATAAATGACCAATCATTCGGTCGATAGTTTTTTTTTAGCATAATAGTCAAATGAAACTATCATTGGCCCTTTTCAATTACCTTATTTTGATATAACTGTTTGATGCTTATCAAATTGCATACCAGTATGTTGTATTTACACTTGAGGATTGCTATGAGTCATATCATCATTTCTGTAAATACTGTTTAGTATATCTTTTTATACGGTTTTCTGTAAATTTAGTCTTTCATAGTCTTTTTTTCTCTTCTTTCAGCTAACTGGCAAAGTGATAGTCGAATGGTGTGCAGGTAGCATAGAATGTTCCGACCATACTAATCCAAGAAAATTAAATGTTTAAAAATTTAAGCTTAAACAAGTTCGAAATTGGAGGAGATTTACCAAAGGAGTTGACCTTGCAAACCTTTCGTCCATTCTTGCTTCATGTAAGTTGATCTGAAAAACTGAAAATTTCATACTTTTTTCTCGACAGTTTTTTTGTTTTTTTTTGGGCGTGGGGGCTCATATCAATATCACTAGGGCTCCAATATGAAAACTTTTAAAAACTCGATGCTTGCTTTCCTTGAGGTGCTTAAATCGGGCTGAGAAAAAAACACCCTACACCATAGTTTCTTTCCACTTCGTGAAAAGGCCAAAACAAGTAGCGCAGAATGTTCCGACCACAGTTATTTACACTTGGGAAGCGAGTGTTTTATTACGAACCTTCTTTTTTGCCAACCCAACTAGCAAAAATTGGTACCACTTTTAGGGCAACTTTACAGCTTTTTCATAGCATGGGCTTTGTCATTCGAATAGTAGTAAGTTAACACAGTTGATGCATTTTTAATATCTCACAATGTTTTGAAATGCATAATTTATACATACTGTGGCTCTATGTTTTGCTATTTGTTACATGCAAAGTAGATGTGGATGCCCTCAGTGTGTTATAATCCAGATTATTACTTGCAAAATTGAGTCTATTTGTATTTGAGACCACTATGCTGAATGGCATTGGCAATTTAGCATATGTAGCTGCTTTATTCGTGACTTAGTGTTTGTCGGTGGTTAAGCGTGTGTGGCTGAGTGGTTAGTGCGTGAGACTCTAAATCTTTTGATTGCAGTTGCTCCAGATCGAGCTTTTGCTACTTCGAGGCTTATTTATATTTTTTCTTTTTGCTTTTTCTAGAGCTACTCTTTGGTCGTGTTCTCGCAAGTGTTTGCGAAGCGCAGCGTCGCCTCATTGTTCATTTTTTTCTTAATTATTGTGCGTGTGGGAATTTTGTCGTTTTTTTGAGAGGAGGAACTAAAAGTTAACATAAACCAAACTACCATTGGATTTATCAACGAATAAAAACACGATGAGCTTACCTTGAATCATTTTGAAGAGTAATCTTTTTTTTAAATTGTGGGCAAAAATATAAGCAATAAATTTCACCCAGTAAAAAATCTCAATTTAGGAAAAATATAAAGTTCCCTTTGTTTCGACAACATTTCTATTGAGAACAGACCACCTTTGAGTGATGAAAAGGTGTCGAAAGAAAACCATGAATGAATGAACCAATTTTTCTCGAAACAGAAAAAAATTGGAATTTTTTTGAGCCTCGGTCGAATCACGACCGAACAAATTCAAGTACGATTTATCTCTCATTACGTTGCTGGTGAAGCCTTTTTTCATGGAGAAATAAAAGTAAAAAAGACAGAATGCTGTTCGTGTTGGTAACAAAAATTAGTGAATTTTGAAATCTGAGTGAGAAGGTAATTAGTACTTGAGATAATACTTGAAATTTGTTGTCGACCTTGTTTTTCAGATCGACTAAATTGATTTTCTGAGCTTGTATCACTCCAAAGTATATTTGTCAAAAAAACAGGGGAAAGAGACGTTTTCAGATGAATTTTGGAATGCTTTGACCAAAACACTGCGTTTTATAGGCGCGCGCTCCCCCTCAAAATTAGTATATATTGGCTCTGAAGGGGCAATTTGACTCAGTTTTTGGGGTAATAGATGTCCCGAATAAGTACCACAGGGGCGACCTTTTAAGTGGCGAGATGTCAAATTGCCCCTTCTTCCCCTGAATAACCACTACTGGTCTGTTCCCTTTATATCAAGAATAGACGGAACACGAATAGTTTAAACATGTAGGTAACGGGTTAAGAGGAGGAGCTCATCCAAAAGAATGAAATTTTAGGGTGGAGCAAGCGGTACAAGTTTGACTTAGTTGAAAATTCTTAATACGGGCGTTTTTTTTATTCCGCTTAAATTAATAGTTCAAATCTTGAACTGAAACAATTAAGCTTCATTTTGCTTAGCCAAAAATAATAATTACTTTGAAAACTATTCCAATTTGATAAATAAAACTGCAGATTTTATCCCAGACCAGGAAAAAGAATAGATGCAGAAATAAATGCCAAACATCTCAAAATTCCGCTTTGTTGGAAATTGGCTTAAAATTAAAACGATCGAATTTGTATTAACAAAACGAATCAGTGAGGTCTGTGTTTTGCTGTGTTAATAAAATGATTACTAAAAAATTGCAAAATTTGAAAGTTTACGAGAAATAAGTAAACAGACCCCTCAATATGTTCGGAGCGTTCATAGAGCCAATTTTTTCCACTTAGTGTCTGCGAACCTAAAATTTAAGAGGCGGAGCAAAAAGCAGAATGGTCCAAGAGCTTTCAACCCCCTTTGATCTATATGTGACTTTCCTGCTGCAACATGGGCACAAGCCGTTTTTGTCATTAATTTGCTGTAACCCCGTTCCCACCGGTATTTGTTGTCGTAGAGCAAATTCGTATTCTTTCAGCCATAAGTTTGCCAGAATTACAGCGAGGGACGCGCCCATTGCTAAACCATCAACGTGTACATACCATGAATCATTAAACTTGAAATATACTTTGCTGACCGCCATTTTCAAAAGACTTTTCATGGTTGCTCTTTGAATTTCAGGAGGAGACTCCTGGCTGTACAGCTTCTGTAAAACAATTTCAATTGCCTCCTTCAGGGGAACGTTGGTGTACAGACTTTTCACATCAAGAGATATTATGGTTTCATCCGGATCTAGAGCAATGTTTTCTTATTTTTTCTCTAGCCTCTTTAGTATTGGTTTCTATATTTGCTCCATCGATGTTGTCAAAAAACTTTGCAAGCATTTTGTTAAGATTCTCATACGAGCTGCCGGGAAGTGATAGTACAGGTCGTAGGGGTGTCTCCTCCTTGTGTACCTTAGCTAAACCGTACAAACGGGCGGGTTGCCCCCCTGTTGATCTCATCTTAGAATATAACTGATCACTTATCTCGTCTCTTTTGTTTATGGCTAGTAACTCTTTGTTAAGTTCCTTCTCAATTTTCAGTATCACCTCATCAGTGGTTGCATCTTTTTTCACAAACTGAGCAGATTGCATCAAGGATTCCAGCTTTGATTCATATGTTTGATTCCTCATTATGCAAAAACCAACCCCCTTATCAAAAGGCACAGCCAGCAACCCATTGTTTTTGAGATATTTCCTCGTTTTTTGAACGGCTTTGTCTCTTGGGGTTTGCCGTACGTTTTTTGCATATGCCTTTGCCGCGGCTTCTATTTCACATAACGTTTCACCAGATGTTTTTTGATTTTTCAGTTGTGAGAGGAAAATGTCGATATCCGCCAAAAAATGTGTTTCGTGCTTGGGGCCCATTGATAGCACTTCATATACCCATTCAGGCAGTTCAAAATTATCAAGTACCTTAACTGATCGCTCATTTCTCCCCCCAAGAGGTTTATCTTGTCTCTCGGACAGTTTTTCTAAATTTTTTTAATGGTTTTCTGATGTTGTCTTTAAGCTTGCCTCAACTTGACGCCTCACGAATCGGAAAATGGATGCCCACCACTGTTTGTCAATTTCTTTTTGCACCAGTGATCTTGCTTTCCTTAGCATCTCCTCGTACCTTTTCCTATCGTCATTTGCCCTAGAAGTTTCAGTCCTTAGTAGTTTTAATTGAAAATGATGCACAGCTTGGTCCGAAAAAACCCCGTTCTCGGGGACCCTAAACTTCAAAAAGTCCGGTATTAGATCGTTTTTCAGACATTTTCTCGGAAACTTCAGTCTATGTACAGATACTTGAACTTTTTTAAAGAATTTTAAATAGTCTAACACAATTTTCCAAGTTAGTTTTCTTTTTAAAATTTGTCTGAGCCAAACAGCAGGCAAAAGTACTGTGGTCATTGTTTTGCAGGCCACGTGTAATGAAACTCACAAGGCACAAAGCAAAACAAATCACGCTCTTCTCACCCCTGTCTTTGAAGCGCAGACACTTCCTCTGCCTTCAGCTTCTGCTCACGTCTTGCTTTCGCCTTCCTCGTTGTCTGTGATGGTCTCTGTTGTTTGCCCCTGATATTGCCAATCAGCTCTGACAGCCTTTCTTTGTGTGCCACTACCACTCGTAGAGATTTCAGCTCCAAATCAGCACTCTGGTGCAGCTTCAGATATTCCTTGGGCTGCTCCGGGTCGTTTTGCTTGCTCTTGGAGAGTAGCCGTTTTGTAGCTGGAATAATGAGCACCCTTGTGCCGAGAAGCTGACTAAACAAGTCGGGCGTTCCTTCTCTTCTGCAATAAACGATCGCCAATATCTGCTGCTTCTTCGACTTCAAATAGTTTGTCAGCTCCTCGACACCGGCTGGGATGCTGTGGAACAGGGAGCTAGCTGCTACAATATGAAACTTTTCGTTAACTCAAATAAAAATCGGCCATATTTTACGTATCGATAAAAAAACACTATAAAAATTCTCTATTCATTGATGAAAATCATTAAAAATTTTTATACTGGCCCTTTAATGGGAAAACAGTTGGAATTTCAAGCTCTTCGCTTTTTGGTTTATCACGAATTTACAAGTAAAATTGAAGAAATTTTTGCTAAAAAGTAAATTTCAAACGTTTTCGCAACTATGTGCATCGTCAGGATTTTGACAACAAACTACTCTAAATGGCGATAAAACATCAATTTACAAATGTTATTTACAATAATTCACATACAGTTTGGTTCTAAACCATCATGATAAAAAATTAGCCAATCACAGTTGACCTCTAAATTACTATTAAGATTAAAATACTTTTAACCTCTAAAATTAATTAAACATTTTAAAATTAATTTGTCTGGAAGTTTCTGAGTCATAATTTCGATTTAGACATGTACGTTTTGAAAAAAAAACCAAAAATATTTTGGGACTAAATTTTCAGTGTTAACTCTGAAAATTTAGTCCCAAAATATTTTTGGTTCTTTATTCAAAACGTACATGTCTAAATCGAAATTAAGACTCAGAAACTTCCAGACAAATTAATTTTAAAATGTTTAATTAATTTTAGAGGTTAAAAGTATTTTAATCTTAATAGTAATTTAGAGGTCAACTGTGATTGGCTAATTTTTTATCATGATGGTTTAGAACCAAATTGTATGTGATTTATTGTAAATAACATTTGTAAATTGATGTTTTATCGTCATTTAGAGTAGTTTATTGTAAAAATCTTGACGATGCACATAGTTGCGAAAACGTTTGAAATTTACGTTATGTAATAGAGTAATAACCTCATGAATGATAAGATAAGTAGATTACAAGTTTACACCACAAATATCAGTAGATTTAGCATGTTCATCTGTTTCGTCAAATTTTGGATTTTATCAGTCTCAGTTTTTTTTGTCGTCAGCTGAAAAAGCCTCCCGAACTGGAAAAATTTTCAAAGGCAAGTAATTAATCATGAAAAAATAAAAAAACTTTTTGCAACTGAACAGCTTTGACTTGTTGCAACATTGGTTTTGATTTGAGTTGAAACAAAAACCTTGAACCAAAACACTGAATTAGAAAAACAAATGTAACAAAAAAGCATTTTCTACCTACATTGAAAATGCTGCATGGCTTCGCTATTCTTTTTCGCCTCTGGCTGCCGCTTCGTCTAACTTGCGCTGGCTCCTCAAGTGTAGGATCTGGTCATCTGGAAAACTTTTTTTCTTCCATGAGATCTTCAATAAAAATCTATGCTTTCGCGATAACTACTAAGTGCAATTTCGGAGCCCAATAACCTTTCCAAGTAATCGCTGATGGGCCATGCCAGAAAAATTCCAGGTATGGAAAGCTGGAGTTCGTTTGAGACAGCAAAATTATAAGCATAAGCGTGCAGTATTTAATACGGTAAAGTAAAACGAAAGACGTTAAAACATCAATTTGCATTCAGTAAAATCACCACTTGTCTAAATTTGCCTTTTAGTTTGGTTCTAACTTTTTTTAAATATCATTTTGTTTTAAATTTTTTTCCTTTCTGGTGATTTTTTCTTTTCCAGTTTCGGTTTACTTGTGTATTGAGGGGAAATGGGAGATAAACATTTTTGACTAATTTTAATTTTTTTGAGTTTTCTCGACTTAAAGGGTTTCTCTCAGGTATTTTTCGCTTGCTTACAGCTAAGTAAAGTTTATGATTTTTTTTACCTTCTTTTGTCTTGGTGCGAGTTTTTTGGTATTTTTTTTTAAATAATTTGAAAAACTTCGGTATTTTTGATTTTTTCTTTCAATTTAGTGGCTGTTTTGCATTGTATCGCAAGTGTCGCGAAGCTCGGATTCGCCTCTGTGTCTAGGTTTGTAGCTAAAGCTAGGTTTATTTGATGCGTACAAGTTATGCGAAAAGCTTCCCAATTCATTCTTGGACATAGATCTTCTTTTTGAACACGTTTATAACTAATGCTATTTTTGAGAGCTTGGTTTTTTGCTTTATTGTTTCGGTCGAAACATTGTCGGATTAGTTTCTACACGTCTCTTTTCAGTTTTTTTGTTCGCTGATTTTCGTACGTTTTATTTCGATTCTGTAGAAGTTTGAAAAATCCCGCAGGTTTGCACAGATTCTTTTACCTGTCTGAACGGGCTTGAGTTTTTTTCTCGTAATTGTTTCTTTTTTTTCTAGTAGTGTAATTTTTTCTATGTTTTAGATAATCTCGGTTTATTTTCAATGGATTTTCTGTTGATACAAGTTATAAAAATCACAAGTTACTTTTTGTATTCCTTTCTGCAATGCTTTCACTGAAGTATCTTTAGGAATGTCAAGAACGGATGCAGATTCTAGAAGATGCTGAGAAAATCCCGCTGCTAGATGATACCTCTAACGAAAAGTGCACCCAGAGGTCAATAAGATTGGGACGAGTGAGAGTGGTGTTCGACTTCAGCCTGCCAATCCAGTTCTCCTATCCACCGGCGAACCTGGCTTCAATCCAGCTGCCGGACCTTGATGAACGTATATCTGTGTCATACCCTTGCGAAGTGTTCTTCGCTGTGGCCAATTGCCAGCGAGAGGAGAAAGTGAATGCGGAATATCGTATTTCTGTGAACAGGCAACTCGGATATATGAGATACTACTATTTCGCAGATGTACCTGACGTTGATTACAAGTTGAAACCAACTCTGGTGGTTCTGCTGTTGGCGACTGTGTGCCGATTGTTCATCAAATAGAACATAATCAATGCTTTTGTCGTAATGAATATCTATCGCGCTTTCTATCTTAAATTTTCATGATTTTTCAAAGTTTGATATTAAATGAAACTAACACATTTTATGCGCAATTTTTCAGTATTGTGACTGGATAAAAAGTTTTTGATCGCTTTGAAATAGCTGAAGAATATCTAGCATTATTGCCTCCAGCAACTTTCGATTTCATTTGATCTTATTTTAAAATAAATGACCAATCATTCGGTCGATAGTTTTTTTTAGCATAATAGTCAAATGAAACTATCATTGGCCCTTTTCTATTACCTTATTTTGATATAACTGTTTGATGCTTATCAAATTGCATACCAGTATGTTGTATTTACACTTGAGGATTGCTATGAGTCATATCATCATTTCTGTAAATACTGTTTAGTAAATCTTTTTATACGGTTTTCTGTAAATTTAGTCTTTCATAGTCTTTTTTTCTCTTCTTTCAGCTAACTGGCAAAGTGATAGTCGAATGATGTGCAGGTAGCATAGAATGTTCCGACCACACAAATCCAAGAAAATTAAATGTTTAAAAATTTAAGCTTAAATAAGTTCGAAATTGGAGGAGATTTACCAAAGGAGTTGACCTTGCAAACCTTTCGTCCATTCTTGCTTCATGTAAATTGATCTGAAAAACTGAAAATTTCATACTTTTTTCTCGACAGTTTTTTTGTTTTTTTTTGGGCGTGGGGGCTCATATCAATATCACTAGGGCTCCAATATGAAAACTTTTCAAAACTCGATGCGTGCTTTCCTTGAGGTGCTTAAATCGGGCTGAGAAAAAAACACCCTACACCATAGTTTCTTTCCACTTCGTGAAAAGGCCGAAACAAGTAGCGCAGAATGTTCCGACCACAGTTATTTACACTTGGGAAGCGAGTGTTTTATTGCGAACCTTCTTTTTTGCCAACCCAAGTAGCAAAAATTGGTACCACTTTTAGGGCAATTTTACAGCTTTTTCATAGCATGGGCTTTGTCATTCGAATAGTAGTAAGTTAACACAGTTGATGCATTTGTAATATCTCACAATGTTTTCAAATGCATAATTTATACATACTTTGGCTCTATGTTTTGCTATTTGTTACATGCAAAGTAGGTGTGGATGTCCTCAGTGTGTTATAATCCAGATTATTACTTGCAAAATTGAGTCTATTTGTATTTGAGACCACTTTGCTGAATGGCATTGGCAATTTAGCATATGTAGCTGCTTTATTCGTGACTTAGTGTTTGTCGGTGGTTAAGCGTGTGTGGCTGAGTGGTTAGTGCGTGAGACTCAAAATCTTTTGATTGCAGTTGCTCCAGATCGAGCTTTTGCTAATTCGAGGCTTATTTATATTTTTTCTTTTTGCTTTTTCTAGAGCTGCTTTTTGGTCGTGTTCTCGCAAGTGTTTGCGAAGCG
The DNA here is from genome assembly GCF_963678635.1 of Symsagittifera roscoffensis. Classification (NCBI taxonomy): domain Eukaryota; kingdom Metazoa; phylum Xenacoelomorpha; order Acoela; family Convolutidae; genus Symsagittifera; species Symsagittifera roscoffensis. The sequence goes on along the minus strand of NC_087068.1, from coordinate 28,333,175 downwards.
CAGCGTCGCCTCATTGTTCATTTTTTTCTTAATTATTGTGCGTGTGGGAATTTTGTAGTTTTTTTGAGAGGAGGAACTAAAAGTTAACATAAACCAAACTACCATTGGATTTATCAACGAATAAAAACACGATGAGCTTACATTGAATCATTTTGAAGAGTAATCTTTTTTTTAAATCGTGGGCAAAAATATAAGCAATAAATTTCACCCAGTAAAAAATCTCAATTTAGGAAAAATATAAAGTTCCCTTTGTTTCGACAACATTTCTATTGAGAACAGACCACCTTTGAGTGATGAAAAGGTGTCGAAAGAAAACCATGAATGAATGAACCAATTTTTCTCGAGACAGAAAAAAATTGGAATTTTTCTGAGCCTCGGTCGAATCACGACCGAACAAATTTAAGTACGATTTATCTCTCATTACGTTGCTGGTGAAGCCTTTTTTTCATGGAGAAATAAAAGTAAAAAAAAGAGAATGCTGTTCGTGTTGGTAACAAAAATCAGTGAATTTTGAAATCTGAGTGAGAAGGTAATTAGTACTTGAGATAATACTTGAGATTTGTTGTCGACCTTGTTTTTTTTCAGATCGACTAAATTGATTTTCTGAGCTTGTATCACTCCAAAGTATATTTGTCAAAAAAAACAGGGGAAAGAGACGTTTTCAGATGAATTTTGGAATGCTTTGACCAAAATACTGCGTTTTATAGGCGCGCGCTCCCCCTCAAAATTAGTATATATTGGCTCTGAAGGGGCAATTTGACTCAGTTTTTGGGGTAATAGATGTCACGAATAAGTACCACAGGGGCGACCTTTTAAGTGGCGAGATGTCAAATTGCCCCTTCTTCCCCTGAATACCCACTAGTGGTCTGTTCCCTTTATATCAAGAATGGACGGAACACGAATAGTTTAAACATGTAGGTAACGGGTTAAGAGGAGGAGCTCATCCAAAAGAATGAAATTTTAGGGTGGAGCAAGCGGTAAAAGTTGACTTAGTTGAAAATTCTTAATACGGGCGTTTTTTTTATTCCGCTTAAATTAATAGTTCAAATCTTGAACTGAAACAATTAAGCTTCATTTTGCTTAGCCAAAAATAATAATTACTTTGAAAACTATTCCAATTTGATAAATAAAACTGCAGATTTTATCCCAGACCAGGAAAAAAAATAGATGCAGAAATAAATGCCAAACATCTCAAAATTCCGCTTTGTTGGAAATTGGCTTAAAATTAAAACGATCGAATTTGTATTAACAAAACGAATCAGTGAGGTCTGTGTTTTGCTGTGTTAATAAAATGATTACTAAAAAATTGCAAAATTTGAAAGTTTACGAGAAATAAGTAAACAGACCCCTCAATATGTTCGGAGCGTTCATAGAGCCAATTTTTTCCACTTAGTGTCTGCAAACCTAAAATTTAAGAGGCGGAGCAAAAAGCAGAATGGTCCAAGAGCAGAAACAGAAAAATTTGAATTTATATTGGTTTATACGGGCTAATTGATAAAACAATTATTAGAATCGTCAAAAGATACCAAGAAAACGAATAAATGCATTAGTTTCATTAAGTTTTTTGACTAATTTTTTTAAAATTCTGGTTGAAATTACTCAAATTATGCATAAAATGTTCGTTGCTTTGGTATTATTGACATTTCTGAGAATTAATTTACCTATTAGCTCATAAAAGTTGCCATTTTTCTGCTCTTGGACCCATTCTGCTCTTAGACCATTCTGCTTATTGACTGGTCACCATCAGATGAGAAGATTTTTTGATATAGCAAGGCTATGCATCGCTTACTACGGCTAAGGAAAATTGAATCTGACGTCGAAGTGATCAATCTTAGGTTAATTAACTTTGTCGGATTCAGTGACCGAAAAGGATTTTGCTAAATTTTGTCATCAATTATAATCAACTACAAATCAGGTTCTAAACAAGTAATCAGATGAATGGATGCAGGTATGTCTTTTCCAATAGTGATCAAAGTTAGTGCTGATACGCTTTCAGATATCATTGTGAAATTCTACAATGGAAAATAGTGATCTTTCTGATATGGAGACGAATGTAGAACCCCCTGTTGAAGCAGTAGTATGTTACATAGACAGCATTTCAAGTTTTGTAAAAAGAAAAAAAAGAAAAGGCGATACAAAAAAAGAGAAAATCTGTACGAAGTTGTGCTTGCTGTATTATGGAACTTTTAGAACCATTCTTACTAAGTCTAGTGGTAAAGAGCGTGCTTTGATATCCTATGGTGTGGAGTTGGAATCCTGACCGGATCTCGTTGTTCCAACCGCTGAAAGTGGGGAGGAACTTTGTACTCGGGTGTGTTTTTTTTCCACGCAAAATCAGGCACCACAATTAATCATCGGAATGGGTAATATGTGCGGAATGGTTAAGTGATATATCAAATTGAAACCTCTTCAGTTCTTTTTCGAACGACATCAAAAAGTTTTCAAAAGTTGCCTCAGTATCGGAAAAAACTGGTTTATAGTTTTTTGAGTTTTAGTTCAATTTCGAGCTATTAAAGCGAGCGAGTAGGCTTATAATAAGTTCACAAAGACGTCTAATAGAACGCTGATAAATCAAATTCAATCGTGAAAACTTAGTTTACTCCAATAATTTTTTTTACACTTGCAAGTGTTTAAGCAGGAACCTTCTTTTTGTTCTAACCTTGCACTTTATTACACCTGCGAGTGTATAAGAGGGAACCTTTTTTTATTTCAATCTTGTACTTTATTACACTTACAAGTGTATAAGTAATAACCTTCTTTTCATTCTAACCGTGCACTTTGTTACTTGCGATTGTATAAGTAGGAATTTTTTTTCTACCAACCTTGCACTTTAGTACACTTGCGAGTGTATAAGTAGGAACCTTCGTTTTATTCTAACCTTGCACTTCATTACACTTGCGAGTTTGTATATAGGAACCTTCTTTTTATTCTAACCTTAAACTTTATCACACTTGCGAGTGTATAAGTGTGAACATTTTTTTACTCCAACCTTGCACTTTATTAGACTTGCAAGTGTATAAGTAGGAACCTTTTTTATTTCAATCTTGTACTTTATTACACTTACAAGTGTATAAGTAAGAACCTTCTTTTCATTCTAACCTTGCACTTTTTTTACACTTGCGAGTGTATAAGTAGGAACCTTCTTTTTATTCTAACCTTACACTTTATTACACTTGCGAGTGTATAAGTCGGAACCTGCTTTTTATTCTAACGTTGCTTTTTATTACACTTGCAAGTGTATAAGTAAGAACCTTCTTTGTATTCTAACCTTGCACTTTTTGTACACTTGCGAGTGTGAAAGTAGGAACCTTCGTTTTATTCTAACGTTGCACATTTTAACACTTACGAGTCTGTTTTTTTTCGATATTAAAACCTCTTCAGTTTATTACACTTGCAAGTGTATAAGTAAGAACCTTCGTTTTATTCTAACCTTGCACTTCATTACACTTGCGAGTTTGTAAATAGGAACCTTCTTTTTATTCTAACCTTACACTTTATTACACTTGCGAGTGTATAAGTGTGAACTTTTTTTAACTCCAACCTTGCACTTTATTACACTTGCAAGTGTATAAGTAGGAACCTTTTTTTTCCATTTTGTACTTTATTACACTTACAAGTGTATAAGTAAGAACCTTCTTTTCATTTTAACCTTGCACTTTTTTTTACTCATGCGAGTGTACGAGTGTATAAGTAGCAACCTTCTTTTTACTTAACCTTACACTTTTATTACACTTGCGAGTGTATAAGTCGGAACCTGCTTTTTATTCTAACGTTGCATTTTTTTACACTTGCAAGTGTATGAGTGAGAACCTTCTTTGTATTCTAACCTTGCACTTTTTTTACACTTGCGAGTGTAAAGTAGGAACCTTCGTTTTATTCTATCGTTGCACTTTATAACACTTACGAGTCAGTTTTTTTTCGATATTAAAACCTCTTCAGTTTATTACACTTGCAAGTGTATAAGTAAGCGCCTTCGTTTTATTCTAACCTTGCACTTCATTACACTTGCGAGTTTGTAAATAGGAACCTTCCTTCTATTCTAACCTTACACTTTATTACACTTGCGAGTGTATAAGTGTGAATATTTTTTTTTACTCCAACCTTGCACTTTATTACACTTTCAAGTGTATAAGTAGGAACCTTTTGTATTTCAATCTTGTACTTTATTACACTTACAAGTGTATAAGTAAGAACCTTCTTTTCATTCTAACCTTGCACTTTTTTTACTCTTGCGAGTGTACGAGTGTATAAGTAGCAACCTTCTTTTTATTCTAACCTTACACTTTATTACACTTGCGAGTGTATAAGTCGAAACCTTCGTTTTATTCTAACGTTGCACTTTATAACACTTACGAGTCAGTTTTTTCGATATTAAAACCTCTTCAGTTTATTACACTTGCAAGTGTATAAGTAAGAACCTTCTTTTTATTCTAACCTTGCACTTTTTTTACACTTGCGAGTGTATAAGTAGGAAACTTCGTTTTATTCTAAAGTTGCACTTTATAACACTTACGAGTCAGTTTTTTCGATATTAAAACCTCTTCAGTTTATTACACCTGCAAGTGTATAAGTAAGAACCTTCTTTTTATTCTAACCTTGCACTTTAGTACACTTGCAAGTGTATAAGTGAGAACCTTCTTTGTATTCTAACCTTGCACTTTTTTACACTTGCGAGTGTATAAGTAGGAACCTTCGTTTTATTCTAACGTTGCACTTTATAACACTTACGAGTCAGTTTTTTCGATATTAAAACCTCTTCAGTTTATTACACTTGCAAGTGTATAAGTAAGAACCTTCTTTTTATTCTAACCTTGCACTTTTTTTTACACTTGCGAGTGTATAAGTAGGAACCTTCTTTTAATTCTAACCTGGCACTTAATTACACTTGAAAGTGCATAAGTAAGAACCTTCTTTTTATTATAAACGTGCACTTTATTACACTTCGAGTGTATAAGTAGGAACCTTCGTTTTATTCTAACGTTGCACTTTATAACACTTACGAGTATATAAGTAAGAAGCAGTAGTATGTGTGCCTTCTCTTAATCTAACTTTGCACTTTATTATACTTGCAAGTGTATAAGTTAAGTAAGAACCTTCTTTTTATTCTAACCGTGCTCTTTGCTAGACTTGCGAGTGTGTAAGTAGGAATGTTCTATTTATTCTAACCTTGGTCTTTATTACACTTGCGAGAGTATAACTAGGAACCTTCTTTTCATTCTAAACCTAATGCCCAATTTAAATTGTTCTTTTGTTTGGTGATTTTTTGTGCTATAATCACGATATGTAGCATTGGACAATTTTAGTATCTTTGCTTTATTTGAGGCTAATTTTTGTGGTTTGTTAGGCTTCCGTGGTTTAGTGGTTTTTGCGTGGCCTTATAATCTCTAGGTCGCAGATCGAATAAGAATACTTTCTCTTATTGAACTTCATAGAGATGCTTTTGTCGTGTTCTTGTTAGTGTTTGCGAAGCGCAGCTTCGCTTCTGTGTAATATTTTGTTTTTCTGGTTGTTTGATGAGGAAAAATGAACGTAAGTTGCTATAATCGAAGTTCTAGGCTGTGGTTGAGATTTTTACATCTCGCCACGAACAATAAACGGAGGGGTTGGGTTTAATTCAAGTGTGGCTTCTTATAGTTCGAAGTTTTTCGATGACAACGTGCTTTTTTTAGTTCAGTTTTCTTTTCGGCTCAACGGGCGTCTATCCATGTATTACCTGGCAACTGGTCCTTGTATGGTTTAACCCATTGCGTTTCTCAATAATTTGCCTGAAATTGAACATAAGTCGAGACAAATTTTTGTACATAGCTTTGCTTCGCCTGTGTTAAAATTTTTTATCAAAACTCAAAGTTTTAAATTATCAAGTTTTTGGGTGTTAATTCACGAAAACATGGCAAAGCGATGACACCGCATGAAAGCACAGAAACCTAGTTTTTGCTAGCTTTTCAAGTGGTAATTTTGCTTGCGTATAAAAAAGGAACTTGGTTCTGTGTAAATAAAGAATTCCTGTTTTCGTACTTTTACAGGGTTAGTGGTTGACATTGCGCTCATTTTTTCTTGATATGACAAAATATTTTACAAAGAGCGGAGAGATGGTTAAGGATAATCCAAATTTGCTTTTGTCACATCAAGGCAAATGAGGGCAAATAAGCCTGCAGAAAGAAAAAATCACGTGTTCACTACCTTCGCATTATGCAATAGTAATGCCAAGGTTTGGCAAGTTGTTCTTTTCTTGGCAAATTTAGAAGTATAACGGCAATCAATTTTAGATTTCAGACTCGTAGTCGAAAGGTCGCTGGCTCGAGACCCACCTTGATCCATACTCCTAGCAAAATTTTGCAGCCCAGGAAACATTTACTAGCATAGAAAAATAACTTGAAAAAATGATCATAACTCTTTCATTAAAGGGAAACATCAGCGGTTTACCGAATGAGCTAATAAGCTCGTTTGATAGTCCTTTAATCGAACAGTTTTGCTGATTGAAGCGTATCAAAAAATATGTATCAGCATTCTTTACAAGTTATTATTATGATTTTTTTATACAAATGTCTTCATTGGACCTAACAAACTTTTAAATCAGCAATTGAAGGAATTGGATCGAAATTTTTTTTTTAATGTTCAAAAAAATCTTTAATTATCGGTAGCTTTTGTTGTCTATTGTAACATACATCCATCTAGTTGCACAAGAAGTCGCAAAAAATAAAGAAAAAACACGCTGCTTCACCTTCTGTCTCTAAAACGCCCAGATCGAGATCAGAATCGCCGATAATTTTCTCAACGCCTTCCAAGTCTGTAACTTCGTTCTCTCAATCAACAGACACTGCTGTGAGCTACAAATTATTATGCAATGAAAAAATAACTACTAGTTTAAACAGGTGCTTAAAAAGTTGTTCGAGAAAGTTTTTGACTCCACCAGGAATTGTCCATTATAGCGTTCTCCGCAAACCGAAAGAGCAAGTTTTTGAAAACTCGCTCATTTGGTTCATTTTTTTGAGTTCATTGCTAATTTCAAACAAATATTAGGAGTTTTTTCTACTACTTCTGATTTAAAAATGCTTGGAGAGAATCAGTAAAGTTGCTTCAAAATGAAACCAAATAATATTTATAGCTTGCATAATCATTTAAACAGGGTAGTTCGGAAGATTCGACTGCATGTCCCTCCGAGAAGAAATTCAAGAAAGCGAAAAGGGAATTCGAACATGCCAATAACGAAAGAAGTGGCAAAACAGGACCGGTAAGTTATTTATGATTACATGAGGTAATTTCAAATAAGTGGCTAAATAAAAACAAGAAAAGTTTTTTATGTAAGGATGTGAGTTGCCTGCAACTTGATAGAATTTAGAAAGGCAAGTTTACTTGCCTATTGGAACCCCCAGCAAAATATAGCCCCCTCCATAATAGTTAATTCACAGTATGTGGTTGTGGGGGCTATATATTTAATGTTACTAGGCCGAGGGGGGGGGCGCTAAACTGAGAAACACCCAAACTGAAATATTCTGATATTGATCAAAGTTATCTCTAGAAGTTCTGGCCATTAGACGGTTTTCGTGTCACAAATATTAAATCGGCCTTGTTTCCGCTACGTAAAATTATTCAGTCTCTGTTTTGAATTCCAAATATCTTGCTTGGCATGTTTGCCTAGAATTCTTGTTCGATAAAACAGGTAGTATGAAAATTCTTGGGATCGGGTTTTTAATTTTTTTTAGACGCTTTGCAAAAAATTTAGTTTTTTTTCCTCGAAAACCCTTATACCGATTTTCAAAAAAGTGGTATGCATAGAAAGACCGCCTTCACCATCCTGTGCCTTCATACTCCCCTGGTCTTTTTTGCTTTACTATTTTGTCTACAGCCTTCGGAAAAATCTGTGGGGGAATATTTGACCGATAATTTTTAATTTTTTTTCGTTTTCTCAAAAAGTAGCATACTAAATCTGAGATGCTCTGTTCTATGAATAGAGCCGATTTGGAAAGCTCAACTCCTTAAGCAGCTACGCCCAAACTTTTGTATAAAATAATGGCCCTCGGAATCTTTAGACTTTTCACGAAAACTAACCTCCCAAAGCTGATGTTGTGGGTTCCATGGAGATAAAGGGTAGTGAGAAGCTCCTCTGCATTAAGGGCCACTCTGAATTTTTTTAACACAAAAAGTTATCGTCCTCGGAAAAATCTGTTTGATTTTTTTAGGGTTTTCTTAAAATATTTGAATTTTACCGAAAATACCTTCCCATATTTTTGTTCCAAAACATGTTTTTGTTCCAAAACTAGCCTTACTCATTTCGATAGATCTAGTTTTTTCGACATTTTTGATTTTTTTTTTCAATTTAGCGGCTCTCTTGTTTTGTGTCGCAAGTGGTCCGAAGCTCTGCATAGCATCTGTGTCCAAATTGAACCCTACTATTTTTAAGGGAAAATAATTTTGTGCTAGATTTTTCATGGAAACGTTGTTTTTGATAAATTGGTTTAAAATTTTGGACCAAGAGAACAATCCACACTTAATTAGATTAGGGGGGAGAGAAATCACTCGATTAAATTAAAATGTTTCAGTTAATCAGATTTGAGCATAGTACATACAGTCCAGTCCGTATATCTTGAATTTGCCAATTATTTTTTAGGCGGGAGGTTGTTCACTTGGCCTGATTAGTGGGATAGTGTTCACATGGGCCAAGTTTTTCCATAAATCGTCAGCATTCGACTGTTAAAATAAATTCCTAATTGATAAAACACTGATTAAACTTGCGAGTGTAGTGTATTAGTACGAACTTTCTTTTTTTTTCAACCTAACTAGCAAAGCAAAATGATTATTACCAAGTGTGTTGTATAAGATTAGGGAGTTGGTAAATTTTCAGTAAAGTTCACGAATTGTTTTGACCTGGACCATTGACAAGATCATTGACCAGCTGATGGATTTATATTCTTATGTCTTGGCTCAATAAATAGCTGCTGTTTTTGTTTCCTTGAAACTAAATTTTTGCGTTGTCGTTATCCTCTTTGTAACGCACATCGGTAGATTTATGATTTGATAGGTGCGTTACAAGCGTATGGGAACACAACGAATTCTAATTCAGGCAAAGTTACTGAGTATAGTAGGACCCAATTACAAGCCATATTAGACCCGTTTGCTCAACAAATTGTATCTATTTATTGTATTGTATCACAAGAACGGTTGATATGTTAGAGAGGCATGTCATAATCTCTACATTTGTGATCTTCTTTCTTCCATTAAAAAAAACAGAAATCGGGTGTTCTATTTGTGTTGTTTTTCACGCAAAAGCAACTACCACAAATAATCATCGGAGAGGTTTGAGTGACATATCATGTTAAAGCCCTTACAGTTGTGATTTGAACGACATTAAATATTTCCCAAAACGGTTGAGAAAAAACGGTTTGAAATTTTTGGTTTTTCGTTTTAATTCGAGCGAACGAGCAGGCTTACAAAAGCTTGTCGTAATGGCTTAAAAGCTTACAATAGCTTAATTTAAAACTTAAAAATTTTTTACTCGAGTAACGTTAGTTTTTTTACTATTTTAGCGCCTTTTTGCAAAAAGTTTGAAACAGTTTTTGAATTTTTGTTTCGTTTTTCTAGTAATTTTTCTACAGAATGTGTTTTTCAGTTTAATTATTTTGCTATGACTGGCGAATATGCCTAGTCTCTCTTTTTTCGTTCAGCTTTTTTTTATCACACCGCGTCGAAAAAAAACGACACCAATTTGAAATTTTTTTCTGTTGTATCTTTTTCAGACTATTGTCGGAACATTCTGTGCTACTTGCACAGTAACCGGCTATCCTTATTAATAAGTCAAATCGTTTTGTGAAACACTTTTTCATTTTTTTTTTTGCTCTGATAACTGTTTGCAAAAACCGGTTACTGTTTTCGGTATCGTGTCTCCTTTTAAATTAGCTTCAGTTTTTTTTGAAGTAAGTTCAGATATCAATGGTCAACTTTTTCTAGTTCAGATATCAATGGTCAACGAGGAGACAATTTTGTTCCTAAGATCATTTAGTTTTGACAGAGGAATCTCAAACTACAGCTTTTACGCTGCTTCGGTGTACCGCTAGTTCGAAGGCATTGAAGACCTATTTATTCGAAGAACCTTAAGAACTCAGCAGTTATCCCGAAATGTTTTGACCACTGTTATCTTTTCAAAACAAAATTGATTAAAATTAAATTAACTTGTTTTAAAATAATTTGTTTTCAAACAGTGATTTGAATCATTGATACCTTTGTCCTTTTAAAATCTACATCAAGGCGTTAATCCGCTCATGTGGCCCAGTATTTACGCACATGCCTACGAAGATAGGGCTCCGTGTTTTGAATTCGTTTTGTCTGCTTAGCTTTCGACGGCTTAGTTGCCACAGCATGGATTTTGTCTATGGTTTAATCGTTTCTTTTCAACTATAATAGTAAATCTTGTCATTGAATTCCGGTTGTGTGCAAATAATTTGTGTCCAACAAGTTTTGCTGAAATTTTTGTGACTTTGTTTGAAACTTTCATATTTTTCATTCTTTTTTTCGAAGCTTTTTTACAGATGCGAAGTGTAGTGTGATAGTATGATGCAAGTGTTTCCCCTTAAATAGTTTTTCTTCCATTTGAAGTTGAAATTGAAGTTACTTCGGCCCGGTATTGCGGTTTGGCCCAGTATTGGCCTTGAGGTAATGCGGTTGTCTCTGTACCCTAGGGTATTGGGTTATATTCCCGGCCAGATCTCTGTTTGTCAGCCTATGTTTTGAGGGCTTAAATGCCAAATTGTGGAATTTTCTTGTGCGGTCAAAAATTTTTGTCGTAGATGCTCGTGTTTATGATAAATTCTTGTAATTAACAAAAATCAGTAGCCCTGACTTGGTATATTTCTTTTTTTTATTTATTTTGTTTCAATTAAAAACTTCATTTGCCCATTTTTTTCGGCTTTTTTTATCGGCTTAATCATCTTGGTTTCTGTCGCCTCAAGGATAAAAAATGATTGATAAAATAAGGACATTGTCTTGCAAAAATTCAAAGTTTAAAACATCAATTGCTCAAAATTTTTTTTATTTTAACAATTTCTGATGATTTTTTTTTGTTTTCGGCTAAATGAGCGGCTGTTTTTGGCTCAATAAACGCATTTTTGGTGGAGCTTAGCATCACCTGCAATTTAATGCATGCATAACATTGCAAGCTAGCGAATAGAAAAAAGGCTGAAATAACGATATAGAAAAACATGTTATGGGAATTTTTTTTTAAAATATCAGAAAAATAGCCAAGAAACACAACAACCAGCATTAAACAAGACTTTATTTTTGAACCAACAACCACTGTTTGTTGTGTTTCTTGACTATTTTTCTGATTTTTAAAAAAAAAATCCCATAACATGTTTTTCGATTTCGTTATTTCAGCCTTTTTTCTATTCGCTAGCTTGCAATGTTATGCATGCGTTAAATTGCAGGTGATGCTAAGCTCCGCTTCGCCTCCTTTCGAAAATTCTACTTTTATGCAATTTTTCTTGGACCTTTTGAATCAGGAGGTTGCATTGATACAGGAGGCGCTATAATACCATGTGCTTTGACATTTGATTTGAAATAATCAACACAGTTGAATCTTTTTACGCTTGCTATCAGCAAGCGTTATCAAATTGGAAAATAGACTTTTTTGGGTTAACAACTTGTTTCACAGAATCACTTGGTATCTTGGGTCATAATGAATTCAAATTTTAAAGCGCCTCCAGCACATTTAGTCTGCAGGCAACGAATATGCCTGGAACGCAAAAGTCCTGAGTTCGAATCTAACAGGACCTGTTTTTTTTTCAAACAAGAAATTCCAAACTTGTTTCAAAGAAATTTGTCGGCTTAGTATTTGTCTGCTTATGTTTTGTCGGCTAAGAATAGTTTTTTTTTCTGTAAACAATTTTCTCTTAGTTGGTTTAGGTGTTTTAGCAGCATGCAGTTTCGGTGTAGTAGCTTTTCACGTTTTAATTTACTCCTGCAATTTGTAATTCTTATTTTTTTGACTTCGTATATTTTCCTTTAAAAAGTTTTTCACTTAAAAAATTTTTCGGCCCAAATGATTTCGGCTTTAATTTTAGCGGCTTACTAATTTTGAGTCGTTCGAGGTAATACTTCAAATGATTTATACTTCACAGTTTTTCATGTCAACAATTCTCGCTCAAAAATGAATTTTCATCAAACGCCGTCGAATGTGTTTCTGGACGTGTTTTTCGCAAATATAACATCATTCCAGACAACATATTTGGTTGTGGTTTCTTCGGAAATTTTTCTATTTTCTTTGGACTTAGTGGCTCTCCTTTCCTTTCCTGTATGCTAGCCTGCCATGCTATTTTTTGTGGTATCGCAATTGATGCGAAGCTCCGCTTTGCCTATGTGTTTAATTCATCAATTGAAGCAAAAAAAAGGCATTTGTTTCATACAACAGTGCAATACAGAAATTTTAAATTTTCAAACTTTGTTTATTTCGAATGAAAACAGAGCATGCAATCACCTTTCAATTATGCGCTTGAAGAAAAAAGAATTGTGACACAAGTGGTGAGAAGCTTTGCGTCCTGATAAGTATTTTTTTTTCAAGCGCATGAGTTAATATTTTCGCTGAAATAGGTTTGATTTGAGGGAAAACTTAGAAAAAATTTAATGAAAATAATTTGTTGAAATAGTTTTTAAAATTCTGAACCTGTATTAGCACCTTTTGTTCAAAAATTTATTTTTGATGTTAACGTTGATAAGAAACCAAGATATGTATAAATTACCAAATTTAATTTTGAATTTAGATCGGGAAATAAGAATTTGTTTTCCTTTTTGTTCTTGATATTTGGTTGTGCTTAGTCTCAAACTGCGATGTCATCAGAAGACCCTAGGCTTTCCCGAGGGCAATATTTCGCCCCAGATCCTTGTACTATAGACAAGCCGGTTGATATTGATGATTCGTCGATGGGATCTGTGGATGACGATGACAGGTTTGTCATCAGGTCTCAATCGGAAGTTCTACATGCATCAGGTGCAAAAATAAAGAGGTTCTTCTACCCCTCCCCCCCCTTTATCAGAAATAAGCATCATTTTTATGATGTAACCATTCTTTTTACGAAGTTGTATAAGAGAGCAAAAGTGTTCATAATTGAATATCGTGAGCATATGAGTTAAAATGTGAGTATGGAAATACTCGCAAATCAGTATGAGACTCTTCAGTTTGCTGTTTTTTTTCATTCTTCGAAATTATCTTTATTTGGAAACTGAGATGTGAATACTTATTTTTACCAAATTTAAATAAGAAGTAGATATTGGAATTTAAAAAATTGTTCTGGAAAGTTTGGATTCACATTTAACTCATATATCAATTTTATGCCCGGTGGACAACGTGAACAAAAGCTAAAAATAAAAAAAAATGCAAGAGGAGGGGGAAAGTAGAAGAGCCGAACCGGAAATTTCCTTGAAGGAACGTCAGATAGAGAAAGGGAGAAAGTGGACAATTCGCTCGGATCTGAAGGGAGAAAAGATAGCAAAATAGCGAAAAGAAAAAAGTTTTCATCTGGAAAATTTCCTCAAACACGTTAGTCATTTTGATGTAATCACTTCTTACTGCAATTTACGAACTTTTTTTTCCCTATAAATTGTGATGGTGTGTATCGCCATTGAAGTGTTATGTTTACCCTTGTGATTAGCAAGGGTGTTGCAACCGGGTACTAGACATTTGTTCACAGAATTCGCTCGTGAGAATCTATTTTTACTCAACCCTCCGGCACATCTGGCGGCAACACACATGCTTGAGACTGCAAAGACTTTGCTCAATTCCACATGTGGATTTTTGTGCTTTTTCGGACTATCGTCCGTCTGTTTAATTTTGTCGGCTTTTTAGCCCGAATTTTTGAAGGTTCAGTTTTCTTCCAAGTTGTAACACCCATGGTTGAGACGACTAAGTTCGGGAGTTTGCTTCCAGTCGGGACCTGTTTTTTTTTCAAAATGAAAATTTTCTGCTGTTTTAGAATATTGTCTGTCTGCTTAATTTGTCGGCTTAGTTACCGCAAAAAAAGACTTTTTTAAGTTCGGCTTCTTTAAACTTGCGAGAGCAATTGTCTTGAAATCGGGAACTAGACTTTTTCTGTTAACAACTTTTCTTTCAAATCTTACTTGATTTTCTTACTTGCTAATAAAATAGTACTGCTGTCAAACGGTTGTCTCCAATCTTTCTTTATCTGGGTTTTCTATCTTTTTTTGTTTGTTTTCTATCCTTCTTTTTCTATATTTTTTACTATCTTTTTTTTTGACTTTTCTCGATCCTTTTTCTCTTTTTTTATCTTTAATTTTGTCTGTTATTCGATCCTTCTTTTTCGATCTTTCATCTTTTTTTCTATCCTTTCTTTGTCTTTTTTTTCGATCCTTCTTCTTCGATCCTTCTTTTTCAATCTTTTTTTTTCTATCTTCTTTCCATCCTTCTTTTTCACTTTTTTTTTCTATCTTTTTGTCTTTTTTTTCGATCCTTCTTTTTCGATCTTTTTTTCTATCTTTTCTGTCTTTTTTCGATCCTCTTTTTTCGATCTTTCTTTTTCGATATTTTCTATTTTTTTTGTCTTTTTTTCGAGCCTTCTTTTTCGATCTTTTCTATCTTTTTTTTTATCTTTTTTTGTTTTTTTTCGAGCCTTCTTTTTCGGTCTTTTCTGTCTTTTTTTTCTATCTTTTCTTCTATCTTTTTGTTCTCCTTATCTTTCTCCTTTTATCTGTTTTTTTTTCTATCTTTCGTCTTTTCTATCTTTTTTTATATCACCTGCATCCAATTATGACTGCTCAAATCCTTTTATGCGTTTTTTAATTTTTTCAAAAATTTGAATTAGTTTTTATTTTCAAAATTTGAAATACCCTGCAGTTGGGTGCTGTCAGGGTACTCTCGGGGGTTGCGAACCTTGACTCCAATTATGAATGCTCAAATCCTTGTAGTTTTAGAGATATGACGTTTTTTGTGCTTTTTCAAAAAAAAAATTCAGAAAATTTAAGCAAAATTTTATCTTCAAAATTTGAAATTCTCAACTTTGTAGTTGGGGGATATCAGAATTCTTTCAGGGGGTTGCGAACCTTGCCTCCAGTTATGGCTGCTCAATTCCTGTAGTTTCCGAGATATGATGTTTTTTGTGACTTTTTGCAAAAAATTATAAAAAAATTAAGTTATCTTTGTTTTTTTAATATTTTTATTTCCGTAACCTATAGTTGGGTGTTTTCAGGGTACTCTCAGGAGTTTCGAATCTTGCCTCTAAATATGAATGCTCAAATCCTTGTAGTTTTCGAGATATGACGTTTTTTGTGATTTTTCAAAAAAATTTCAGAAAAATTAACGAATGTTTTTTTTTCAAAATTTGAAATTCCCAACCCTGTAATTGGGGGCTATCAGAGTACTCTCAGGGGTTGTGAACCTTGCGAATCTTACCTCCAGTTTTGACTGCTCAAATTTTTGCAGTTTTCGAGATAGACGTTTTTGTGATTTTTCCAAAATTTTTCAAAAACTCAAATTATTATGTTTTCAAATTTGAAAATCTTTACCCTTAGTTGGGTGTAGTTATGGTACTCTCAGGAGTTGCGAACTTTGCCTTCAAATTTGACTCCTCAAATCCCTGTTTTCGAGATCAGAAAACTTAACGATTTTTTTTCTTCAAAATTTGAAATTACCAACCCTGCAATTGGGGGCTATTAGAGTACTCTCAGGGGTTGCGAACCTTGCCTCTATTTATGACTGCTCAAATTTTTGTAGTTTTCGAGAAATGACGTTTTTGTGAATCACGTTTTTTGTGATTTTTTCAAAAAAAATTCATAAATTTAAGCAACATTTTATCTTCAAAATTTGAAATTCTCAACCTTGTAGTTTGGTGTTGTCAGGGTACTCTCAGGAGTTGCGAATCTTGCCTTCAAATTTGACTGCTCAAATCCCTGTTTTCGAGATATGACGTTTTTGCGATTTTTCAAAAAAATTTCAGAAAACTTAACATTTTTTTTAAAGTTTGAAATTACCAACCCTGCAATTGGGCGCTATTAGAGTACTCTCAGGGGTTGCGAACCTTGCCTCCAGTTATGAGTACTCAATTTTTTGTAGTTTTCGAGAAATGACGTTTTTTGTGATTTTTTCAAAAAAAATTTCAAAAAATTTAAATTATTTTGTTTTCAAATTTGAAATGCCTTACCCTGTAGTTGTATGATTTCAGGGTACTCTCAGGGATTGCGAATCTTGCCTACAAATATGACTGCTCGGCTTCTAGTTATTTTCGAGATATGACTTCTGTGATTTTTCGAATAAATTTCAGAAAACTTAACGAAATTTTTTTCTTCAAAATTTGAAATTCCTAACCATGTAATTGGGTGCTGTCAGAGTACACTAAAAGCCTGTAGATCTGGTTTCTACTATATTCTGTTTTTCCTGAGTTGTCAAAAGTTCGAAGCATCGGTGGTGCATTACACGCTAGTTCATTTTAATTGAATGGCATTTGATTCTTTTTAAAAATTGACTTTCGGCTAATTTTTTTTCGGTCCTTCGCCCTCGAGTTTTTCGCCCATTCGGTCCTTTGCGCATGAGAATAGCCCCCAAAGGTCTTTGCTATTTTAAAATTTTCAACAGTCTCTGAAAACAAACCTTAAGCAAATGTAAAAAATCGAAGATCTTTCCCAACTTCAAATAGGTTTTTCTATATTGTTGCATAGGATAAACCTAACGTTTTTTCGATCACTAGATTCATATGTTTTGTTTTGCTCACAGAATCAGACAACACGCATTATAGTCTGTTAGTGGTGATTTATATATGACGTTCAAAGCCTTTCAGTAGTGATTCGAACTGTTTTAGTAAATTTGTTTTTACGCATTTCTGAAACATAAAACGTTGTGAATATTTCGTCTTTTCAGAAGAATTTAGAGCAACTAGTAGTCATTTTTTATATATTACACTAATTACGACCCAAAACTCGGTTTTTATAACAGAAAACAGAATTGTACTCGGTAGTGTTTGTATTCCTCAAACACCTCTTTTACATGCGCTATCAGTTTTAGAAGCTAGAATTCAGTGACAAATTTTGCTTTGACAAGCAATGCTTGTTACAACACATGTTCGTTTTTTTCCAATCGGAGTCAAAAAAATTATTTGATGTGACAATTTTAGTTCAAAATTGTTTCTGTGTCATTTTAGCCACATGATCCTGAATCGTTAAGTTAGAGCGGATTCATTTTTGCCTGGTAACGGCTGGTCAATTTGGTGGTGAAATGGTTACGTCTCCGCCTCTCAATCGAAATGTCGGATGTTCGAGGCCCACCATGATCCGTGCTCGTTGCTTGAGGGTGAAGCAACATTACCCAGCCCAAACCAAAAAAAAATGCATGTAGTTCTTAAACAGGGGCACAACAGCGGTTCGCCGCGATGAGCTGTACAGCTCTTGTGTTGTTCCTTTCCCCCGTGGATAAATGGTCTTAATTAATTGGTGCTAAAGAGTGATCATTTGCCCCCTCCCCCCGTTGTCACTTTTCTCAAGGTGATTTTCCTTCCGTATTTTCTTTCCGGTCAGTAACTGAGTTAGCAAAGTTTTGAACTTCATGTCCATTAAAATTTGAAAAAAGATGCCCATTAAGATGATGCCGAGAGACGTATCACGTTAAATCATTTAACAACCTTTTGACTTATAAGAATTTGTTATTTCAGTAATTTTCAAAGTATTAATTTTTCGACCTATTGCTTTTTTTTGAAGGTAAGCCATCAACTTGTGAATTGTTCAATTTTTGCTTGTTTAAATTTCCTATATTGCCCGTTTTTGCATCAGTACGTATTCATAGAAAATATCAAACAAGTACTTCCAGCTTCAATTTCAGTTTATTGGATGTCGGCTTCAATTCTGTCGGCTTCTTTGCCGATTAAAATTCAACCCCTGTAGGACCTCTTTGAAAATTTTAAATAAGTTCAAACGCGAAAAAATACTTTTTTTTAAAACTTTTTTGATCGTTTTTTCACCGCCTTCTTCAAAAGTAACATTGTTCGTAGTTCTGTTTGCTAATTTGCTTAGCGTCATGGTGGACTCTTTCTATAATTGTTGTATCGCAAGTAGTGCGAAGCTCAGTTTTGCCTCTATGCTCAACAAATCAAAGTTCCTGCTGCATAAAAACAATCATAAGCCACTACGCCTTAAATTTTAAAGAAGAAGTTATGGCCTCAGAAAAGGCCCTTTGGCTTTTTGGTAGTTTTATAAAAGCCTTTGTTTCTCCGAAAACTACCCTGCCAAAATTGGGATTATTATTTTAATGAAAAGAACTGATTGTGTGTATCTTCACTGCATAACCGGCTTTGCTTGAAATTTAATGGAAAAAAGTTATCATCTCAATTTTTTTCTCATTCTTACCATTTTTGTGAAACTTTTCGTCTTTTCTCAAAAAATACATTCCCAATATGAGATCAAAGTGTAATAGAAGGAAAAGGTTTTGGAGATCCTGTCTGTGTATGCAGCTACGCACTAGTTCTCAAGAAAACAGTGTGGCTATCGAAAGAGACAAGTATTGGGCCGTTTTTTTGCAACTTTCTGACTTTTCTCGCCCTATGTGTTCCGAAAAAAATTAAAGCCCTTGTGAAAGTCAAATTTTTGAAACTTCGACCCATTTTTGAAAACTTTGATCTTTCTCAAAAACTACCCCGCCAACTCTGAGATTAATGGTTTAATCGAAATAATAAGTAGCGAGTTTTTTTCGCTGCATGAGCATGTATTGCCTTTTTTTGTAGAACGGAGTTATCTTCAGAGAAAACAATTTGGTTTACTTTTGGGACAGTTCTTGGAAACTTTTTGACTTTTCTCAACAATTCATTGCAGTCAAATCTGAGAATCAGGGTTCAATCGAAGGAACAGGTAGCGTTAATTTTCCTGCCTAAGCGGAGACTCTTCAATTTGTGTAGAAAAACAGTAATGTTTTTCTGAAAATTCCAATTTCAGATTTTCATTCTTCTCGAAAACTACGCTGCCAAATTTGAGATTCAGATCATTCGAGAAAACAAGTTTGAGATTTTGATTGTTTTTGGAAGCTTTTTCTTTCTCAAAATTTTTACCGCCAATTATCAAATGAATGCTTCACTTGAAAGATCAAGGTGGAAAAGTGAACCCTGTATGACCTCAGAAAAGGTTTTTTTTGCACTTTAACCGTTTTTTGGTATGTTTTTCACGTTTATTGAAAACTAACCTGCCAAAATTGATATTGACGTGCTCACTACACTAGCCACCAGTTTCTTAATTTGGTAGAGAAACCACAAAGCTGTCGGGTCAAGTCTAGTTTTTGAAATTTTGAACCAGTACCTCCTATTTAAAAAAAAGCAAAAATGTACATCCAGCTAGTTTGATATTTGGGACACTAGTTTGATTTTTGTCGAGAACAAAGGACACATTGAGAGCAAATATATTCACCTGTCACATTGTTGTTTTTGTAGGAGGCGCTTCAATTGAACTTTGTCCGACTTTAAGAAATTTTGCTTCTTTAGCTGACCAGAGCCACTGGACTTTTGGGGTGAGTTCTGTCTGGTTTTTAAGGCAGTTGACAAATGAATGGTAGCGTGGTGAGCAGGACAGTGAGCGCAGTTTGGGCGACATTAGTGTCATTTCTAATTCAGTAAGTCATCTAAAAAGTGGCTGTACCGAGATCTTAGCTGTGCTAAAATGCTCCGTGTTGATCGAGTGAGCAGTTGCTTGATCGAGGAAATTCCCAGAGGGCACAGTTTGGGGATGGGAGCATCTTGGATGGTTAAGTTATGTTTTCTATGAATGTACTTTAGTTGTTTAAAACGTTAAAAACTATTCTTACTTCTATCGCTGTTATCATCAAAAGATTTAAACTCGTTGCTTTCGGAAAAAGTTTTGACGAGTTAGTCTTCAAAAAATGATTTAAAAGTCGGTTTGAGAATTCGAGCAGGGAAGGGGGAACCTGTGGAGAAAATGCAAGGGTTGAAAGTCGAAGTATGGTTTCAGGTAAAACTGGGGAGGATAACCCATTATAGTGTCGAGGCGCCGTTAGTAAGTTACGTTCAGCATGGAGGTAGTCGATGAAGCTCATGCTCGATTACCCTGTCACGACGCGGAGAGGTTGCGTTTTGAAGGATTTTTAGTCTGTTCAGGGAGCAATCGCTTGCGGCGTGCGAACAAACGGGGCATTAGTAGTCTAGTATTGGTCTAATTAGAGTCTTGTACGCCCAAGCAACGTTTCTTTTGAATGACCTCAGGTTGTACCGGAAAGAACTTTCAAAATCGATTTTCTGCACGCGGCTGTCATGGAGCTTTGCTTGCATTATTCCTCGAAAATAAGTGAGTGATAAAAAAATACACCAAGTATTTTTGGTTTTTCACGACTGGAAAAACAGAGGAATTCTTTAATTATAACGGGTTAAATCCAATAATTATAATGGGTTTTCAGCTAAACTATTTTCAGTGGGAACTAAATAAACTCACTTAATTTTTCGGAGACGAGAACACTTAAAATTGATTAGAAAGTTGCTTAAAACACCGTATGCTTTTACAACGTCAGTGGATTGGACATAGGGCTAGATACTGTATGCGCATGGATGAAGTTTTATTGGAGACCGTAGAGGAGCATCATTCATGTAAAGTTTAAAAAATGTAGGTGATAAAACTGAACCTCGAGGAACTCCGGTTCAGACAAACCTGGTTGTCGATTTATGA
This sequence comes from Symsagittifera roscoffensis, assembly GCF_963678635.1. Classification (NCBI taxonomy): domain Eukaryota; kingdom Metazoa; phylum Xenacoelomorpha; order Acoela; family Convolutidae; genus Symsagittifera; species Symsagittifera roscoffensis. The sequence goes on along the minus strand of NC_087068.1, from coordinate 28,312,532 downwards.
TTTCTTAAAAAAAGCTAAGGCATTTTGAAGTCTGCCTGACAATGCCTTCGGGTACGTTGGAAATGTGGAGAAGCTTCAGAAACGTACGATAGCAGACAAACGATGAAATGTTGCTTTTTGAGACTTAGGTGGTTTTTCGTTTATTCAGCCATTGTCCCTTGCTTGATTCGTGTTTTCTAAGTTGGGTGTATTGTACGTTGACTGCGTTAGCGATTTTTTTTGCTTTAGAAAGTTCTTCTTTTAAAATAATCAAGGTGGTTAACTACTACAGACTTCGCTCCGTTGAGAGAGCGAACTCTTTGCCAAAACTTACTGGATGCTGCGTGGTGATTTTTTTCTTTCTTTGCGGCTAATTTTTGATTTTCTATGTCTAACACTAAGTTTCGATTTAAAAGGATAATCAAGCCGATTCTGGTTGTTTTCCATGCCAAGGATTTGTGTTCCTTTGGGAGAGCAAGTACAAAGAAATGGTGACACCCGATGGGGTTATGGTGACGAGCAGCCGCTGAAATCGTGTCTGGTAATTTTTTCACTGATAATTCCATCTTATAATGCCTGTTCGATTTCATCACTAAAACTCCGTCAATCGGTTTTAACTAAATTTGATGTAAGTTTGTTTCCTTAAAGAAAGTGTTTTCATTGCTCAAAAGAAGTTGAGCTAAAATAGGCAGATAATCAGATCCTAATTTTAATTGAGGTTGCTAGCTTATCGACAGTAGTAAAGATAAAGATCAAAGTGATAGATATGGCGACGTTGGTGATGTTGAGCTATCATACTGGATCGTATTTTGGTCAAATTTGTTGATTGGAGTGAAAAGGAGCTTACGATTTCATTGGTTATTGCGCTACCTCTAGCTTCTTCCGTAATGTTTGAATTCCACATTAGGTAATGAGGATTTACGTTCCAGCATTAAACTATTGTCTTCTCCGAGGAATTGGTTAATGGAAATTTTATAGTCTCTTAGGCAGCTGCTGCGCGGAGGGATGTAGACGTTCGAGTTTTGTAGGTTGTGGTTTCTGACCTTGACTTTATTACTAGGAGCCTTCTAACTCCTTGTACACAAGTGAGTTATATACAGCGATGAGCTGGCCGGCACCCTCATTATTTTCTGCAATATTTTCTGAGTAAAGTATAGTAGGGTCTAGTTTGTGGCTTTCGGCTGCTTGTTTTCAAATCGGTGTCTTGGAACACTGCGAGATGGATTTTTTCTTTGCCTGAGATACTATTGCAATTGATTTGTAAATGATCAAAAGATTTGAAATTTCAAGTTAACGGGGCTAAGAGAGTTGACGGCATTCCATGAAATCATGGGGTTAAAAGAGTTTCAAATGTTGCTGTTGTGTCCTAAGGTTCGAGTTAAAAAACTAGGGAGCGTTTAAGGTGGGATCTATGTGTGGGTCAGTTGGTGTGTTGTTAGTTTTGTTGGTGGATTAGTAATGACAGTTCATATTACTACCTAAGGGGTTAGTTCTTTCAGTAACGGGGAGAGAAATTATATAGTGGTTGGAGCAGTGTGAGCAGTAGAATCGATGATGGTCTTTGAGACACGTGAGTCCACTGCATTTAAAGTGGATCCACCCGCATATGTGCCTTGACACCTTAGGTTGAGTTCGATTAGTGGCTTTGTTACAAGATAAATAAGTTTAGGCAGCTGGTTGGGATTAATACGGGAACTGAGGAGGACAATGAAAATTAGTAGACGGAGCAACCTGGCCGTCTTCAGATGCTCCGAACCCAAAAACCCGGGATTTACGCGCAGTCGGCGCTCCCTGTTGTCGGGAAGTTGAAGTTGTGTCATTTGCAGGCAGCAGATGCTGTATATCGAGTCGACCACTTTAAGGCTTTCTGAATCTTTTACCTGTCATAATATTTAGAGGTGTTGATATGGAGAACTATGTTTCTGTCTTTTTTTCATGATGATCAATAGGACTAGATTTTAGGATGTTGATATATTCAAGTTATTTTGATTACTAAGCGGCTTAAATTGTATGCATACTCCTCCGTCTGCCTTTTAAAGCCTGAAGTTTCTCTTCCGCCAGGCCGTTAAAACAACTTAAATAATCTAAATTTGCAGGTAAACTAATTATGAAGCGACTTGCACTCTAAATTGGTCTGATTTTCGCGAACAAGAATTGTTCGATTTTTTTTGCAGCTTAAATCACGACTGAAAGTGTGTTTGGGGAAAAACTGAATTGCATGCAAAACCAACCTCCCTTGAAAAAATTAACAAACCGGCGTTACATTTACTACAAAACTAAAGCTTTTTTAAATACAATTCAACTAATTGCGTAGCAGTCAGCTTCTTTTGTTTTGTTTAGTAGTCTGCTGTCCATTTATCTCGACTCCCATGTTTAAGCCAAGCTGGTGCGTTTTTCCGCCAAACTCCGACAACGAGAACCACTCGACTAAAGACTACAACTTAATCCCATATCCCAATTTTCGCAAAGAGTACAAAGCAAACGAATGTCCACTTGTGTATTTTGATGAGGCAGCCTACTTGGAAGCAAAAAACGCTCAGCTGTCACCGAAAAAGAAAATTGCTCTAGGATCGTCTGAGGTTCGAGAAAACCGCAACGAAGATTCAATCAAATCCAAAAGCAAGATAAATGAAATCAATTCCCAAAGAAATCTACTCGAAGAAAACCAGAAAGTAGCTAAAGAAAACAGAAGCGAAATTGAAAATAAGATTTCTCAAGGCAGAAGCGTAGATGATTTTTTTGACGATGAGGACGAACAGATTGATGGATTATTTAATGGCAACAATGGATTCGAAACCGAAACTGCTTACGGCAATGGGTTTCAGACTAACTATCCAGACAATGACCATCAGGGAATCCAAGGAGGAACTATGGGCTTTGAAAATTTTGAAAATCAGATTGAAAGCCACAAAATGGGTTTCAGCGGGTCAATAGCCGAAGGGAAAATTGCAGAGGCACAAGTTCATGACAAATAAGTGACGATGACGAGGTCATTGACTTTATTGATCTCGTAACTGGAGCTGTAAGTTATTTCCCTCTAACTGTGGTACAAATCTGATGTGTTTTTTTTAGTCGTGGTATGTGTTATCAGATACGAAATCTTACAATTGTGTTTCATAGTTAGAAAGTAAATTTTAAGCTTTTTCTTTTTTTTGCATTAATCAGTGTTCTGAAACAGTGCTTTTCTTTCAAAATTTGAAGTATTGAAGTTTATTTATTTTGACTTATGTGTTTTTTTGTTTAACTTCTTAGGATGAGCAATTTTACTGTGGGGAAGCAGACTTGATCGGACTCTACTGCGAGCGAGTGACTCCTCCACGCGCTTTTTGTGAAGAGTACGAACTCCTTGGTTCTTTTCCCGTGGACCAAGAAAGTTCCGGATTCCTCCAAAACCTTTCAAAAGACAGCGAAGTTTTGTGGAGTCACGTATGCGATTCTGAAGATCCCGAATTGTTTCTGCAAATGACAATTTTTATAACTGGCAGTCAGAAAACACACGTTTTCAGACCTCAAAAAAACCTGAAGTCTCTGGGAATCACAGAACACAAAAGATTGTTTTCCTGTATTTTGACTCATATTTATAAAGTGAAAAACAATCGCGAATTCGTTTTCAAAATGTTCCAGTTTTTAGAAAACAAATTTGGATACAGAATTCCATGCGCAGAGCAAATTCGATTTGAGAAAGCGAGATTTATGTTGGCAAACGAAATATTCGACGAAGAATTGGTTCGAAGCTTAGACATGCCTTACAGAAAAGAATGCACGGTTTCCAAAACTACCGGCGAATATCAACACATAACGAATGAAAAACGATTTTGGTCAACTAGGCTGAACGCTATTAAAGGTGTTGTTATTTACATGTTTGTTATTTCAACTTTACAAGTGAAATCACTCTGGGAATTAAATTCTGAAACAGATCTGAATGATTCGAATGTTGACATAGAAGCAAGTTCTCACTTGCTCGAAATATTCTTCAAAGAGGCTGAAAATCACCCAGAATTGATATTTTTTGAGGACTTCAGCAAAAAAGATAGTGCATACGAATACATTGCAGGATTGTTGAGTGTTTACAGTGACTTGAAACGATTCCAATATGAAACTTTTGATGCTTTGGAGTTGGTGCGAAGATTCAGCGAAGAATCTCTTGGTAAAATAGGAAAAATAGAACAGCTTGTTTACGATTTAGAGAACGACCGAACGATTGATATTCAATGAAAATTGATAGAAATATTTCCGAACTCTATTACAAAATAGTGCAATACGACAGGCTTCAATTTTGCAAATTGTATTGCAAATTATAGCAGTTGTGAAACAGTATTGAAGCATAATTTCAGATTATTGCACGACGATAAACTTTTTGACCGTGAGTCTTAAACTTTTAAACTACTTTAAAATGATGTAATTTCGGTTGAATATCCACAAAAGGCACAAATATTTCAGCGGCAAACGTTTTTCTACCACCTGACAAAGTTTTGATTCATTCAAACAATTTTTGATGTGCTCGATCTTTCTTCACAAAAATCACTGCAAACTGTGATAGTTGCTAACAAATTTTGCGACTATTCTGGTCATTAATTGTATTTAAGTTCCAAAATGAAGGATGCTGAGATACGACTTAGCCTAAGGTAACTAGACTTTGTCATTGGTTTTTGATGACAGTCAACTGGTCGCTACAGTTTGTTGCTTTGATACAAATATTCGAATTGTGAATAGACTGTACTTAGATAATCTTGTATGTTGAAATTTGTATTCGCTATTTAATTGAAAATGCCAATATGTTGAAGGAAAAAACAACAGACGTTCTGAGATTCAGTCTAAAAGTGTTTTTTTTTTGCGCAGCTGAATTTAAACTCAAACGACATAATTGAACCACCCTACCCCTGCCCCGAGCACGCTACTACCGAAAACAATTAATGTTCAAGCGCGCCGGAGTACTTGCAGCGCATTGACAAATCAACGTTTTTTCGTTGCCAAGCATAATCAAAACAATCTACTGCGGGGACCGGCCTATTAGCCTGTGTGTCGATTAGCATGCACATGTAAAAGAATGAAGATTGAAAACTCGATAATTCAAAGTTTGTTTCCTCAAGTTTGAAATTTTTAGCAGCGTAGTCTCAGCCAGAGTTTTAATTAGGCGAGAGTGAAAGTTTTATTTCCCTAACAAAATAGGTTTTCGAACAAGTTTCAAAAATTAGGCTAAATAGTTTTTCATCTGAATGCACCATACCTATTTGAAGCAATTATCGCATGCTTATAGCCTCACGTGCTAATCGCTACGCCCCCTTTTACTGCTGTTGAGTCACTGATGAACATTGACCTTTTTCAACTAAAGATCAGAAGTGAAGAATTTCCACCTGGGCGTGAAATGAAAATGCACGAAACTTGCTAAAAGTTGATAAAATTGCTCATTGATGCGTTTATGCTTATAACACTTCCGTGGGTTATTTCCAGATCTTGTGGCTTCATAACTGGAACGAATATGTCAAAAATGAAATGCTTAAAAAGCAAGTATTTAGTGTCTCAAAAACTTTAACGTGCAATTTAAATTTTTCGCAGATAACAAAACTTTAAGTGAAGCGAAAAAAGGGATCGACTTTTCCGAATCTAACAAAAGGAAAACAAAATCAATTTTGATGGATTTTTGACGTCTAAAATATTATTAATATAAAAGTTTCCCGTGTCGCCCTCAGTCAACACAATTGGATTGAAATGGACTATAATTTATTGTTTTATTAGACCAGCGTCAGTTTAGTGTGTTTTTATGAACCTTCTTTTTTCTAACTTAACTCGCAAATAAAAGTGTTCACTTATTTGGAGGTTTCACTGTAGCATTGGAAATTGCGTAGCATCTGTTATCTGCTTTATTTGTGTCTAGTGTTTAATCTGCAATCTTCTACGTTCTAATAAGCTTCCGTTTCTGAGTGGTTAGTGTGTGTGTGTGTGTGTGACTCTTAATCTCAATGTGGCAGGTTCGAATCTAAGACGGAGCCTAATTTTTGCTATTTTAAGGGTCATTTTTTCTCTTATTGTTTTTTATAAAGCTGCTTTTTGTCGTGTTCTCGCTAGTGTTGCACTTATGATACACAATCTGACATGCTCGTGGATGACTGTCGCGAATAATGCATATACGATGAAATAGAAGTATTCAAACCAGAAAAGTTATAGATGCTCGAAAATATTATGATAAACCGTAATCAGTCTTATTAATTTCCATCAAAATGACTGGTTTATAGAAAGAACTTTCTATGTTATCTAACATAAGATGTAAATTTATTTTTTTAGTCGCACTGTTTAATGGAACAGTTTAATTACAGTAATGAACGTAGTGAAGGCTCTTATATTGGTCGTGGTGATTTTTTTCAGGAATAATTCTTAAAATGCTCTAATAACTACAGATGTGCATTCATACATATTGATGCATTTATGATTGCACTTAAGTGTAGATGCAATTTTTGAATTTAATTGAAATTCGTCTACTGAAAGTTACGTAAAACGCCCTCTCCAAATACGAAGGTTGAAATGGCGCGAAAAAACGTGAACGATTTCTAGTTTCGAAAAAAAGAAATTAATTTTTAGATTTTCAGCGGAATAAAAACGTTAATTTTTGATACAGTGTTCTCAATTGGTTGTGTTATCAAAAAAGCACCAATCATAAATTGTTCTAGAAAATCAAAGAACTTAAAGGGTCTTATTTTTTTCTTCACATTTTGAAAGCTGTGGTTTTTTTCAAAGTCAGTTTTTTTTCTGTTTAGTTGCGTCCATTACTGTTTTCCAAATATTAGTTGGCTATGTTTTCATTTCTCGACCATTGGAACAACTTAAGTTAAATAAAGATCTGTTCAGTCGGAGACAAACTTGCACAAACACGGGTATTTTGTTTGAAATTTCGAGTAGTAGCGAAGAAAAAGTCCCTCAGAAAGAATCTCCTCTGGATTCAAGCACGAGTTCAGCTGACTTTGAAAGTGAACCTCAAAGAGCACTGAATACGACTCAACGAGCTAATTAAATGATCCAAGAGAGCAGAGAAACTATGCGTAAATTAAATGAAAGAATGAGCCCACTGGAGGGTGGATGCCCTACCAGCTACGACAGGATTATTTCAACGCATATCAACCATGTCAATTTGATACAAAAGTGATTTCGCTACTATACAGTTTCTCTATATCGTTAAACAAGAATAGATAGTCAGTTGCTGTGCAAGAAGCTCAGAATGTTTAAAATCGGAAAAAGTTGCGCGTTTAAGTGTCCATGAACGTATATGTCGCAATTTTTTTTCTTTTCTTTTTCAGGAAGAACCTTAAAATTGTTCCAGGCTCAAATTTACATTTTCGCGGTTTGACTCTTTTTTAAAGTTCAGTTTGTTTCCTTTGTTAAAAGGAACGCCAGCTCTATATGGAGCAGCGAAAAAGTGAAGTTCAAGAAAAATGTGATCGACTTTAGTTTGGAAAATGGACTCTAGTTATCAGATTTCTCAGCGAAAAAAAATTACCGATTGATCCAGTTTTCTGAGTTGGGTTAATTTTATCAAAAGTGTCAACCTTGAGGCCATCTATTTTTTCTTTGAAAACCAAAAATTTAGATTTTTTTAAAAAACAAGTAAGCTATTAATTCTATTTGCTCGCTTTTATTGGCTCTTTTCCAACTGTCTGTTAGAAATGTTTTTTGTTTTAGAAATGATGGTTGAAAAAGGTGAAAGTTTGCCATAATGATTGGTTTTAATTGCTAAGTCTCTCATCAGTTGTTCGCATTTTCCGACCAAATTGATCATCAATGTGTTGTAGCGATTGTTTAAGAAACGCGAAATGTTTTTGTTTTCGAGCGTTACGTATTCTAGTTACGAAAGTGGACATGGTGCTTTAAAAACTGAATATATGTTCTGGAAGCGGATTTTACTGTTGGGAATCTATCTTTCTATGTCTATCCTTCTATTCTTTTTTAAATTTATGTGACACGAATCTCGCCATATTTGAGCGCATTCGTTTTTGCATGTTAAACTAAAGATTTTTTGCATGTTCAAATTTTTTAGCAAATTGCAACGCTTAAGCAATGCTTTTTTGGTTTTCCAGTTTATGAAAGCTTGGACAATTGAAAGGTCCGACTGAAAGGTTTGAGCTATGATGCCAGGATCGGACGGGAAGAGTAGGACAGCGCAGTGTAGTTAAAAGGTTCTCTCATTGTAAATCTTCAAATAAACATAGCCAGTTGCTGTGCAAGTAGCACAGAATGTTCCTATCGCACTTATTAAAGAAAACAATTTCTAAATTTAAAAAAATTTAAAAAATTGTGTGAAAGTTCTAAATTGTGTGCAGGGACGTAATTCAGGCTCTTACATAGGTAGCGACAATTTTTCTTTTTTTTTTTCAAGAAATGACCTAAGTTTTTCTCAAGCTCAAGTTTATTTTTTAGTGGTTTTAATCTTTAATTATTTTTTCTTTCAAATTTCAATGCATTTGCTTTGTTAAAATGAAAGCAGGTTCTCTATAGATTTGCAAAGTAGTCAAGGTAATTCAAAATGTGATTGAATTCTAATTTAAAAGTCGGTTTAGTTATCAGATTTCCCAGCGAAATAGAAAATTTGACTGTTGATCCAGTTTTCTGAGTTGGGTCAGTTATATCAGAAAAGTGTCAAATTTGAGGCCGTCTATTTTTGTTTTTTGAAAGAGAAAAATTCGAATTTTTTATAAAACGAACCAGATTTTTTAGTCTGTTTACTTGCTTTCATTGACTCCTTTCCAATTGTCTGTTGGCAATGTTTTTTTCTAGAAATTACGATTGAAGAAGGTGAAAGTTTGCAATAATGATTGGTTTCAGGAGCTAAGTCTCTCATCATTTTCGTTCGAAAATTCTCACCAAATTGATCATCAATCTGTTAAAGCGATTGTTTGAAAAATGCGAAATGTTTTCTGTTTTCTCGCTGTACGCTCTTCAATTACGAAAGTGGACATGGTGCAAATAATATTGATTAATTCTTTTTGAAAGTTGATTTTTTTTCGGAATCTATCTTTCTATCTTTGTTTGTCTGTCATACCTTTTTTCACCCATCAAGCAACCATCCAGCTAGCCATCGGTTGGTCCATAAATTCTCCCTGCCTTCTATCTAGTCATCCGTTCGTCAATCCAATCATCCATCAAACCATCCATTCATTAAGCTCTCCATCGTTCTACCCATGCAGTCATCCATCCATACTGCTTTCCATGCATCCAGTGAACAAACGATGCATCTATCAATCCTACCATCAATCTATCAACCCACGATCCGTCCATCTCTTCCAGCCATCATTTATCCGACAATCCGTTCCGCACTCAATCCACACGTTCAGCCAGTCATCCATCCAGCCAATCATCGTCGATCTAGCCATGCATCCATCTAGATCTTCCTCCATCCTGCATCCATCCATCAAGACATGCTTTCAGCTAGCCCATCAATCATCGTTGCTGTCATCCTTCATCGATAAAACTATCCATCCAGCTAGCCATCATTCCGTCCAACTAGCCATCCATCCACCTATTCATCCCTTCAGCCATCCCGCTATCCACCATACAGCCAGTCATCCTTCCATCTAGCTATCCAGCCAGCCATCACTCAATCTAGCGTTCTATCCAGCCATCTGTCCTGGACATTCAACCAATCAGTTATCCATCCACGTAGCCCATCCAGGCGTGCAGTCAATAATTCAACCATCCATCGAACTTAATCTATCATGCCATCTTTAAATCCAGCCAGTCATCCTGCGTTATATTCACCACAAGCCATACATCTCTACAACCAGCCGTCCATCTTGTTAGCCATCCACGCGTCAATTCTGTCTTCAATCCATTCATTCATCCAGCCATTCCTACAACCAGCTAATCATCGATCCATGGAATCAATTTTTCTGTTAAAAGTGGACGTTGCCTTTTTTCAGGAGCAGCCTTAGCTGAAGTGGTTTAATTTGATTTTTTTGTCGGGTAGCTTGCCGTGCTATGCTCGTGATGTTTCGCAAGTGCAACGAAACTCCACTTCGCTTCTGTGTTGGTTTCTGAAACTCGATGCCTTAATTCATATCCCAGAAGCATTTAATTTCTCTTCTTAATGTATACATAAGGTACAAGTGTTGAATTTGTTCGATGAACGTTGGGAAGACTATAAAGTTTATGATGGTTTTTTTAAGGAAAAGTGTTCAATTTTCTTCACGCTCAAAGTTCCGACCAGTCAGATAACTAGCCAGTCGTGCATCCATCTAGCCGTCCATCTATCCTGTCATCCTTCCATTTAACCATTCATTCATCTAATCATCTGCGAACCATTCATCTAGCCCATCTATCTGTTCATCTAGCCATCCATCGTTGAAAGGAAGGCATATCAAATTTCGAACAGCAAAAGTTTAATAATTTTTAAATTATTTTTCAGATTCCCAGCGGAATAAATATTTTATTTTTTATGATGCAGTTTTCTCAAACTGGGTAAATTCTATCAAAAAATTGGTGATCGTAAATTGTTCCAGAAATTCGAAGCTTTCAGATGATCTGTTTCTTTTTCTTTGAAATTCGAAAGTTGCAGATTTTTCAAAAAATAAGTGTGATCAGTCTGATGTTTGATATTTGACCAGCGAAGCTTGAAAGACTAGAATTCGCACCTCCATCGCCGAACCTCAGTTTGTATGCCGACCAAATGTGTTTGGAATAGTCCAAATATTCCGCATGCCAAATTTTATAAGAATCTGGCATTTTAAAAAGTAGTGTTGCTGGTAAAAACAGCCTAGAGCTGAAAACTATCCGAAGTTGGCAAATAATTTCCTAAAGTTTTACGAGCTGTTTCATGCTTTACCCCAGTTCACAAAATAGTAACGTTTTTCTGAACCCTGAGCTTAAACCAAGCTTGTTGTTAGATAATGATGTTTGAATACGTTTCATTTTAGTTTTGTTTTCAGATTATTATTGAATGGTCGATTTGAGTTTGTTTGAAATGAGCTTACTGTAGACGTACGTTTAAGCTCTTTCAAATAAGTTTAATTTCAACGATTCAAATTTAACGGGTCTATCCGTCGACCTTGAAAAATTGAACTTTTTTTTGGTGCGACGTGGGAGTTTGGGTAGGTAATTCAAGACAAGTGTTTTAATTTTTCCGAAAAGTCATTTTTCGAAACCATTTGAGATCTTTTAAGCGAAGCTCGGGAATGGGTTTCAGCATGATATGTCACTAGATTCCATCCGAATTTTTTTGCTGAAAAAACACCCGAATACTAAGTTTTTCAAGTTTAAACGTACGTATCATAAGCAGTGTATAACCAAATATGCCGTTTCCTGTTGTGGGTTTCCTGGTAACGCTGCTGATAGAAAAACCCTACTGCTACATAAACGAGTGCTGCAGAGATCCATGGGTATCCTCAAATAGCACTCAGCTGCGCTTGAACTTAGAGCGACATATGTGTGGACAAGTGCCAGCAAAAAATATGATTATCAGTGCTTTGAAGCACCATTGGCAGGACAGTCAGCCGAAAAAACCACTTGTCATGTCTTTTCATGGATCGCCAGGTATATGTACAGTTTTTAAGAGGCTTCTATTTGAAACACGATAGTGGTCTTTGCTCCTTTTTCTAAGGAGCTGAAAAAACTTTCTCCAATATCAAAAGTGATAAGGAGATAAAAGTTAATGTTAACTAACCCGGTCAGCAGCTTACCTGTAATTGGGGTTCTTTGATTTTTTATCTGATTGTCCTATGCAATCACGTTGATAAAGGAGCATTTGACATAGATATGGGTTATTGTGTAGGACCGACCACCTTCTATAATTATATCGTCATTTTTTATACTGTCGAGCGCAGTTTATTTGTACGACACTACTTTTTTTAAAAGTGCCGTACTAATAAAAGAACTCATTTGGTGGCACGTTTGCTATAATCGCTCTGTAGCATTGGAAATTTCAACTCATCTGTTCCCTACTCTATTTGTGGCTAGTGTATGACAATCGTTAAGCGTCCGTGGCTAAGAGGTCGCAGGTTCGAATCCGACACCTAGCAAAAGTTATACTACTTTGCGGCTTATTTCTACTTTTTCCTATTTCTTTTTATACAGCTTTTTTTGTCGTTTTCTTGCTAATGTTAGCGACGCGCAGCCTCGCCTCTGGAGATAAGTTTGCAATTATGCTTATTTTTAGTGTAAAATGTCAGATGATTACGATGGTTTTCGGTGATTAGAACGTAGTTCAGGCTCTAGTATAGGTCGTGATTTTTTTTGCAGGATTAATCTTAAATTTAATCAGGTTCAAATTTACTTTTCGCGTTTTGACTTATGATTTTTTTAGGTCACGATTTCTAGTTTCGAAAGTAAAATTTAATTATCAGGTTTCCCAGCAAAAAAAAATACCCATGAATTCAGTTTTCTGAAATTAGGTCAATTTTATTTATATTAAAAAATAGCCATAAACTTGCCTTGAATTTATCAGAGCTTTAGGACACCCTTTATCAGACCCTTTTTTTGAAATTCGAAAGTTGAGGTTTTTTCGAAAATAAATCAATTTTTTTTCTGCACTATTTGTTGGCTGTGCTTTTATGATTGATTACATAAGTCAAGAATGTAAGAGCTTGTTCAGACTATATTGTTTTTTATCGGTATTATAATTTTGAATGTTATTAGGAAAAAGTAACTGCCAATCATGTATGGGCCGTATCATATAATTCAGTACGTATCTATCAAAATTTCACTGAGCGAAAACTATTTCGTATTGTGTTGATTATAATATAGTTAAACTTTCTAAAATTACCACCATTTTTCATAAAACCCTCAAAGTTAGAAAAATATGTGTTTTGTCTTATTTTTGTTTTTTGTTGTTTTTGTGAGACCAAAAATTTCAGCTTAATAAAAATCTTGTTAATATAATTTTGGGTATAAAATCGCCCTAATAAACAACTGCTTAAGGCCGTTTGCACCAAATAAAGAAACCAATCGAAGTATAAAAGGAATACGAAGACCGAATCTATCAGAAGTAAAAAAGGTCTTTTTAGTTTTTCCGCCCAAGTTTCCAAGTTTTGCAATTTTGTAGTATTCAATGTATAAATACCGAGAGCAAAACACTGATTGCACGGAATCGTTTTCTTAAAACAAACCGATTGTTTTAATTTTTAGCAGATTTCTATCAAGGCCGTTATTTGAGAAGATGCTTGGCATTTTTTCCTGTGGTTATTATTTTTTTTTCTGCTCCGGGTAAAACTCTGCAGATTATTTTTTCCAATTTGAAAAGTTTTCAAAATAATTAACATTTTTGGATAATTTGGCTAATTTGTATGTGGTATTAAAACCCTAAACAAAACCATTTGAATTGTGCTGGATTTTTTTAACTAATTCTAGCCAATCATATTGAAGCAAAATAGTTGCAGTTGAAGATGTTGAAATACTGATTTTTGGGCGGAATAAGTAAAAAGACCCGTAAATAGCTCAAAAGGGAAAATGCTTACGATAATGGTTAACAATTGTCAGCAAAAACAGTCGTGTTCTTGGACGCCAAATTAAGGAACGAACTGGCCAAACATTTTTGCAGAGCTAACAAGAAAACACTGCAATATTACTAGCGAAAATCTAATCCCGAGAAAAATTTGTCTTTCTTCAAAAACTTGCAAAAACATGACTTAAATATTGATGTAGCTCCTTTACTGATTGTTCAAAATAAGTATTTTAACAATTAGCTATCACTTGTCGGAGAAACAGCATAAACATTTTTGAATCCACTAAATCGCTTAACTTAATTTTTATGCCATTTTTTGATGTTTATGGCTCTTTTCCAGTTCCCCCTCTGATTTTTTTGGAAATTTAATATATGAAAACTTTTTTAAAATGACTTTTCATGTTATAAAATGCAATTAAACGTGTTAGCGTGAACAGGTGAACAAATTTTCACAACATTTTTTACATGCAAAATGCCGTGTGAACAATTTTTGGACAACTTTATTTTGAACTTTTACGAGGGGGTGGGAAACTGGAAAAGAGCCATGTTAATGAGGTTGCGAACGTCATGGAACCTGATCTAAACTCTGTTTTATAATTGGATAAATTGGATATTTTACCACTGTAAAATATTTAATATTAACTAATCATAATCCATCTAACTAACAACCCACTTATTTGTAAGTGCTGAAATTACTTGTAATTTCAGCACCAGAGAGATTTGACTTTAACTTAGAAATTAGTTGCCTCTCCAAGAGAACTTCAGCAGTTGCAATAAGCCAGTATACTCTAGATCTATTGAGCCTAGCAGAGACTAGTTAAACACCCTAAGACTAGTAGATATAAGAGTAAGATTAGGATCGGTATTAGACTAAGAAGTTGCACGAATCTATCCGGCCGAAAATAAGATAGCGTGACGAGCAGACGGTGTACCCTATCCGAATTTACTCTATGAGTTAACCACATCGGTTATCACTCATCTGGTGCGACCATAAGTCTCGAATAAGACCTTAATAGCTTAGAATTAACCAAAAATAGATTAGAATTTAGACAAAACATTTTCAAAATGCTACACGATAATAATTTAATTGAAATGTCTCTACGACTCAATAGATCAGAGCCGATATTCCGAACAGTACTAGAACTACCCGGTATTGGAAGAAGACCTCGGACAAGAGACGATATACGACTACGTAGAAACTCACCATTTAGTTTTATGCTTGTACGGCAAAAGCCAACACGAACTTTTATATTTAGAATCTTATTAGCAATGAATTTAGATTTTCATTTGCAAACATTAAATTTTGAAGTAAATATTCATGATCATTTCAGGCGCTAAACAAAATTATAAATGTACAATAACGATTGATAAAAAGATCTCAGATCGTTTCCCTAATTTCTGCAGTATTATATAAAACATATTTGAAAAATATTTATTGAAAATAAAAATAAAAATTAGTAGCATGACAATAAATAGTTACTAATAATAAATCATCTTGTTGTTCCAGCTTCATCACCTAAACATAACAGCAATCATAAGCTCACTAACATCATTGAAAAACTAAATCTTTTTATTAAATAAAATTAAACCATTTAAAAATTAAAGTCACTTAATTTTAAAAATCAGATCATCAAGGCTTATCCTTGGATCTTTATAAATTTTCTATTTCACTAAATTTAAAACCTGATCATCAAGGCCTATCCTTGGATCAAAAAGAACAATTTTTTTCTCCCCCACCCACTTAGCAAGTGTCTAACGACCTCAAACGTCGATTCACTATCCAACCTTTTCAAAAGACCCAGGACTAATAGAAATTTTTAAATAAAACTAACCATTCAAATTAAGCTAAACAGTGAAGAACTTCGGTTATTCATCTTTCACTTGAACCCTCCTCTTACCAGACCCAGGATAGATCTTAGACTTAGTAAGTTTAAAATAGTATCTAACGAACTGCTTGCGTTCTAATTATACCTGAACCTTGTGGATCGATTTACTATTCTCCAACCCTTGAACACAATCACTACCCCTAAGTAAGATTAAGTAAGTTAACACCTTAACTTAGACTAGCCACGAGAAAGTAGAAAATCATTCTCCGGAATCGATATACTTTTCTCTCCAACCCTGAACAAAAAGACCCAGGTTAAGCTAACCAAAAAATCGTAAGGACTAACAGTCTAAGAAATAGAAATAACTAACAACTTCTTGCATCCCTCATCCTAAACCTTATGTCATTCAAAAATTTAGGAAATAAACAAACAATCGTTTTACACAATTGTGAAATAGATAACTAAAAATACGATCTTGTAATCACTCCACATACACAAACAGTTGGATACATTCGAACGAAACGACAAACAAAAAAAAGAAAAATTATAAACAAACAAAAACAAATCACGCGAAAAAGATTTTCAAAAAATAGAAACGCATTTTCTGAATCAGAAGCCAACAGTTTAGACGAACTATACAAATCAAAAGAATCAATAGATAAAAATTGTCCCATTCATGATCAATTATATTTTTCCGACTCAGAAACAACTTCAAATTCATCAAAAAGAGGAAAAAGAAGAATAAAAAAGCAATATAAACACAAACCAGTACACTTGTATAATTGGAATCAACCAATTAGGCACATTGATAGTTATATATTAACAGTCATCAAACGAAAAAATGAGCCACACTCAAAGTGACGAAAGTCCAGATGAAGAAGCAGTTTTTCCTTTTCTTATAGATTCACTCGATGATAGAGGACAAACACGATTTTGTAAGAACTTGCTCGTAAATTTGTTTGAACCAGAAATCAGCCCATGCAAAGCAGAATTCCCAGATGTAAAAATCAAAAGACAAATTATTGAACATTATTTGAAAGACATATGTAATCTAACACAACAATATGGAATCTACACCATTAGACTTCAGCACACCAAATACAGCCCATCGTAAATATGTAATTCAAACAGACGACATTGAACTAGAATTTTCAAAAGTATTCATAGAATATATCAAAAGCATACAATATCATAACTCACAAAGAGCAAACTCCATATCCACTAACGAAGTTTTTGCAGTAATATATAGTTATATATCTATATTAGAAAAAACAGAAGTTCAAAGTATATCACCAACCGAAACATCAAAACATACAAAAGTACGAAATGAAATCACAGTATTTTCAACATTTCTACATACAATTTGCGAAAATTTTACTAAAGAAGATGTTTCACAAAACACTAAACATGATTTACAAAAGATCTTAGCATGGTTTATAATTGATTATTTCACCCACAATTTAGATTTAATTTCACAAGCAAGAAAAAATTTCAGACCTCAAAATACCAATGATGACACTGTTCTTTCAGAACAATCAGATTACGTTTGGGACCCTGACTGGTCTCATCCAGTATTTCTGAATATTCCACAAGATATCTCGAGTCAAGCAATAAGTACAATATTTTTGCACAGAGATTATGTAAAAGTAATACCATTAACCATTGACGCAACACCATTAAATTATAATACATTTTTACCTGAAACACGAAATAACAGCTTAAATTCAACAGTCATACATAATGAAAATCTCAATGGAACCAGAAATCTTACACAACAAGATATTCAAACACCATCACACTTCATAAATGAAGAAATCGTCCAAACAACAGCAACAACTACACAACAAAGTATTTCACCAATACACCCTAATCTGACAACACCAAGAAATACAAATACATCACTAACACAGGTAACCTTACAATCAACAGTTAAACCTTCGGTTGCTCCAAAATATTCACATATGGACTATCAAACATATAGACCAATGACAATACCGTCAAAAACACGAAAACCGTTCACAAGAAATTTTTTTGCAGAACACAATTATAATTATGCTCACCAAACAAAAACAAATCAACCTCCCCGAAAAAAATGCACAAAATTTAAATCACGTATGTTCCCATTATTGGAATCTCCCAAAAACATCGACCAATTCAGTAAATTTTCCAGAAAATCCACAACCTACAGAGTATTGTACTGAAAATTACCCATTTTTTTCAACAAAATAAAAATAAAAAACATACACCATACAACACAAACTATTTATCGTCTGATGATGATGATTATCATCAACCAGATATTTTTGCACCATATACTAAAGAATATCGCACGCAGAGACCGCGACAATCTCAACCATCTCAAAATATGAAAATTTACCCACAGTACCCAACAGATACACAAAATCCACAACAAATGCATATACAAAACCCATTTAACACACAATCTTTTCAACCAATACAACCACAAAACCCAATGTTAATGCATTCTTATCAACCAACACAAATGCAAAATGAAATAAAGCTTCCATATTACCTTCAGCAACATGAAATCACAAAAAATCAACTTTCAAATTTTTCACAAATGCCAAATGCCGCAGAATCACTACAGATGACTATGAATCCATACCTCATGGGCGGATCATCAAAATTATCGAATAAACCATTAATGGTATTCACAGGAACAGACCCTGAATATTCTGTAGAAGATTATCTAAATGCAGTAACAGCAAATTTAATTTTAAATATAGGACCCGAACCAATTAATACGCCACTACATCAAAATTGGATACATAGACGCACAGCATTAATACAAACAACCCTAGATGGTGCAGCTCAAAAATGGTTTTCAGTATTACCCATAGAAATAAAATCAGACTGGAAAAGATTCACACAAGAATTTTCAAAAATGTTTGATTCTGAAAGAAACAAACAACATCAAAGAATACTATGCAACGAAATCCGCAGATTACCAAATGAAACAATTAAACAATTAGCAGTACGAATCGAAACACTAGTTCGAAAAGCATATTCACTTAATACACATGATTACAAAAACACAAAAATGACAGAAATTTTAATGATGATCTTAACAGCTCAATTAAGGAAAATCAGTAGATAACTTAGAACAAGCAGAAATCACAATGAAACTCGAGGAAACAGAAAATCTAAAACTACAATATGTTAATCGAATTGAAACAAATACTACACATATAAATAACATACAAAGTATATCACCAACCGAAACATCAAAACATACAAAAGTACGAAATGAAATCACAGTATTTTCAACATTTCTACATACAATTTGCGAAAATTTTACTAAAGAAGATGTTTCACAAAACACTAAACATGGTTTACAAAAGATCTTAGCATGGTTTATAATTGATTATTTCACCCACAATTTAGATTTAATTTCACAAGCAAGAAAAAATTTCAGACCTCAAAATACCAATGATGACACTGTTCTTTCAGAACAATCAGATTACGTTTGGGACCCTGACTGGTCTCATCCAGTATTTCTGAATATTCCACAAGATATCTCGAGTCAAGCAATAAGTACAATATTTTTGCACAGAGATTATGTAAAAGTAATACCATTAACCATTGACGCAACACCATTAAATTATAATACATTTTTACCTGAAACACGAAATAACAGCTTAAATTCAACAGTCATACATAATGAAAATCTCAATGGAACCAGAAATCTTACACAACAAGATATTCAAACACCATCACACTTCATAAATGAAGAAATCGTCCAAACAACAGCAACAACTACACAACAAAGTATTTCACCAATACACCCTAATCTGACAACACCAAGAAATACAAATACATCACTAACACAGGTAACCTTACAATCAACAGTTAAACCTTCGGTTGCTCCAAAATATTCACATATGGACTATCAAACATATAGACCAATGACAATACCGTCAAAAACACGAAAACCGTTCACAAGAAATTTTTTTGCAGAACACAATTATAATTATGCTCACCAAACAAAAACAAATCAACCTCCCCGAAAAAAATGCACAAAATTTAAATCACGTATGTTCCCATTATTGGAATCTCCCAAAAACATCGACCAATTCAGTAAATTTTCCAGAAAATCCACAACCTACAGAGTATTGTACTGAAAATTACCCATTTTTTCAACAAAATAAAAATAAAAAACATACACCATACAACACAAACTATTTATCGTCTGATGATGATGATTATCATCAACCAGATATTTTTGCACCATATACTAAAGAATATCGCACGCAGAGACCGCGACAATCTCAACCATCTCAAAATATGAAAATTTACCCACAGTACCCAACAGATACACAAAATCCACAACAAATGCATATACAAAACTCATTTAACACACAATCTTTTCAACCAATACAACCACAAAACCCAATGTTAATGCATTCTTATCAACCAACACAAATGCAAAACGAAATACTGCTTCCATATTACCTTCAGCAACATGAAATCACAAAAAATCAACTTTCAAATTTTTCACAAATGCCAAATGCCGCAGAATCACTACAGATGACTATGAATCCATACCTCATAAGCGGATCATCAAAATTATCGAATAAACCATTAATGGTATTCACAGGAACAGACCCTGAATATTCTGTAGAAGATTATCTAAATGCAGTAACAGCAAATTTAATTTTAAATATAGGACCCGAACCAATTAATACGCCACTACATCAAAATTGGATACATAGACGCACAGCATTAATACAAACAACCCTAGATGGTGCAGCTCAAAAATGGTTTTCAGTATTACCCATAGAAATAAAATCAGACTGGAAAAGATTCACACAAGAATTTTCAAAAATGTTTGATTCTGAAAGAAACAAACAACATCAAAAAATACTATGCAACGAAATCCGCAGATTACCAAATGAAACAATTAAACAATTAGCAGTACGAATCGAAACACTAGTTCGAAAAGCATATTCACTTAATACACATGATTACAAAAACACAAAAATGACAGAAATTTTAATGATGATCTTAACAGCTCAATTAAGGAAAATCAGTAGATAACTTAGAACAAGCAGAAATCACAATGAAACTCGAGGAAACAGAAAATCTAAAACTACAATATGTTAATCGAATTGAAACAAATACTACACATATAAATAACATACAAGAATCAGACACAGACCTGATTGAAAAAATCACTGAAATACTAAATATCTACGAAAAACATCCAAACTTTAAAGGCAAACCATCTTTCAAAAAATGGTGTAATTATTGCCGACGATACGGACACAGTATTTGCGAATGTAGACAAAAACAACAAGACAATCAAAATAAACCTCAAAAGCACAAAGAACCAAACAAATCATTCTATCAATACATGAAAAAAGACCAAAATCTACCAAACAAAAATATACATAGTAATAACAGTTCAGGAAAACCACTTCCGAGCAACTCAAATTACACAAGGAATCAATCATCATATAACTCAAGCTACAGAGGTAGATCACCCGAACGAGGAAATACACGAAATTTCTCACAAAATAGATATAACCGATCGAATAGCCAAAATAACCAAAATAACTATTCACGATCGAATTCCAATACAACAGAATTTGTTTCTGGATCCAGTTCCCAATCAAACCCAAGGAATAGACACTATTCCAATAATCAATCACGAAACTGATCATACAACAGAAATAGAAACTATTCACATAATAGAAATAGAAGTAATTCAAACAATCGAAATCAGAATTACCCGAACAATAGATTAAGGAATAATTCATATAATAGATCAAACTATCACAGATCAAACGATAATTATCATAACAGATCACGAAATAATTCACAAAATCGAAACTCAAGTTACAATAATCGATACAGAAATTATTCTCAGTCAGCACATAGGAATAATAACCGCTATCCTGATTCTAAACATCTATACAGAAGTAGCACACCAAAACATCAAAGACACATTAATCAAGTGCAGACAAATGAAGAAACAACTTCAGACCCCCCAGGTATTGATGACACAGGAAGTAACGAATTACAACTAAATCATATAAATTGTGAATCATCAGATACGGATAATACGGATAATGATACGGATAATACCATCTCTGTAAATATGATAACAGTCGAAAACGACTATGAACCTATCATATATAAACAACCTTTTACTTCACATATATATGAAAATCATTTGGAACTCCTTCACTATTACTATATTGGACCCATTGATAATACACAAACTACACAAGAAGTAAACGGAATTAACACGGTAATTAAACCCGATAAAAAAGACGAAACACAATGCTCAAACACAAAACATATTTATCAAAATATACAAAAAGAACAACCAAGAGAAAAAATTTGGACAATTCCATTTCTCTTAGAAAGTCCAAGAAACAAAGAATTTCAACCACCAGATCTTGAAATTGATTTTTTAATTGACTCAGGAGCAGAATCAAATATAATTAATATTCCCACATGGAATGAAATCAAAACATTGCATACAAACATAGCACCTCTTGAAACCTCTAGTAAATTAGGAACAGCACAAGGATCAACATTAGTAAATTATGGAAAAACCCAATTATTCCTTCTTCCCACGAGAACAATGGAACAAAACAAAATTTTAAACAAACCATTTAACAAATATTTCATATTACTGATATTAAACACAATATCATTGGAATACCATTTATATCTAAATATATAGCAACAATAAACATCTTAAATAGTAAGATCCATATCAAAGATAAATACACAAAAACAAAAAATACAGCCCTAACATTCTTCCAAAGATTAAACAAACAACCACCATTTTTTTCAAAATTTTACCCCATTTACAATCAACAACGAAAACACCTGAAGCCACTATCAGGAAATATATATAATTTTTCAATAAAACAAAATCACCAGTATAAGAAAAGTCAAAATAAACAACAACTTTTCATGTTCGAATTTAAACCTATCCACAAATTTTTCAAATTACGATCTCATCCATAAAATATTCGAAAAACACAAATTCCGACATCATTTCATTACACGTGTATAATAATACACCATATCAAGTAACATTACCCTTAGGACTGTTAGGATATTGTGAAAAAAATGCTACAATTTCACCTATAAATGAAGTAGCCTACCGCGTTAATAATATACTCCAATTATTAGATATTGGCCAATCAACAATTCTTGACGAAGAATTATCCATAAATAATATAATAAGTAATGAAAAAAGAAACACAGATTACTTCACAAAAACACCATATTTTAAACCAACATTCAATATAACAAATTACACAAAAGAACAACAAAAATTTTTAACAATGTTTAATTTTGAACATTCACAAATTACACAAATTGAATTTGATAAATTAGCAAAACAGCTGTTGAAATATTCAACAGTCTACCCAACATCAAAATTTGACGTTGGGAAAATTATTTCATCACTCTACCTCCCGTTAAAACCGACGCAGTTTTCAAAAAACAAAGAGCCAGTAAAGTACCGATTCACTTACATGACAAGGTAAACAGATTACTTGACATTTTAGAACAAACGAAATTATCTCACCAGTAAATAAGGAAGAACAACCAAAAGGTAACGCTTTTATCAACCTTGTTATCATTCTAGCAAAAAGTGAATCAGTAAAAATAGTTTTAGACGCTAGATACCTCAATTCACTAATTGACGAATCAAAATACAATTGGCTTATTGAACCCATACAAGTTATCTTAACAAAGATAAATGGTAAATATTTCACAACCGCAGATATGAATAGTGCTTGTAATCAAATGCCACTAGATGAACAATCACGACGTTTAACACAATTTGTTATTGGAAATCAACAATATGAATTTAATCGCTGATTCTATGGAATATCCATAGGACCAGCAGCTTTTTCAGCTTTTATGAGTAAAATTTTTAGACCACTAATACTCAAGAAAAATGCAATCACATACTTAGATGATGTTTTTATGCAATCACAAACCAAAGAAGAAATGTTTACAGTTTTAGAACAGTATCATAAAATACTTCAGAACGAAAATCTGAAGGCAGCTCCCAATAAATCACACTTCTTTCTAACACGCGTTAAATTTTTAGGACATAATATAGAACGAGAAACTATCTCTCCATTAAAATCACGCATTGATGCCTATCAAAAACTTCAGCCACCCACAAATAAAAAGAAAATCCAAGAATTCCTTGGAATATTAAATTTCTCAAGTAAATATGTTTACAAAATGCAATTGTATTTAAGACCCTTCTATAATATCCTCAGACAACAAAATATTTTTGAATGGACCACTGAACATCAAACACGATTTGAAGAAATTAAAAAACTTTTAACTGAACAAATTTCAAACACAATTCCAGATCCAAATCAACCATTCTATGCAATGTGCGATGCTTCAAATTTTGGCATCGGCGCAGCATTGCTACTATCACATAGTGGAACAAATAAAATGAACCTTATATCAGCAAATTCACGATTACTCACTCAAGCAGAGCTACGACTTTCAACTCTAATGAGAGAATGTACAGCTATAATTTATACACTTACAGAATATGAATTTTTGATACTTGAATCAAAACACCCAACAGTTCTATTCACAGATCACAAACCAATTATATTTCTATTTACACAAAAGTCAAATCCAATTCATAGAGTTTATAGATTTCAACTAATTCTAATGAAATTTCCAAATTTACATATAGTTTGGACAGCAGGAAAAAACCTTGCGTTACCAGATACATTAAGTCGAAATACGCCACCTGAATTACTCACAAGAAAAACTACAGTTGAAATACCACAAAATATTAAATTTTATCTCGCAAAAGATGAAACATCACCCGACTAGAATGCAAATTTGCAGTAAAAACTGATATTGATCAATCACAGATAAATAACCTACAACATTTTTTACTCTACTTAGATTGCCAGAATAATCACTACGAAGTTGATTCACTAGGCACATCAACTTTTAAACCAATTCCATACTCACAATGTTATTAAAAAATAACACTCAACAAAAAAGAATAAAACAAGACTCGCATAAAAAAGAACCTTTTCCATTAATTGAAAAAGAAATATTAACCGATAAAATGAATTTATCAGGACCGCAAACAAACGATTCAAAAAGCACAATAAATCAAGTTTTTGATCTCCATGACCCACTTGACACAATTCCCCTATCAAAATTAGAAATTGACAATATTTTTCTCCCCCCAACAGATAAAGTTACACTTGAACTTTTAAAACAATATCAAAATCTCGACACAGTAATTAGACATTTAAAATCATGGCACAAATACAAAACTTAGCCCGTAAAAGCAAATGCCACGATTTTAGGAAATAAAACACTCCTCTGATATTTCCGAAAATTTGATAACACAACAATTAATGAAAATACAGATCTTTAAGAATATCAATTAAATGATTCCAAAGTTCCCTGTCTTCCTTTAAGTATGATATTAATAGCTTTTAACATCTCACATACACAAAATACTGAAGGACACTCCGGATCAGAAAAAACATACTCAAACTTTACACAAAATTTTTATTTCCCAAATGCACCAATTTGGATAAAAGTACTATGCGATGATTGTATAATATGTCAATTGAACAAACCTTATCCAAATCAAAAACAAATAGCACAAAAACAAGATTTTAAAGGACAAAGTTTATATTTTAACCATCGCATTTCATTCGATACGAAAGGACCAATTTCACCATCTTTTGAAGGAAACTCCTACGTTATGGTCATTATTGACGCATTCACACATTATGTAGCACCCAACTTAGTACCACATTGTAATGCTTATTATGCTTACACGACACTTTATGAACATTGGATAGCTAAATTCGGACTACCCGAAATCTTAGTTACAGACAACGGTACAGAATTCATAAATAATGAAATCATCACACTACGCGACTTATATAACATCAAACATAAACCACGTACATCTCATGCACCTTGGACAAACGGTTTAGTCGAAGGTATGAACCGTTCACTACAAGAATATCTCCGATGTATCATAAATGGAAATGATACAAAATACACAGAATGATCAGCAGATGTAAAACTATTTCCCTTAGAATACGATTCACAAATCACGACAACTTTAGGAATGTCACCATACGAAATGGTTTTTAATCAAAAGCCACGTAAACCAATTATGTTTACAGCAAATTCTCATAAAAATGCACAAGGTTGTTGCCAACCAAATAAAGACTCAATTTGTTATAACCTACCTTTACACACACATGATGAAGATCATTTTCATCACCCACAAATTCTTAAATTAGCCTCTGGTACACACACCGAATGGATTTTAAATAGAGATAAAAAACACAATGAAATTTACCAAAAAGTAACAAAGAAATTGTTACAAAGGCAAAACATAAACGATCAAATTAATTCACGCTTTACACCAGCCAAAGATCTAAAAGTTGGAACATTTGTCTTAATACCTAACTTTAATACGCAAAAAAAAATCTCTAAAAAATTACAACCCCTTCGAAAAGGACCATACCAAATAATTGCCAAACCCACTGACGTGACGTATAAACTTACAGATTCAATTAAAAAAGAAATTGTTCAACATCGTAACAATCTATTGCCCTACTACCCAAAAGAATACGCACTACGCGAATTAACTCAATTATATTCTTTCACAGGTTTAAAAGTTTTTCAAAATCACCCACATACAGAAAAAGAAACTGATGAACAACACAACATTCATCAGGAAAATCAAACACAAATCAAAGCTAAAAACAATCAAAAAATACCAGAACCAAAAATACCTCAAAAAGAAAGAAAGAACAGGAAAATGATAGAAAAAATTTTACCACAAGAACAACTAGAAAATTCAGAACATAGAGAATCATCACGGCTTACAAATAAACCACTACAAAACATTCATTCCACAATCTAAAATATTAAAGAAAGTTGAATTTCAAAAACAACTTTGATTTTAAAAATTAATAATTTTTGCACCTCTGGATCATTTTGAACTTTCATTTTTCAAGATAACATGCTGACAAATACGCAACAATTCTAGTTCAGATTCAGCCAATAGGATTCACTCAAATCCGTCACCTTCTATATCTCTAACACCAACCTATTAGCCGAAAGATATTAAACTCCAGGCATATCTATAACTAAAACTTTACAACCTCCAGGTCAAAAATAAGCAACTCGCTAAAACTTGACAACTAAAATAAATACCACCATAATATTACAACCCTCCCCTATCTAATAACGCAAATATCAACTATATTTTCCCAACACAGACCTCAAAAACCCTCCAACCAAAAATGGCAAATTAGCCTAAAGTAAAAAAGGACCATATTCATTTGGCCTAAAGTACAAATATTTCAAAAATACCCCAGATCACCCGACAAAGAAAAATAAAGCAAAGAAGACCTCCCGAACACCATAAAATCAGCCCCCAACAAATTTTCACAAAACTCAACCCACTTGTCAAAAAATCCATAAATAACTCGACCACACTTGAATCTCGCCTCAAACAACAACAAATATTCGACGAAGAAATCATTTCTTAAATGCTCTTCTCTCGATCAGTCAATATCTTCAAAAATACAATTTTAAATTTTTTAATAAACTTTTTCATACTAGTCAAACTTTTGTTCATATTTCTATTTGATACTTTTGAAGCTTTTATAATCATTTTAATAATCTTTTGCAACATTTTTTTATTTTTCTACTCCCTATTTGAAATATATCTCCAACTTTCCCAAATCATTGATCATATTCACAGTTACGATAATTCAAAGTCTATTTAATTGATACGAACAATTTTTAGTAGAACAGATATTTTTTTACTATTTGTAATTTTCATCATATTTTTATCATCCCTAATACTGACAATGTGCAAATGTGTAAAAAAGGCAATAGTCACATTCGCCTTAGCAACAATCCTTTTAATTTTTTTCATCGAAGAATACTACAATAAACATAAATCTTCCCACTAGAAAAAATCAACCGAACACTTTCAGAAATTGCTAACCAACAATCACAAAATCAGTCTTCACCGAAATCGTCCCAAGAAAACCCAACAGTACCCACAACTACCCAAAACCCCCAAACATCCACACGAATTTCTTTTCAAGATAATCCATACACTTTTGAAGAACGACACGCTCGCTTATCCGAACCATTAGAACCAGTTCAGCGACAGGCACCTCTAAGTGAACCAACATATAATTTGTACACCACATTACCACAAGAATTAAGCAGAATAAGAAACATTAGTCAAAACCAAAATACAGTCGAAATAAATAGACAAATTATACATCCACGAAGAAATAGAAGTTTTCAAACCCCTAGAGTTCATTTTGAAATACCCCAATCACCAACACCAACTACTTCAGAAATTTCAAGTAGTACATTGCCAGAAATTCCCACACTACTTTCACAACAGAGCATCTCAAATATACTCTCAGATTACTTAGGTTCAACACCAACATCTGAACAAATACGTGAAAATCCCTTTAACCCCCCCAATCCCACAGCACGACTACCATATTGGGCAACACACTCATGTACATAAGGTGAACCAAACCTAGTGAATGATGCAATAGATATTTCTACAGATACAACACTATCATCACTACCAGAAACATCATCACTACCGTCAACACCATCATTAAGTCAAATTTCACCAACGCTTTTCCCTTTAAATTTTCCAAATAACCTCGACGCTAGATATCGAGAACAATTATCAACAAATATCCCTTTACGACTAGACTGGAATACATTCGTAGCACCCCCACCATTATTTGGACAACATCAAGATAGTAACCGAGTCCACAGTTGGGCACTTAACAGACTACAATATAGACAAGATATCCACGAAGATATTTGTGAACACAATATTCAGATACTTCAACAAAATAGTCCCAATTAAAATTCGAAATCACGATCAAACTTAACAATATTGTTCAACATCCCTAACCATTAAATCCACCAAATATAACAGCTCAGTTGCTACCACCACCATTTATAACAACTGAAGTAATATATAAATACGATAGATATACAAAAAACACAATTGGTTACATCACATTTTATAACCCATACTCAGGATTATCATACACATGTTTATTCTAAAAATATTAACATTTCAACACATCTTTTTCTAATATTTTCCCACGAAAACACAAATCCTTTACCTCGCACAGGACCCCAGAGTTTATTAGTAACACACTACGATTGTGAAGAAAACGAACAAAAAACACTACACAAATATGCAATAAATCAAGTATCACAATGCGAAACAGAACCACAAGCTATAGAAACTACAAATGTAATAGCAAAATTGTATTCAAAAGCCCGAGCAACAACAGTCACAGGATATAAATTTACAGCAACATTTTCCGAAAAGAAAGTACACTGTTCACAAGTGTCCAATGGAAATAAGAACCGACTTGATCACGAATCATTCTATCAAAGTAATATAAAACGACTTTTACACCTAAATCCCGATGATTGTAAAAACGAACTACTCAGACTGAACATCACAAAAAATAGAAACACAGACAGGAAAATAGTAAATTTCCAAGTCTTTGCCGATTCTGTACATCAAGCACAACTTGAACGATATCAAGGACATATAAAATTAGACAAAAAATACCCATACAACGGCGCACACGGAAGATTAACTTATGACATACACGATAAACACTGGATACCACATATTGGAATAAATGACCCCTCAAACTGCAAAGCAGACACAAAAAAATAAAGGATATCAAGAAATAATGTTTTTCGATTGGAAAATACAACTCGAAAAAGTACAACTCACACGAGATTTATCTGATAACACAATGATCTATCAAGGAATAAGATTACCTTGCAAAAATGATCAAAGTTATTGTGACCCTACAACAAGGACCCAAGCATTGTTTGGTTTCCCGAAAATACATGCACAACATTCCAAGTAGCAAAAATACACGCTCGAATGATAAAATTTCATGAAAAATATTTTATAGAAGCAATTCCATACGAACAAGTAAATCCATCCCGAAAACAAAGTAATGATTTTAGAAATATTCATGATATAGAAAATAAATTAACACGTTTCCAAATCTATCAAGAAACAGAAATTGCATGTAAATACAGAAATCCACTTTAGAAGACACAATACTCTGAAATACTTGTCGAATACGAAAAAAGTTTTGACATGACCACTGGAAAAATAAAATTTGACCCGTATGCCACAAGTCACCCTATAAATGAAGAAACATCATACATACCAGTTAACTTTCAAAAAAGCACAGGTCAACCTGGTGGAAAACTAACACCACATGACAGTAAAAGTACACGTTTACAAGAACTATCACTAATGAATAGCACCTATTTCGGTAATATTCATTACGATATCTACTTGGATATGAAGTTAGACTACACAATTAGTCGAATTTTTCAAGAAATGTCACTCTCCGAATTAGAAACACTTCACGAACTATGCGAATTGGAAAGAACACAAATCCTACAATCACTCGCACTAGCAGTACTAAAAATACCCTACGCAGGATACTTATTATCAGGAAACAGATCAAATTTTCTAGATTACGAAGGAAATATTTTATGGTTTTATACTTGTACCAAAAAAGTATCACTACTATATGTTTTTGAAGACAAACGTTGTTATAAAAGAATCCCTATATTCTATAAATATAAAGTACATTTTGTCGACACACTTTCAAGACGAACTTATTTTTGGGATACCGCAGTCCCATGTGGATCAGAAAATAGCCACAATGTAGTACAATTGAATCCTGATGAAGATAAATACTATCTCCTTACACCATACCCTACGTTAATGCAATCACTCAAAAAAATTTTACCCGAAAGCATCAGAGATATTGCTAGTAATCCAAATATTGATTTACAATCAATTGGAATATATTCAAAATCAGATATCCAACATCACATTAGAACACAACAATTTCACGAATTATTAACACAAATAGACACAATACAAAGACAATCAATTGACCAGAATTTAAGAAAACTTGCCGAAACCGCAGGATTCGCAGATATTTATACACCAGATTATAGCGGATATTTTAAAGACATTAAAGACTACATATATTTAAACGGTGAAAAATACAGACCACAAGATATTTCACCTATAAATATTTTCAGTTTTGTCACCCTAAAAACGAAATTTTAGCTTTTCTAGGATGGCCCTATTACATCTTAGAAAAATTAACTATCTTATACGCCATGTTTAAATTTAAAGGATTTCTTTTCTCACTTTTAAAAGGAATCTATAACACATGCGCTATACACACACAAGTAAACAGACAAGCAAGTGTATCACGTATACTATTTGCAGGATTTTTTGGAATTTTTTCATCATCAATAAACAAAATACTTCTAGATGCACAAATAAAAGAATATAACACGAAAATATCCACAAGACAAAACACTTACGACGAAGAACACAATAATATAGAGATAACACCTACCGCACCACAGTTGCCACCCCTACCACAAAATCATTCATTATGATTAGTTCCCCGTAATTTCCGAAACCTAGCAATCACAAATAATCCAAATTCTAGACCGAATATAACACAAAGTCCCATCCAACATATAATAACACATCATTCACAAAATGATAATACATACGAACAAATTATAGAACAACCCCACACCACGACACTTTTCAGTCTCAACATAATCATTTTTTTAGCCCACGATGAGCCGACAACTTGGATCCCTCCATCGCTCAAATTCCCACCCAGCCAACCTCCAAACTCAAATCCCAATAATTCCCCTTTTTGCTTTCCCACTACCCGATTTTCCGATTATTAATATATCATCAAGCACGTATTCTGATACTAACTCAGATATTTCAGTTTTATATTCTATCTCACAATTTAATAACCCTAATGTAGAAACCCCCGACGAATTTGCAGACTCCGAACCATCTCCCTCAAATTATACCTAGACCAACTCCTCAGTTTTTTCAAAACCCCCTTTTCAACCAATCCCACCAAATAATCCACTCCCATCCATTTCCACTCCTTCTTATGCTTCCCAAGTGACCCCAACCTATTCTCCATTTAATTCCGACAGATCACATAATAACTCCCCAGATAACATCCAAATTCCCGAAAAACTTGATAATTTTATTACACTACAACAACAATTAACATACCCCCACACTCTTACAATACATCAACTATCATCAACAGTAACATCCTCAAATCCACCAACTCCTACACCTTCTTCAGCTTACACTCCATCTTTAGCTCAATCATCCACATCCACCGAAACACCTACCAGCACTCACCGAGCTTATCGCACTTTTAAACGAAAATTTCCAAATCACCCATTCCCAACCAAACCCGGAACAGCCCGCGAATATATCAATCACCCGCGACACAACAACACGAAAAATTTTCTTGAAATCACCTTACCCTCATTTCCGCAATATACATTAAACACACCTAACGATACTAATGACACACGCAATTTCGTAGATGAACATGTTTTAATGCCAACACTTCATTGGACAGCTTATTATAATTTTACTAACCCCCTTTGCCTACCACTAACAAATAATCATGACAGCATAGAAAAGAACAAAAATATATTATATAGACTCACCACAACACTAACACCTCGACAATTTACTTACGTTGGATATAAAAAGTTACTAAAAACATTCACTGCACCCCGAGCTAACGAATTTGCAATAGAATACTACGATCATAATATCATCAGCCCTAATCAAGACCAATTTTTAGATGAAGACCGCTTCGCAAACCCGCAACTAGCAGAAAATTTTTCATCAAAACATCATACGTATTCACACTTAATATTTTTGATAGAAAGAATGATTACGTAATTTCAGAATCACTAGCTGATATTCAAGCATACGAGAGCTTCTATGATAAATTTCAGTTATTTTCACTAACCTTTCACTTTCTTTCACCACAGGAACGCGATTTGCACTGTTCCCACGATATTATGTTACGCACTAAACAGACCCACACATATACATACTATCGTTTTATACAAAATCATTTTGATTTGCATACCCCATCAAGACAACCTCACCATCGTTTTCAGTTTCTTAACTCAAAGTACACGTCACCGTTTTTCCTTATTTTTACATATTGCATCAAAGATACTAACCTCCACGGCATCCTCAGCAACTATGACCCAGTTACCCAAATGTATATATTCTGTCTCATCACGAAGACCTTCAATGCCGAAGAATCCAGACCCTTTTTTATCCCGCATGAATTTATCCAGCCTATTGAAATACCCATAATAGAATTCATTCACAATACTAAATTTAATCATAAAATATATAACCTCATTCAAAACACACCTTACGAGTTTGCAGTAGGCACCGAAGAACTAAATACCATTAAAGCACTTCAATTGCTTTGGCCACTGCTACAAACTAAAAACATAATACGCATACTAGCCAAATTACTAACAACATCAGATATGATTCACGACATCTTCCCCCACGGTTTTTTCCCAGAAAATTAAGGTAAGTATAAATTGAAATACTCTTAACTAATAAATTTAAATTAGTACTAACCATTTTCTATCAATGTTTGATTTATATTTCTAGTCTTCACACCACGATCATCTACAAAACAGAAAAGAAAAATAAAAATACAAACTTGTTAAATTCTCTTAAAATTCGTTAATTTCTTGCACTAAATAATGTAGTAAAATTCATACCAAATGTAGTAATTTTATTTATAAATTATTTCCCCATGAAGCAGTAAACTTAATTGCGATGAAAATTAATAATTTTAAAATTCCCCCAAAACGCAGTAAAATTCAAATTCTATGCAATAAATTGATAAAATGAGAAAGCAGTACTAACCTTTTCAATATTTTCATTCACTCGCACAAGAATTCTATCCAAACTCGCACAGCTCGCCCACGAAGAATTGTTTAAATAATGATTTTGAGTTTCAAGCTTTCACTATCAACAACTCTAACACACGATAACAAGTTTCAAACTTTCCTTTAACCCGGTTGGAAAGGAATTATATACTAAACCAAACTAACCAACGCAGCTCACTAAACACCACAAATCATAAAATAACAGCATGACTAAGAAAAGAAAACCAACGGTACCCAAACCGGATTAACCCAGTTTAAAACTGGATAATTTATTCTTTTGAAGACTATTATAAAGTCTCGGAAAGAAATAATAAAACACAAAAAAGTCGCAAGACAAACCCATACCGAAAACAATTTGATTTTTGAAAAAAGGACACAACCAAAGTAACATAAGAAAGACCAACATAAACCCACCAACATAAAACGTTATCACATAACAGGACCTCTCAAAGAAACAGCATGAAATCATACTCCCACTCCTGGCCTAACCCACCAGAGAGGACGTCCTGAGCATGCTCTATAGCCGGCCTAACGCACCGTGCTACATCCACGCTTTGTGACCACACTCCTGTTTTTAATAAGAGGTACTCAAGGGTGAGTAACTCTTCAAAATAACCAAACTAAAACAAAACGCTTTTGTGAAAACGACTAACTAAAATCATGATTAAAAAACTGAATTAACATAATTTTATAAAATGTAAATCATACTCTGCAGTATATAGATCATACACAAAAACAGAGACGAACATCCAAAGACTAGACGATCCCATCACACTCGAACAAAAGAATGGCTAAACACAACCTACATGCCGTCCAAAATCACAACTCAAAGGATTTAGAGTACGACTTGACTTCGCAGAAAAGGACTGAACTAGAACAATGACCACCTCGATGTTCAAGTATACGTACAGATCCGAGTTACAAGGCATCCCTTCCACACACGATCTTCACGCCATTCCCAGACGAGGTTGCACACAAACGAGTTCTCTACATAATACAGAAAAACCTGTCATAGCAAACCATTTTGAAATCGGATTGATTTCATTGGGGATCACAGTCGTTGTCGAATGACGACGTAACAATTTCTTATCCATAATTCTAGCGTCCTGGAACGTTCTTCTCCAAGAGGAACCGGACAAGAAAATGATGTTCGCCAAATACCAACGTTCATCATCCATCCTTCAAATTGCAGAGAAGAAAGATAGTTCTAAAAAACTCTGTAAACCCCGGATGGGTGGAACCTGATCTAAACTACATTTTATAATTGGATAAATTGGATATTTTATCACTGTAAAATATTTAATATTAACCAATCATAATCCATCTAACTAACAACCCACTTATTTGTAAGTGCTGAAATTATTTGTAATTTCAGCACCAGAGAGATTTGAATTTAACTTAGAAATTAGTTGCCTCTCCAAGAGAACTTCAGCAGTTGCAATAAGCCAGTATACTCTAGATCTATTGAGCCTAGCAGAGACTAGTTAAACACCCTGAGACTAGTAGATATAAGAGTAAGATTAGTATCGGTATTAGACTAAGGAGTTGCACGAATCTATCCGGCCGAAAATAAGATAGCGTGACGAGCAGACGGTGTACCCTATCCGAAATTACTCTATGAGTTAACCACATCGGTCATAACTCAGTCATAACTAAATGTGGCCATGATGCTTCGAGTCATGAAATTCTAGAGCACTTGTTATCAGTCATTGTCGAAATTATAGCCATCAATAAATCTATCACTGAGTGTGCATTCCTTGATTGTTTACACTAGCGTCAGCTTAGTGTATCATTAGGAACCTTCTTTTTTGTAACGCAAATATAAGTGTTCATTAAAAGTTTTTAGTTACTTCGAAATTTCCCTGTAGCATTGGAAATTGGGTAGCAGCTGTTCTCTGGTTTATTTGTGGTTAGTGTGTTGTACCTTTAGGCTTGCGTGGCGGAGTTGTTAGTGTGTGAGACTCTTTATCTCTGCGTCACAGGTTCGAATATCAGACGATGCGAACTTTATACTAATTCTGGACTTATTTCTACTTTTTATTGCACTTTTTAGAGCTGCTTTTGTCGTGTTCTCACTGCTGTTTGCGAAGCGAAGCTTCGCCTTTTAAAAAAAATGCAAAACGGTCGTTCTTTGTATAAAGTGGGGAATGAATACACTCAAAACTTTAACCTATATGGTTATTAGTTTGTCTTTGTAAGATGCGGCTTTTTTCACAGAACCAAGCAGAAGATCCTACCGTGTATAAAACAGGGAATGAATACACTGAAAACTGTTCGGAGCAGCTTTTTTCAAAGCCTCAAGGGTAAGGTTATGCGATCTTCTGGTCTTGAAGCTTTTTAAAAGGAGTTCTATGGTTACAGCAGGGATCCAATTTTTGAGATAATGATACTCTGACGTTGCAATTATTATCAATACGTACAGAATTAATTGTTCATCAGAAATTGTTTGCTGGGGCCTTTTTTCTCTTGAATGTTTCATCAAATTATATGAGAAAGAGTCTTTCGGAAAGTGTAAGCCATTTGAAATGTTTAATTATGACCAACCAATAAAAAAATCTGTAAATGGTTTACTGGTCCTTGTTGACTGTCATTTTTTTTTTGATAATCAGATAAACCTCTGGATAAGATTTTAAAAGATTCTGTTGTGAATCACAAAATAAGAGAAAGTACTACATGAAGTTTTCTCTTTTGATCTCGAATTTTATGCCAAAATCATAATCACATTTGGAATCGTTATCAGCACTTTTTTTCACTCGGCCAGCACAAACCGAGAAAGCACAATGGATAATAACAGAGCATCTCTCACAGTGAAAAAATGATTTTGCTCCTCGAGGTTCCAAAATAACTTTTTTATTGTCTTTTTGAAAACGAAACAACAAGCAGTTACCATGAATGTTTCAAGCATGAACCAATTCGCCGTTACTATACGTTTTTATATTCTTTTTGCTTATACAAAAAAGGTCACGATACGGCTGAAAAAACTTTTCAATTGAATTGACCAAAATTGTTGGATGTAGTTCCAGGAAAGTAACATGAATATAATCAGGACGCCAAAATGATTGAAATTAAGTTATTTTTGGAAAAAAAATTAATTATAATTAACTCTGAAGTTTTTTTGTGTTGAAATTTTCGAGCAGAAAAGTATCTCCATGTAAGAAAAACTTCGCGGTGACATAGTTTTTATGGTACTCGAAAGTTTTTTTTGATGCCTAGAGTTTAATATAGCTTTTTTTCCTTTTATATCTCTAAATTAGCTTAATGGTTGTGATAAACTTATTGATATGGATTCACGAGATGATCACTAAAGTTAATTCTGCAGTCTGGGACGTCTCATGTAATTAGATCCTGAAGCTGATAATTGAACACTTGAAGCAAAAGACAGAAATCATCAGAAACCAAATTTAGGAAATTGTGATTATGAAAATTGATACTACGAGCCAAGAGGAAAGGTTATCAGAACAAGAGCGCCCGGTCCAACTTGAAAGATTGAGTTGTTTTTGAGAATGTACCGTTCGATTTGAACACTCTTTGCTCCAGCATCTGCGAATTCTTCGACAAGTGTCTTCAAATCGAAGTTAAACCCTGTGATATCAAGGCATGCCGACACATCAATGAAAGCAATTAGTTCTATCCAGACACTGTGATAGCTGAGTTTGCTTATTTTGACACAAAGCGCAACATATCATCGCTGTCAACTTCTTGGACATACCGAAAACCTAAAGGCTACCAAAAATCATCCATATTTATCCGTGAACGCTTACCAAAGCGTGATGCCGATCGATATCCAGAGAAAAGCAAACGATATGATTTTTTATGACAATAATTATTAACTGTCAAATAAAAATTTTCTGCGAGTATGGCAAAAACAAGCCAATATGAGTCTCAGTAAACATCGAAAGAGCCTTAAAAAATCTGAAAAACCGTGAATAAAAAAGAACTTCAAATGTTTAAATTCAGAGACTGAAGGATGAGTCAAAGCCGGTGGCAAATGATAAACACAAGTAGATCCTAGTAAGATTAGGAGAGGCAAGTGACCAAGAACTATCGGGAATGTTAGAATTTGAGCTGGCTAAGTACACCTCCAACGGACAGAAAAAACAGATAATCAATTCAACCCTTACAATTGCTAAAAAGGTTGAAAATATTTAAACTCAATTGTCTTCTGTTTTTTTAACTGAGACTTGGCTTTGTGATAGAGATTACGTAATTTCTTATAATATTGAGACGTACTACCCTGTAGGTGTGAAAATGGAGAAAGCAGCGAAGGCGGAGTCGCCATCTATGTAAGCAAAAACCTCAAGTTTTCCAAAAATCTACATTGGTAGGAGATTTTAGCATAGATGTCAATCGAGTAGATATGAAAAGTCTGGTAGCTGACAAAACTTGTGTCTAAATGAAAAGATGTTTAGCGCATTGCTTGCTTCCTGAAAATCAATGTGCCCTTCTGTTAGAACTAC
Organism: Symsagittifera roscoffensis; assembly: GCF_963678635.1. Lineage (NCBI taxonomy): Eukaryota > Metazoa > Xenacoelomorpha > Acoela > Convolutidae > Symsagittifera > Symsagittifera roscoffensis. The sequence goes on along the minus strand of NC_087068.1, from coordinate 28,274,931 downwards.
TCATTAATTTGAGCTGGTCAAGTATCTTAGGTGAACTAAACAAAGCGATGTTAGATATGGAGAAAATAAATAGTCCAAGAAAAAAGATGCGCTTTTAAGACTTTGCAACAAGAAGCAAATTAAAACACCCTTGGATTATAAAAGTCTGGAAAGCGAAATTTGAAATTGAATATGGCTCTATAAGGTGTTCATAAGAATGACATTAGTAGTAAAATTTGATGGAAATGAAAACAAGTAAGAGCTTTTTTGTTTCTTTAAACAATTTCTATACGGTAATCAGAATCAACTTAGTAAGATCGAAGAAAGCGAGAAATTTGCTATCGAAGTCAACGGTTTTGTTCTGTACGGTGGGTGCTTCGCTTGCAGTTTGGTTTGATCCTCCAGTCATTGAACATTGAATAGTGAAAATAGAAAAATGATCAGTCCTTCCAAAGTGTCATGCTTAATGAACAGAAAGTTTATCTGAATAATCTGGAATCAGAAATTGTAAACTATAATCTGGAATCAGAAATTGTAAACTAGTCTTTTTTAAAGGTTACTGTTAAAGATTTAATCAACTGATGTTTGGTAGCCAGTTTGCTACCGTGATCGACATAAATGTATATGAGTTCTATAAACCCGTCATTCATTATGGTTTCAATTTATGTGTGTAATAACGAAAAAAAGCTCAAATGTCAAAATGCAAAAAAGAATTATTAGAGTAGTTTTCTTTAAACTTCGCTGTTAACGCGTTTATAAAATGATATTTGATAATCAGTTTGCTATTGTGATTGAGCTAGGCTGTTAACGCGTTTATGAATTGATGTTTGATTATCAGTTTGCTATTGTGATTGAGCTACATTTATTGGAGCACTTAAAAGAGATCACTATACCATTAACTGGAGTGAATAAACTCAAATTTATCCACATCATCTAAATCTTCGATCATCATTTAGAGAAGCTAAGCTTCAATACTTTAGAGTCGCAGCTATTAATTAAAAATTTCAATTCAGATTGACAAAATGCATAAAAATGATATGACTTTTATTGAGAATGTTGATGATATCCAAATTAAGTACCAATTTAACAACCTTTCTCACAAATTTTTCTATAGTTATGAACTGAATAATCAAAAAATGCTTGATATCTTTTTTGACCCGCTCATTAATTTTCTATGTTGATGTGGTCTTAAACCTTTTGCATCATTTCCTAAAGTCTACATTTTTATAAACTAAACACTTAATCTCAGTTCTGTTCATGCTGCGAGACGATTAATTTCGGTCTCTGTTGGTTTGGCCCCTGCCCCTATATAAGCAACCTTGCAGCTTATTTGGTGTATACTGCAGTACGTAGAAGCATGAACGTGTTAAAAGAACTGTTGACTAAATGTAAGGAATGATTTTGCATTTAGATTATCAGCAGCATTTCCGATTTTTTTACTCAATTTTATTCTGTAAATTTTGTGGAAATTTAAAAAAACTTGAAATATTAGATATGGATGTTTATTGTGCACTACTTTTAAGAAGTCAAAACTCGATTAATTGCTTGTTCCTCTTAAGCCAACATCTTTAGGGGATTGCGCCTAGCGTTGGACCTGGGCGGATAATTTTTTTTTGATTGTCCAAAAAGTTGATGCGTATGTCATTGATAATGTCGGCTGGAGTTTTTAATTCAATTAAATTAAAATGTTGTCTAAGTTAGCAGATTTTTCAATGACGGCCAAAATTTTATAAATGATCACGTTTTTTTTGCAACGAAACAGTCTTATTAATTGATAGTTTAGTGCTATTTTAGGTGTTGGGAAGACGCACGCACTGAAGATTATTAGAGACACAATGTTCAAAGAAGGAGAGAAGACTTGGTTTTTTGACTACATAAACGCACCTCTTGATTTTCCTTACCAGGATGACGAGAAAGACCTCAGGGATTATAGAGAAAAACTTCTGGGCAGAATCAAGAGGGCTGTGGAAAAATGTGATCGTGCGCTGATTATTTTGGATGAGACGCACCTGATGAACGTGAAACTCCTGGAAAGTGCGAGACCGTTTTTTGATAGTAATGAACAAGTAAATGGAGTTGACTGTCGAAAGGCCACTTTTATTCTTGTTACTAACACCGGATTCGACGGTCTGGTTGATATGGCTTATCAATATGACCAAAAGGTAATACTTATTACATTAACATCGGCCGGTTTTATTACCACAAGTGTTTTTACGTGTGTACCAAAATTATAACATTTGCAAACTCGTTTTGAGTTTCCGTTAACTGTCGAACAAAGTAGCCCCGAAAAATTTGACCGTTGAGAAACAAAAGCTAATGCATCTGAAACCCAGAAGCACCAAAAAATCAGTATAATTTTTTTAAAATTTATGCTAGAAGTTACTTCTGTTGAAACTCGCTCACAAGTTCATTGTCCTTTTTTTCAGGGTCTGAGTGCCCATGACATACCCACCCTGGAAGTTGAGACGGTTCTGAAGGCTATCGCATTCGCAGACAAACAGGGCTCATTTTACAAGAGCCTTATATTGGCCCATCACCTGATAGACTTTTTCGTGCCCTTCTTCCCGCTCGACAAAAATCACGTGAAGTGCTGTATCCGGAATGAAGTTGAAAGACGATTTGGTTTTTGCCCGAAAGAATCTATCGTGGAAAGCATATTGAACACCATAAAGTTCGTTCCTGATTACGACCCAAAGTTTGCAGATGTAGGATGCAAAAGTGTTCCCAGAGCCATAGCCATGCACGACTTTTCGCACAGCGCGACTTTTCGCGCAGACTTGTGAAGTGCGATCTTTTAACTCTAATCAATAAGTCAACGAGGTGCTAAGCTTTACTTTTTCCTTATCAACACTAGCTCCATGTATGATAAGATAAGTAGATTACAAGTTTACACCACAAATATCACTAGATTTTCTGGCATTTTCATCTATTTCATCAAATTTTGGATTTTCTCAACCTCAGTTTTTTTTTGTCGTGGGCTTCTTTTCTAAATTTTGAAGAAGAAAAATTCGAAAGAGTTTTTGTTTTCGATTTCTCATTAGATGCAATTGTTTTTTTAGGAAATTTAGGCCCTTTCAATCAACGTTTTTTGAAGCTGAAAAAGCAATTTGAAAATGGAAGGGAAACAAATAATGTGATTTGCAAAATTCTCTCTTTCGCTCTATGAACTTCTCAAACTAGAAGTTTATTTAACAAAAAAAAACTTTTTACTTGTGTTTTTAACTACCTTATCCAAACTATGAAGGTCGTTTTACTTAAGGCCAGAGTTTCTGTGCAACTTGCTGCATGCTGTATGTGATTTAGAAACATGTTTAAAAATTCCGGCGTTCGAATTTCCAGATCCTAAATATTTAGGAGAAATTCAGATTACAAAGTAAGATCTCGTTTGAACTCTATTTCACTTTACCGGTATGACTGCTCAAACTAACAGAGTTCATCGAGAAAATTTTTTTCTCTATCAACTCTTATCGGATACAGGATTAGAACCGAGTATTGTTTGTGTTTTTGTGCTTCAAATCGTTGAGCTGACAGTTTTCTAATATAAAAGGGATCTATATTGTCAGCTAAAGGTTTTGCAGCACATTTTAATTTATTTTTAACGCACAAAAAAAATTCAATGTCAGAAAACATTTTTCAAATCTTTTGTAAAAAAATCATCCCAAACTGGAAAAATTTTCACCATAGGCAAGTAATTTATTCATGAGAAATAAAAAAAAATTTGCAACTGAACAGCTTTGACTTGTTGCAACATTGGTTTTGATTTGAGTTGAAACATCAACCTTGAATCAAAATACTGAATTAGAAAAACAAATGTAACAAAAAAGCAATTTGGATTTGTTTAAACTAATTTTTAAAAATTTCTTTCCCCTGTTTTGGGTTAATTCTTGAGATAAACAGAAATTTAAAAATATCGTTGAGCTCAAAAAGATACATTCACTTCATTTCTGATCATGACCTTGTTATAGTGGACTTAAAATCATCGTAATAGTTTTGTTCATGCAGGAAAAATTGCAACTTCTTTGACCCGTGGCTGTGTATTCGGTCCACGTAATTCGTTGTCAGCTGCAAAGTTTTTCAACCACTTCTTAAAACGTTTTTCGGTCTTTTTAAAACTATCAAATTTTTCATCACTATAAGTTCTTTATGGCTATTTGGACAATTCGGAGCTTTGTGACTTTTGAGCTAGCTGCATCCGGAAAAATATCAAATTGTCCCGATACTTCTGAACATCAATGGGAAATATTAATTTCCAGACAATTTTTTATTCAAACAGTACTTCGATATATGAAGTTGATATCAGTTACTTTCAATTTGCTCAAACATCAATTCAAACTTGATATGTGACACAATCTAGTTTTTATTTCCATAGCACGAGCTATAATGTATAACTGATCGTTAAGTTGGTATCATAATGGATGAGCACTACTGGGCTGGTTTGTTGGCAGTCATCATGGCCAGGAACTCTGAGTAGTTCACCCTCCCGTCTCCGTCTGTGTCGGCCTCTTTGATCATGTCTGCTACGTCACTCCCACTCTCACCCAATCCCTCCATCACCGCCTAATTTTACTTACAGTTTTCAATAATGAAAAAAAAAACATCTTAAATGTCAGTTTGGCTCAATCCAAAAAAGAATGATGCTACTCACTTATTATTATTCGAGTATTAGGATATTGTGGTATTTATAGGTCAAAATCACGCTGTAAAACAACCATGTCAAAAGTTTTGATAAACCTGAAGCTTCTTGATGCTTCAAATCAGAAATCTTCAATTGATTGATTTTAGGCTGTCGAAGGTTAACCCAAGTTCGAATGATTTCAAAACATAAAATAGCGTTCAGCTCTAATTATTATGTGCTTATTGTTAGTTTTTTATTCAAAGTAAACTAAATTGCAAATACTGTTCTGCTTAAGATATGGACCTTGAGTTCCTGTGCAGTGATGAATCCGTCGTTGTCCCTGTCGAGTACCTTGAATGCCTCCTTGATCTCCGACACCCTGTCCGAGTGCTTCACCTTCTTCGCCATCATGCCCAGAAACTCGTCGAAACAGATCACGCCATTTCCTGAGAAAAAAGCTTCATTTATTGGCAAAACTTGTGACCTCTCGAACATTAGCAAAACATTTCAACTCATGTTTTGTAGCATAATTAGACTTAACACGTCATTTTTTGTTCTAAAAAGTTTTCAATCAGCTCCAGATTATTTGTCTGATCAGTGAAGAGTTTAGCAACTTCATGACAATCAAATACCAAACAATCTTGATATAATTTCATGATTGATTGGTATTTGGTTTAATTGCAAATATGCTAAAATCCAAAACCCCTTGATGCTGGACGGGGGAGACGGTTGAATTGAATTGTTTTCCAAGAATGATTTAGAGTCCATTTTCTTATTTTCAAACAAATTAAATAAAATTATACGGTTTTCTAACAACTACCCACATGGATCAATAACGCTCATAGAATTGGATTGATTATAAAAATTTTTCTCCTGAGACTTGATGTATGGAGTCGTATGACAAGCATTTTCAGTGTATGGAGGTCAAACTTGTATGTTAATTTGGAGATGTAGACAACGACAATATCCAAATAGACCGAATTCACCCACCGTCCTTATCTACTTCGTTGATGAGGTCCTTCAGCTCAGTATCAGTTGGTTTGTGGCCCAGACTCCTCATCACCCGTCCTATCTCCACTGTGGTGATCTTACCATCCCCGTCCTAGGCGAATCTTACATCAAAACTTTGCATTCTTCAAATAAAGCATAAATTTTCAGTTGATTAAGCACACCGTTGAAATGTTATTTAAACAAGACTGCTCGTATCAGGGCGAAGCCTTGAATGTTCCGACTACCTTTTAAGGGCTGTGAAGCAGTAATCTTATGAAAAATTTAAAGGTAATAAAAACAAAACGATTTTTTTTTTAAATCTGAGGTTTTGTGTGAAAATCATCCCCCCACACGTCATATAGAGTACAAAGTGATAGATTTTGCTCCTAGTAACAAATCAATATATCGTGCGTTAATTGTCCCAAATTGGCCAAAATGGCTATGTTTAAATCCCCATAACTATACGAAAAATGATCAGTTTACGAAAAAAATGATCATTTTTTCAAATTTAAGCTCAGAACAACAATACCTTTTGAATGATAAAAAAAAAAATTCCGTCAAAAATGGCTTGTTAAAAAGTCAAAACTTGTCTAAAGAAAAAAACACATCCGAGCACAAATATTCCGTTACTTTTGTTGCGAAAGTCGGAACAAAAGTTTTTTAAAAAAAACAAGGCTGCTCCGTAACTGATCTCAAGTAAAGTGTGATTATATATTTTTTGATACATTATGAATTTTGGACTGCCACTATCAAACTTAAAACTCGAACGTTTGAACGGTATACGAAATTAATACGACCAATTCAGTTTGTCTCAATTCAATTTGAAACAGTTTTTTTTGTGGGATGATTCACCACGCATAAATGGTTTGCGTATTGAAACTATTACATAGGAAATGCGAAGTTTTAAATCCCAGATAGACTAGTGCAAGCCAAAACAGCCTTGAACTTCGAATATTTCAGTATCGAATGTCAAGCTGAAAAAATTTTGATTCGACTGTTGTAAACGAGTCAACGAACGCTAGGAAACAAAAAAGATCGGTTTGTAGAAAAGAAATTTGAATTTCAAAAAAGGAAAAAAAAAACTGCTTTTTCAGAAACAATATATGATTGACAATATTTTGATAAAACTAACTAAATTAAGTTGCGTTTTTCTCTATGAAATTTTTGAAACTAGAAATTGATCTCGTTTTTTGTGACCTTAACTTTTTCGCTGTTCAATAGTGGAGTTTGCCTTCCTTTTAACAAAGCAAAAGAACTGAACTCAAAAAAACTTTAACCACAAAAACAAACGTTGAGCGTGAACAACTTTTCGGACACTATAGAATACATCGTTACCACCTACATCAGTGTCTTCACTGCGTTTTTCTATTCTTAAAGGTTTTTGTTGTAACAACGGCCTGAATAAAAAATCACCCGTGGAATATATGTTTCTTACTTTCTTAAAAATTTGGAACATTAAGCCCTTTTCCACTTTATTTTCTTTTTATATAATTTTTTCATAGTTGTTTCATGTAATTTTATGCTGAATTTGTGAGTTAATGATAGAACATATGGACATGAAATCAATTATAATCTTTTTTTTGTCCACCATCGGAAATTTTTTGTGCACACACTAAATTTGTTCTTTTTTTTAAAAAAAAATCAGTTTTGCCAAAATGAATGACCTTTTGTATAGTTATAAACATAAGTCGCAAGCAGAACATAGTTCAAGATTTGAATTGGGCATTTGATAGGGAGAAAAGAGACAAAACTAAGGAGCAAAAATGGAAATTATTAGCTTGTGGGTTTTATATGCTGTTAAATTTTGTTGGTTGGCTATCAATGAACAAGTACATTTTTATTGACAACTTTAGATCAGTCTGAAACTCAAACAAAGTTTTCAAAATAATGCGCCAAGATTTACCGATTATTTCTGAAATACTGGAATTGAGATAACAGTTAAGCTTAAGATTAGCAACACTTTTTTTGCAGTTTATATCATTTTGAGATTTATTTTATTAAGCCTTCAACACAAATGCTGTGAAAAGGAATCAAGTGTGAATATACACGTTTTTATGAGATGAAAAAAAGAATGTTGATTGAGAAAGAATTGGCGCTTTCTCTCTTTCCTCGACTAGTGTGCGGCTTTTTTAGGTGAATTAAAAAAAGAGTAGTTAAGAACTAAAAGTATTTTCCATAATAAGCAAGCAAGCTGGATTATTCGAAACATGCCGAGCTGAACTAAAAAACATTGGTTGTTGAGAATCATTGAAGGCCATATTATGGTCTCTCTTTTTTAATTTTAAGTTCAAAACAAAAAAAAATAATTAACACAAAATTTTACAAGTTTCTAGTAAAACCTTGAAAGAAGATTTCTTGTTGGTCATAAGCTTTTTGGATTTCAAATTTTAGAAAAAAAAATTTTCATTTCATTTTATTAAATTTATTTATATTATGTTATGACTGCTCCATAAACGTTAAAAGCAGTCGGAACATTCAGGGCTTCGCGCCCTGATAGGAGCAGTCTTGTTTAATTATATGTGCTAGGAAAACTATTCTGTTTTTGATTTTGTCTGTTTCTAGAGCAACTGATTTAGGGTTGTGTTTGAGATTTTTATAAAGTTAGAAAAATTTTTGCATTCTTCCTGGTATAATGGGATTGAAATTTTATGCTTACAAAAAAAGGTGCTTAGAAAATTTCCTAAAAGCTATAGACAGCATGATGCGGAGAATTGGCTTTAAAAACAAATGTAGTTGAAAAACTCAGCTCAAACCAGTAAAAAATTTTGATAAAATTCCTTTTCAAAATATAAAAGGAGTCGGTTTAAACATTTTAAGATTCCTATTGAATGAGATATTGAAGAAGGCGAAAAACGGCTCAAATTTTGCCACAAAAAGCACAGCAAAATGTGGTTCCGATTGAGAAAGTAATAACAGTAACAACAATATTAACAAGACTGCTCGTATCAGGGCGAAGCCCTAAATGTTCCGACTGCCTTTTAATGTTTATGGAGAAGTAATAACAAAAAAAATTAATTGTATTAAAATAAAATAAAAAATTTCTTCTTCAAAAATTTGAACTTTTTTTAAAATAAAAATCATCCCCCCTCACGCCATATAAAGTACAAAAGAATAAATTTTGCTCCTTGTAACAAATCAGTTATGGCACATAAGCTTCTTTTAATCAATTTGGAACGAGTTCTAGGACGGATTAACGCTCAGCTTACACGTTAATAGCGCGAAATATATCGCGCCTTAATTGTCGCAAATTGGCTGAAATGACCATTTTTAAACCCTCATAACTTCACGAAAAATGATCACAGGTGAAATATCTTTTCATATTTGAGCTCAGGAAAACAATACTTGGCATGGCTAGTTAAAAAGTCAAAATATGTCTCAAGAAAAAAAACCACCCGAGCACAAATATTCAGTTACTTTCAGAGCGAAAGTCGGAACAATAAAATAATTTCTATTTGAGGAAAATGTGAAAGCGAAAAAATATGAAAGCGAAAAATAAAGCAAAAAGTTGCTATAGCGGTAAAAAATAACAAAACTGCTCGTATATCAGGGCAAAGCCCTGAATGTTCCGACTGCCTTTTAAGGTTTATGGATTAGTAATAACATTAAAAAATTAAATGAAATCAACCAAAATGAAAAAATTTTTTCTAAAATTTGAAATTTTTTATGAAAATCATTCCCCCACACGCCATATAAAGTACAAAAGCATATATGTCGCTCCTTGTAACAAATCACTTATGGCAAATAAGCTTCTTTCAACCAATTAGGAACGATTTCAAAGACTGATTAACTCTCCGCTTACGCGTTAATAGCGCGAAATATATCGCGCGTTAATTGTCCCAAATTGGCCAAAATGGCAATATTTAAACCCCCGTAACTTCACGAAAAATGATCACAGGTAAAATATATTTTCAAGTTTAAGCTCAGGTTAACAATAACTTTCGAATGATATAAAAAAGTTCAGTCAAAAATGGCTAGTTAAAAAGTCAAAATTTGTCTGAAGAAAAAAAAACCCACCCCGAGCATGAATATTCCGTTACGTTCGTGTCGAAAGTCGGAACAATTAGTGGCATTTTTCTGGTTAAACTAAGCCAACTTGAGTAAACTGTCTGAAAGAAACTCAGAATAGCTCAAAAGTGAATCAAATTATGATTGGAATCAGGAAGTGTAAGTTAAGGCTATTTTTGGCTTTTTTCAATTTTGAGATTAGAGAAAAATGAAACAAAAGCAAAACTTTCCAACAAGATACATCATTACAAAAATTTTCAATTTCAACAAGCTACAAACCGGGTGGTTTCTTACAAGTAATACAAGTGAAACAATCGTACGAACAATCAAAAATTGTCTCACTTTTTATTCGAATAATTTGCATTAAAAAATGGGTTACAGGCAGAGGGCAACCCGCATGTGAGTTCACATAGTTACGCTTTTACGTAATTGTTTTAAACATTCATCTAAGTAATCTTAATTTAATAGTGATTTATTTAACTGAATCATCCATAACTCATCAAGTATCCATAAGTATCAAGTCTGTTTTAGTTGATTACTTGCCACTGACTTAATTCATTCACATTCATGCACATGTTGATGTTACCAGATATCAACTTAGTTCAAACGAAAATTATTAAACCTTTGAAGGCGTTAAAAGTTATAAGAAAAACTTTTGGCTCCATTACCAGTTGACTTTTTAGTTTTCACCAAGTTATCTTACAGATTCAAATTCAGAGTGCTTTGAGGAGTCTTCTGATATTTAAATTGTGTAAATCCGGATCCAGTAAATTGAGTTTCTCCATTTTTCAAACAATGGAACAGTAAACAATTGAACAATTAAAACAAGAAATTACTTGTAGAAATTTGCAGGCTGAGGGAGTCAAAAAGTTGCTTGGATGCCTGGGAAAAATTGTTTTTACTATATACCTTGTCAAAGAGAGAGAATGCGTCTTTGAAGTCAGCTATCTGCTCCTCTGTTAGTTCAGGTACCGTGGCCGCCGTAGCTCCCTTCGGTTTAACCGCTTTGCCATCAGACTTCTAAACAAAACAACCCCTTTCCGTTGATTGATAACCAGCATATCTGAAAACATTTAAAACAACAAGGCTCAAACCCTATACTTTAATCAGAACGCACACACTTTACCATTTTTTAAAAAATTCAGTGGGAAAGAGTTTCGTACCTTTTTGGCTGCGCTCATTCTTTTTGACGTTTTTATTTTCCAACTCGAAAATCGATCGGATCGGTTTCAGGTACAGTTTAAAACCAGTTGTTTTCAACCAGTTCTAGACGTGACAGTCTTGGTTTCTCTTTGCGTTGTTACAGAAATACTTTAACAATCGTGGTTGGAGAAAGCACAAAAGATTGACAGTTACAAAAATGTTTGCATGACTGATGACTTCTGTAAATCATGACACTTTTGACATGGTATTTTGAATGCCTTATGGGACTGAAAAATAAGAATAATGAAAGAGTCCAAAAAACAACATTATAGTTTGAAAATAGTTTTCACTTTTCAACTCACAATGATTTTATTCCAAAATGAAAAGAATGAAAGGAGAAGATGGCAGAAAAAAACAGCTACACTGACTGAACCTTCAAATAATTAAAGTTTGGGCAGTTTATAAGCAAAAATGACCCATTTCTTGATGCATAGTTTGAAAAACTTTTCGATCACCCTGAAAACGCGCGCAAGTTGACTTCGGGTGAAAAATTTCAGCATCTTGAAAAAAGACATGTAAAAAAAGAATAAACACGGTGCAAAATGACAAAGGATGAAACTTTACAAAAACAAAGTAATTGTTAAAAACGAGTCGCTCGTCTTTGATGGTCAATTTCCTCTTGTTAATTGTTATCTGGGCGGATTGGCATTAACCTAGTGATGTACAAATAAATAACTATACTTATTTATTTAATATGTACCGCAGGTAAAATGACCTTGAGTGACACGGCCAGTCCGAAATGAGAAGAACTCTGAACGCTCAGAACACAATTTAGGAGATTATGTTTCAATTATCGGTTACTCTTCATTGAGTTACCAACCTAGTTGCCAATCCATACGGGTTCAGTTAAGACTCATACAATACGGTATGACATGGCGCAGCCAGCGAAGGATACAAAAATCATCTGAGCATTTAACTAATCTGGCAGATGGCAACGACCGAACCATCAGTGGAGTGGACCAAATGAACAGCGATGATAGCATTGGCCGTCCTGATCAGACAAAAAGAATTATGAACTATACTTCATCTTAAGCCACCAATTATAGTACCAACGGAACCCATTTACAAATTTAAAATAACGGTGAAACAGAAGCGGAAAACGAAAACGAGTTATACGAAATCAAGAGAAAAAAGTTGACTGGGAAAACAAAAAAGCAAGAGTTAGAGAGAGAGAGGATCACTTCGACACAATTTCCCGTGGGACGAAGTAGATACCAAAGTGAGGAGTTATATATTTTTGTGCTTAGGAGCCCAAGGCAAAAAACAAGTACAGCAAGAACGTCCAGGACTTGAGATACACGCCATAACAAAGAAAGAATTGCAACAAAAACTGAAGACATTTTTGTCACAACGAAGTAGGTCAATTGCTTTCGAGAGGTATAACTTCGTCTGCTGGAAACAACCGAAAAACGAATCTTTAGAACAATTCCATGCGGATCTAGTCGAACTAGCGTCACGCGTCGAAAGCAGTGATAGAGAAGATGAAAGGGTACGAGACATAATCACAGCCCATATGTCATATGAAAAAATTTCCAAGGAACTACTAGCAGAGAGTCAACAAGTGCGAGGTTTCTGCAGAGGCCGTCAAATATTCCCAGGAGGAAATAATAACCCCTGAGGTACACAGAATTTACAAGTAAGTCCAAGAATTGATGCAAATGCGGTTGACAATTCGGTCTCAATCAGTTATTATTGTGCCCAGCCAAAGATAAAACTGTTACCAATTGCGCAAAACGAAGACATTTCGCAAAAGTATGCAGATCAACAAAAGTAAACTATATGCAGGAGTCAAACGGAAACCAATCTGAGGGAGAACAAAATGAAGAAAACGAAGATGAAGAGAACGACCCCTTAGCTTACGCGGAATTAATCTCTACCAATGGTTGCGAAGACATACCACGAGTCATTTCTGAAGCCTTCGAAATAAAAAACCTAATCGATATGCGAAGAGAAGACTTAAACTGCCACATTATAAAAACAAAAACTGATTCAGAGAACATTATCGCAATTACAAAATCAGGAAGCTCAATGTCCTTCTTAAACAAGAAAACAGCGCAAAGACTTCAGACAAATGAAAAACCAGCAAATTTCAGCAGATATATCACTCAGGTAATAAATTTGGTATGCTACAATGGAAAAAAAAACCTCCCGAAAGGACGATTAGGAATTGCGATAGAATAAGGAGGCTGGACGGTGCAATTCAATTCATTTATAACTGAAGACGACCAAAAAGCAAACATCACCGGACTCACTATTCTAACAGAAATTGTAATCCCACTTGCAAAAGAAAAACCCAATACAACCAATTTTTTAAAGTGCAAGAATTAGAAAATTCCGAAAAAAGCTAAAGCAATGGGTAAAATAAAATTTTCAGCAACTGTGTGTAAGAAATGGAAAATCTAAAAACTATGTACGGAAACCGCAATTCATCAAAGACATGACACCAATAAAACAAAAAAGAAGAAGGAAACCAAATCATCTCCAAGAACTCGTGAACAAAAAATTGATTAAATTGATTGATCAAAAATCATCATGAAGTTAAATGAATCTTTGGATAAGCAATTCATCAGTCCAATTGTAGTAATGGTAAAGAAGGATCAAACAGTAAAACTAGTATTGAACTCGAAAAAGCTAAACAATTTTATCAATAAAAACAAACATCAAAAGCCCAAGATCGAACTACATTGACAGTGTTGCACAAATCATAAAAACAAAGGAAAAAGAACCGACACTATTGTCGACACATGATCTTTGCTATGCATATTCGCAAACTCCTCCGGATGGAGAAACAAATAGACAATGCAATTTTAGCCTCATTGGAGGCCATGCCACTGGAACAAACCAATTCCAAATGCGATTCTACGGCCTCACGGACATGCCTACCGAACTTCAAAAAGCGATAAGCCTCACTCTGACAAATTGCGAAAGCTATCAAACAAGAACCCATTGAATACAAGCACTCACGCGGCAGAGGAGCTCCAAATGCATAGCAATCAGTCAAAAAGTCCGAGGTTTCTGCAGAGGACGTCAAAACTTCCCAAGAGGAAATAATAACTCATGAAGTACGCAGAATTCACAAATAAGTCCAAGAATTGATACAAATGCGGTAGACAATTCATTCGGTCTCAATCACTTACAATTGTGCCCAGCCAAAGATAAAATTGTTACCAATCAAGCAAAACGAAGACATTTTGCAAAAGTATGCAGATCAACAAATGTAAACTACATGCAGGAGTCGAACGGAAACCAACCTGAGGAAGAACAATATGAAGAAAACGAAGATGAAGAGATCGACCCCTTAGCTTACGCGGAATTAATCTCTACCAACGGTTGCGAAGACATACCACGAGTCATTTCTGAAGCCTTTGAAGCAAAAAACCTAATCGCTATGCGAGAAGAAGACTTAAGCGGCCCCATTATAAAAAAAACTAAATCAGAGAGCATAATCGCAAAGGCAAAATTAGGAAGCCCAATGACCTTCATAAACAAAAAAACAGCGCAAAGACTTCAGACAAATAAAAAATCAGCAAATTTCAGCAGATATATCTCTCCGGAAGACGCGGCAATAAATTTGGTATGCTACAATGGAAAAACAATCCTCCCGAAAGGACTATTAAGAATTGCGATAGAATAAGGAGGCTGGACGGTGCAATTCAATTCATTTATAACCGAAGACGACCAAAAAGCAAACATCACCGGACTCACTATCCTAACAGAAATTGTAATCCCACTTGCAAAAGAAAAACCCAACACAACCAAATTTTTTAAGTGCAAGAATTAGAAAGTTCCAAAAAAAGCTAAAGCAATGGGTAAAAGACAATTTTTGGCAACTTTGTGTAAGAATTGGAAAATCTAAAAACTTTGTAAGGAAAACGTAATTCATCGAATGATATAAAAAAGTTCAGTCAAAAATGGCTAGTTAAAAAGCCAAAATTTGTCTGAAGAAAGAAAAACCCACCCCGAGCATGAATCTTCCGTTACGTTCGTATCGAAAGTCGGAACAATTAGTGGCATTTTTCTGGTTAAACTAAGCCAACTTGAGTAAACTGTCTGAAAGAAACTCAGAATAGCTGAAAAGTGAATCAAATTATGATTGGAATCAGGAAGTGTAAGTTAAGGCTATTTTTGACTTTTTTCAATTTTGAGATTAGAGAAAAATGAAGCAAAAGCAAAACTTTCCAACAAGATACATCATTACAAAAATTTTCAATTTCAACAAACTACAAACCGGGTGGTTTCTTACAAGTTATACAAGTGAAACAATTGTACGAACAATCAAAAATTGTCTCACTTTTTATTCGAATAATTTGCATTAAAAAATGGGTTACAGGCAGAGGGCAACCCGCGTGTGAGTTCACATAGTTACGCTTTTACGTAATTGTTTTAAACATTCATCTAAGTAATCTTAATTTAATAAAGATTTATTTAACTGAATCATCCATAACTCATCAAGTATCCATAAGTATCAAGTCTGTTTTAGTTGTTTACTTGCCACTGACTTAATTCATTCACATTCATGCACATGTTGATGTTACCAGATATCAACTTAGTTCAAACGAAAATTATTAAACCTTTGAAGGCGTTAAAAGTTATAACAAAAACTTTTGGTTCCATTACCAGTTGACTTTTTAGTTTTCACCAAGTTATCTTACAGATTCAAATTCTGAGTGCTTTGAGGAGTCTTCTGATATTTAACTTGGGTAAATCCGGATCCAGTAAATTGAGACTCTCCATTTTTCAAACAATGGAACAGTAAACAATTGAACAATTAAAACAAGAAATTACTTGTAGAAATTTGCACGCTGAGGGAGTCAAAAAGTTGTCTGGATGCCTGGGAAAAATTGTTTTTACTATATACCTTGTCAAAGAGAGAGAATGCGTCTTTGAAGTCAGCTATCTGCTCCTCTGTTAGTTCAGGTACCGTGGCCGCCGTAGCTCCCTTCGGCTTAACCGCTTTGCCATCAGACTTCTAAACAAAACAACCCCTTTCCGTTGATTGATAACCAGCATATCTGAAAACATTTAAAACAACAAGGCTCAAACCCTATACTTTAATCAGAACGCACACACTTTACCATTTTTTTTAAAATTCAGTGGGAAAGAGTTTCGTACCTTTTTGGCTGCGCTCATTCTTTTTGACGTTTTTATTTTCCAACTCGAAAATCGATCGGATCGGTTTCAGGTACAGTTTAAAACCAGTTGTTTTCAACCAGTTCTAGACGTGACAGTCTTGGTTTCT
This sequence comes from Symsagittifera roscoffensis, assembly GCF_963678635.1. NCBI lineage: Eukaryota > Metazoa > Xenacoelomorpha > Acoela > Convolutidae > Symsagittifera > Symsagittifera roscoffensis. Next base: position 28,258,900 of record NC_087068.1, on the reverse strand, counting down.
CTTTGCGTTGTTACAGAAATACTTTAACAATCGTGGTTGGAGAAAGCACAAAAGATTGACAGTTACAAAAATGTTTGCATGACTGATGACTTCTGTAAATCATGACACTTTTGACATGGTATTTTGAACGCCTTATGGGACTGAAAAATAAGAATAATGAAAGAGTCCAAAAAACAACATTATAGTTTGAAAATAGTTTTCACTTTTCAACTCACAATGGTTTTATTCCAAAATGAAAAGAATGAAAGGAGAAGATGGCAGAAAAAAACAGCAACACTGACTGAACCTTCAAATAATTAAAGTTTGGGCAGTTTATAAGCAAAAATGACCAATTTATTGATGCATAGTTTGAAAAACTTTTCCATCACCCTGAAAACGCGCGCAAGTTGACTTCGGGTGAAAAATTTCAGCATCTTGAAAAAAGACATGTAAAAAAAGAATAAACACGGTGCAAAACGACAAAGGATGAAACTTTACAAAAACAAAATAATTGTTAAAAACGAGTCGCTCGTCTTTGATGGTCAATTTCCTCTTGTTAATTGTCATCTGGGCGGATTGGCATTAACCTAGTGATGTACAAATAAATAACTATACTTATTTATTTAATATGTACCGCAGGTAAAATGACCTTGAGTGACACGGCCAGTCCGAAATGAGAAGAGCTCTGAACGCTCAGAACACAATTTAGGAGATTATGTTTCAATTATCGGTTACTCTTCATTGAGTTACCAACCTAGTTGCCAATCCATACGTGTTCAGTTAAGACTCATACAATACGGTATGACATGGCGCAGCCAGCGAAGGATACAAAAATCATCTGAGCATTTAACTAATCTGGCAGATGGCAACGACCGAACCATCAGTGGAGTGGACCAAATGAACAGCGATGATAGCATTGGCCGTCCTGATCAGACAAAAAGAATTATGAACTATACTTCATCTTAAGCCACCAATTATAGTACCAACGGAACCCATTTACAAATTTAAAATAACGGTGAAACAGAAGCGGAAAACGAAAACGAGTTATACGAAATCAAGAGAAAAAAGTTGACTGGGAAAACAAAAAAGCAAGAGTTAGAGAGAGAGGATCACTTCGACACAATTTCCCGTGGGACGAAGTAGATACCAAAGTGAGGAGTTATATATTTTTGTGCTTAGGAGCCCAAGGCAAAAAACAAGTACAGCAAGAACGTCCAGGACTTGAGATACACGCCATAACAAAGAAAGAATTGCAACAAAAACTGGAAGACATTTTTGTCACAACGAAGTAGGTCAATTGCTTTCGAGAGGTATAACCTCGTCTGCTGGAAACAACCGAAAAACGAATCATTAGAACAATTCCATGCGGATCTAGTCGAACTAGCGTCACGCGTCGAAAGCAGTGATAGAGAAGATGAAAGGGTACGAGACATAATCACAGCCCATTTGTCATATAAAAAAATTTCCAAGGAACTACTACCAGAGAGTCAACAAGTGCGAGGTTTCTGCAGAGGCCGTCAAATATTCCCAGGAGGAAATAATAACCCCTGAGGTACACAGAATTTACAAGTAAGTCCAAGAATTGATGCAAATGCGGTTGACAATTCGGTCTCAATCAGTTATTATTGTGCCCAGCCAAAGATAAAACTGTTACCAATTGTGCAAAACGAAGACATTTTGCAAAAGTATGCAGATCAACAAAAGTAAACTATATGCAGGAGTCAAACGGAAACCAACTGAGGGAGAACAAAATGAAGAAAACGAAGATGAAGAGAACGACCCCATAGCTTACGCGGAATTAATCTCTACCAATGGTTGCGAAGACATACCACGAGTCATTTCTGAAGCCTTCGAAATAAAAAAACCTAATCGATATGCGAAGAGAAGACTTAAACTGCCACATTATAAAAACAAAAACTGATTCAGAGAACTTTATCGCAATTACAAAATCAGGAAGCTGATTACAAAAGGAAAACAGCGCAAAGACTTCAGACAAATGAAAAACCAGCAAATTTCAGCAGATATATCACTCAGGTAATAAATTTGGTGTGCTACAATGGAAAAAAAAAACCTCCCGAAAGGACGATTAGGAATTGCGATAGAATAATGAGGCTAGACGGTGCAATTCAATTCATTTATAACTGAAGACGACCAAAAAGCAAACATCACCGGACTCACTATTGTAACAGAAATTGTAATCCCACTTGCAAAAGAAAAACCCAATACAACCAATTTTTTAAAGTGCAAGAATTAGAAAATTCCGAAAAAAGCTAAAGCAATGGGTAAAATAAAATTTTCAGCAACTGTGTGTAAGAAATGGAAAATCTAAAAACTATGTACGGAAACCGCAATTCATCAAAGACATGACACCAATAAAACAAAAAAGAAGAAGGAAACCAAATCATCTCCAAGAACTCGTGAACAAAAAATTGATTAAATTGATTGATCAAAAATCATCATGAAGTTAAATGAATCTTTGGATAAGCAATTCATCAGTCCAATTGTAGTAATGGTAAAGAAGGATCAAACAGTAAAACTAGTATTGAACTCGAAAAAGCTAAACAATTTTATCAATAAAAACAAACATCAAAAGCCCAAGATCGAACTACATTGACAGTGTTGCACAAATCATAAAAACAAAGGAAAAAGAACCGACACTATTGTCGACACATGATCTTTGCTATGCATATTCGCAAACTCCTCCGGATGGAGAAACAAATAGACAATGCAATTTTAGCCTCATTGGAGGCCATGCCACTGGAACAAACCAATTCCAAATGCGATTCTACGGCCTCACGGACATGCCTACCGAATTTCAAAAAGCGATAAGCCTCACTCTGACAAATTTCGAAAGCTATCAAACAAGAACCCATTGAATACAAGCACTCACACGGCAGAGGAGCTCCAAATGCATAGCAATCAGTCAAAAAGTCCGAGGTTTCTGCAGAGGACGTCAAAATTTCCCAAGAGGAAATAATAACTCATGAAGTACGCAGAATTCACAAATAAGTCCAAGAATTGATACAAATGCGGTAGACAATTCATTCGGTCTCAATCACTTACAATTGTGCCCAGCCAAAGATAAAATTGTTACCAATCAAGCAAGACGAAGACATTTTGCAAAAGTATGCAGATCAACAAATGTAAACTACATGCAGGAGTCGAATGGAAACCAACCTGAGGAAGAACATTATGAAGAAAACGAAGATGAAGAGATCGACCCCTTAGCTTACGCGGAATTAATCTCTACCAACGGTTGCGAAGACATACCACGAGTCATTTCTGAAGCCTTTGAAGCAAAAAACCTATTCGCTATGCGAGAAGAAGACTTAAGCGGCCCCATTATAAAAAAAATAAATCAGAGAGCATAATCGCAAAGGCAAAATTAGGAAGCCCAATGACCTTCATAAACAAAAAAACAGCGCAAAGACTTCAGACAAATGAAAAATCAGCAAATTTCAGCAGATATATCTCTCCGGAAGACGCGGCAATAAATTTGGTATGCTACAATGGAAAAAAATCCTCCCGAACGGACAATTAAGAATTGCGATAGAATAAGGAGGCTGGACGGTGCAATTCAATTCATTTATAACTGAAGACGACCAAAAAGCAAACATCACCGGACTCACTATCCTAACAGAAATTGTAATCCCACTTGCAAAAGAAAAACCCAACACAACCAAATTTTTTAAGTGCAAGAATTAGAAAGTTCCAAAAAAAGCTAAAGCAATGGGTAAAAGAAAATTTTTGGCAACTTTATGTAAGAATTGGAAAATCTAAAAACTTTGTAAGGAAAACGTAATTCATCGAATGATATAAAAAAGTTCAGTCAAAAATGGCTAGTTAAAAAGTCAAAATTTGTCTGAAGAAAAAAAGACCCACCCCGAGCATGAATCTTCCGTTACGTTCGTATCGAAAGTCGGAACAATTAGTGGCATTTTTCTGGTTAAACTAAGCCAACTTGAGTAAACTGTCTGAAAGAAACTCAGAATAGCTGAAAAGTGAATCAAATTATGATTGGAATCAGGAAGTGTAAGTTAAGGCTATTTTTGGCTTTTTTCAATTTTGAGATTAGAGAAAAATGAAACAAAAGCAAAACTTTCCAACAAGATACATCATTACAAAAATTTTCAATTTCAACAAACTACAAACAGGGTGTTTTCTTACAAGTTATACAAGTGAAACAATCGTACGAACAATCAAAAATTGTCTCACTTTTTATTCGAATAATTTGCATTAAAAAATGGGTTACAGGCAGAGGGCAACCCGCGTGTGAGTTCACATAGTTACGCTTTTACGTAATTGTTTTAAACATTCATCTAAGTAATCTTAATTTAGTAGTGATTTATTTAACTGAATCATCCATAACTCATCAAGTATCCATAAGTATCAAGTCTGTTTTAGTTGTTTACTTGCCACTGACTTAATTCATTCACATTCATGCACATGTTGATGTTACCAGATATCAACTTAGTTCAAACGAAAATTATTAAACCTTTGAAGGCGTTAAAAATTATAAGAAAAACTTTTGGTTCCATTACCAGTTGACTTTTTAGTTTTCACCAAGTTATCTTACAGATTCAAATTCTGAGTGCTTTGAGGAGTCTTCTGATATTTAAATTGGGTAAATCCGGATCCAGTATATTGAGTTTCTCCATTTTTCAAACAATGGAACAGTAAACAATTGAACAATTAAAACAAGAAATTACTTGTAGAAATTTGCAGGCTGAGGGAGTCAAAAAGTTGTTTGGATGCCTGGGAAAAATTGTTTTTACTATATACCTTGTCAAAGAGAGAGAATGCGTCTTTGAAGTCAGCTATCTGCTCCTCTGTTAGTTCAGGTACCGTGGCCGCCGTAGCTCCCTTCGGCTTAACCGCTTTGCCATCAGACTTCTAAACAAAACAACCCCTTTCCGTTGATTGATAACCAGCATATCTGAAAACATTTAAAACAACAAGGCTCAAACCCTATACTTTAATCAGAACGCACACACTTTACCATTTTTTTTAAAATTCAGTGGGAAAGAGTTTCGTACCTTTTTGGCTGCGCTCATTCTTTTTGACGTTTTTATTTTCCAACTCGAAAATCGATCGGATCGGTTTCAGGTACAGTTTAAAACCAGTTGTTTTCAACCAGTTCTAGACGTGACAGTCTTGGTTTCTCTTTGCGTTGTTACAGAAATACTTTAACAATCGTGGTTGGAGAAAGCACAAAAGATTGACAGTTACAAAAATGTTTGCATGACTGATGACTTCTGTAAATCATGACACTTTTGACATGGTATTTTGAATGCCTTATGGGACTGAAAAATAAGAATAATGAAAGAGTCCAAAAAACAACATTATAGTTTGAAAATAGTTTTCACTTTTCAACTCACAATGATTTTATTCCAAAATGAAAAGAATGAAAGGAGAAGATGGCAGAAAAAAACAGCAACACTGACTGAACCTTCAAATAATTAAAGTTTGGGCAGTTTATAAGCAAAAATGACCCATTTCTTGATGCATAGTTTGAAAAACTTTTCCATCACCCTGAAAACGCGCGCAAGTTGACTTCGGGTGAAAAATTTCAGCATCTTGAAAAAAGACACGTAAAAAAAGAATAAACACGGTGCAAAATGACAAAGGATGAAACTTTACAAAAACAAAATAATTGTTAAAAACGAGTCGCTCGTCTTTGATGGTCAATTTCCTCTTGTTAATTGTTATCTGGGCGGATTGGCATTAACCTACTGATGTACAAATAAATAGCTATACTTATTTATTTAATATGTACCGCAGGTAAAATGACCTTGAGTGACACGGCCAGTCCGAAATGAGAAGAGCTCTGAACGCTCAGAACACAATTTAGGAGATTATGTTTCAATTATCGGTTACTCTTCATTGAGTTACCAACCTAGTTGCCAATCCATACGGGTTCAGTTAAGACTCATACAATACGGTATGACATGGCGCAGCCAGCGAAGGATACAAAAATCATCTGAGCACTTAACTAATCTGGCAGATGGCAACGACCGAACCATCAGTGGAGTGGACCAAATGAACAGCGATGATAGCATTGGCCGTCCTGATCAGACAAAAAGAATTACGAACTATACTTCATCTTAAGCCACCAATTATAGTACCAACGGAACCCATTTACAAATTTAAAATAACGGTGAAACAGAAGCGGAAAACGAAAACGAGTTATACGAAATCAAGAGAAAAAAGTTGACTGGGAAAACAAAAAAGCAAGAGTTAGAGAGAGAGGATCACTTCGACACAATTTCCCGTGGGACGAAGTAGATACCAAAGTGAGGAGTTATATATTTTTGTGCTTAGGAGCCCAAGGCAAAAAACAAGTACAGAAAGAACGTCCAGGACTTGAGATACACGCCATAACAAAGAAAGAATTGCAACAAAAACTGGAAGACATTTTTGTCACAACGAAGTAGGTCAATTGCTTTCGAGAGGTATATCACTCAGGTAATAAATTTGGTATGCTACAATGGAAAAAAAAAACCTCCCGAAAGGACGATTAGGAATTGCGATAGAATAATGAGGCTAGACGGTGCAATTCAATTCATTTATAACTGAAGACGACCAAAAAGCAAACATCACCGGACTCACTATTCTAACAGAAATTGTAATCCCACTTGCAAAAGAAAAACCCAATACAACCAATTTTTTAAAGTGCAAGAATTAGAAAATTCCGAAAAAAGCTAAAGCAATGGGTAAAATAAAATTTTCAGCAACTGTGTGTAAGAAATGGAAAATCTAAAAACTATGTACGGAAACCGCAATTCATCAAAGACATGACACCAATAAAACAAAAAAGAAGAAGGAAACCAAATCATCTCCAAGAACTCGTGAACAAAAAATTGATTAAATTGATTGATCAAAAATCATCATGAAGTTAAATGAATCTTTGGATAAGCAATTCATCAGTCCAATTGTAGTAATGGTAAAGAAGGATCAAACAGTAAAACTAGTATTGAACTCGAAAAAGCTAAACAATTTTATCAATAAAAACAAACATCAAAAGCCCAAGATCGAACTACATTGACAGTGTTGCACAAATCATAAAAACAAAGGAAAAAGAACCGACACTATTGTCGACACATGATCTTTGCTATGCATATTCGCAAACTCCTCCGGATGGAGAAACAAATAGACAATGCAATTTTAGCCTCATTGGAGGCCATGCCACTGGAACAAACCAATTCCAAATGCGATTCTACGGCCTCACGGACATGCCTACCGAACTTCAAAAAGCGATAAGCCTCACTCTGACAAATTGCGAAAGCTATCAAACAAGAACCCATTGAATACAAGCACTCACGCGGCAGAGGAGCTCCAAATGCATAGCAATCAGTCAAAAAGTCCGAGGTTTCTGCAGAGGACGTCAAAACTTCCCAAGAGGAAATAATAACTCATGAAGTACGCAGAATTCACAAATAAGTCCAAGAATTGATACAAATGCGGTAGACAATTCATTCGGTCTCAATCACTTACAATTGTGCCCAGCCAAAGATAAAATTGTTACCAATCAAGCAAAACGAAGACATTTTGCAAAAGTATGCAGATCAACAAATGTAAACTACATGCAGGAGTCGAACGGAAACCAACCTGAGGAAGAACAATATGAAGAAAACGAAGATGAAGAGATCGACCCCTTAGCTTACGCGGAATTAATCTCTACCAACGGTTGCGAAGACATACCACGAGTCATTTCTGAAGCCTTTGAAGCAAAAAACCTAATCGCTATGCGAGAAGAAGACTTAAGCGGCCCCATTATAAAAAAAACTAAATCAGAGAGCATAATCGCAAAGGCAAAATTAGGAAGCCCAATGACCTTCATAAACAAAAAAACAGCGCAAAGACTTCAGACAAATAAAAAATCAGCAAATTTCAGCAGATATATCTCTCCGGAAGACGCGGCAATAAATTTGGTATGCTACAATGGAAAAACAATCCTCCCGAAAGGACTATTAAGAATTGCGATAGAATAAGGAGGCTGGACGGTGCAATTCAATTCATTTATAACTGAAGACGACCAAAAAGCAAACATCACCGGACTCACTATCCTAACAAAAATTGTAATCCCACTTGCAAAAGAAAAACCCAACACAACCAAATTTTTTAAGTGCAAGAATTAGAAAGTTCCAAAAAAAGCTAAAGCAATGGGTAAAAGAAAATTTTTGGCAACTTTGTGTAAGAATTGGAAAATCTAAAAACTTTGTAAGGAAAACGTAATTCATCGAATGATATAAAAAAGTTCAGTCAAAAATGGCTAGTTAAAAAGTCAAAATTTGTCTGAAGAAAGAAAAACCCACCCCGAGCATGAATCTTCCGTTACGTTCGTATCGAAAGTCGGAACAATTAGTGGCATTTTTCTGGTTAAACTAAGCCAACTTGAGTAAACTGTCTGAAAGAAACTCAGAATAGCTGAAAAGTGAATCAAATTATGATTGGAATCAGGAAGTGTAAGTTAAGGCTATTTTTGACTTTTTTCAATTTTGAGATTAGAGAAAAATGAAGCAAAAGCAAAACTTTCCAACAAGATACATCATTACAAAAATTTTCAATTTCAACAAACTACAAACCGGGTGGTTTCTTACAAGTTATACAAGTGAAACAATCGTACGAACAATCAAAAATTGTCTCACTTTTTATTCGAATAATTTGCATTAAAAAATGGGTTACAGGCAGAGGGCAACCCGCGTGTGAGTTCACATAGTTACGCTTTTACGTAATTGTTTTAAACATTCATCTAAGTAATCTTAATTTAATAAAGATTTATTTAACTGAATCATCCATAACTCATCAAGTATCCATAAGTATCAAGTCTGTTTTAGTTGTTTACTTGCCACTGACTTAATTCATTCACATTCATGCACATGTTGATGTTACCAGATATCAACTTAGTTCAAACGAAAATTATTAAACCTTTGAAGGCGTTAAAAGTTATAACAAAAACTTTTGGTTCCATTACCAGTTGACTTTTTAGTTTTCACCAAGTTATCTTACAGATTCAAATTCTGAGTGCTTTGAGGAGTCTTCTGATATTTAAATTGGGTAAATCCGGATCCAGTAAATTGAGACTCTCCATTTTTCAAGCAATGGAACAGTAAACAATTGAACAATTAAAACAAGAAATTACTTGTAGAAATTTGCAGGCTGAGGGAGTCAAAAAGTTGTCTGGATGCCTGGGAAAAATTGTTTTTACTATATACCTTGTCAAAGAGAGAGAATGCGTCTTTGAAGTCAGCTATCTGCTCCTCTGTTAGTTCAGGTACCGTGGCCGCCGTAGCTCCCTTCGGCTTAACCGCTTTGCCATCAGACTTCTAAACAAAACAACCCCTTTCCGTTGATTGATAACCAGCATATCTGAAAACATTTAAAACAACAAGGCTCAAACCCTATACTTTAATCAGAACGCACACACTTTACCATTTTTTTTAAAATTCAGTGGGAAAGAGTTTCGTACCTTTTTGGCTGCGCTCATTCTTTTTGACGTTTTTATTTTCCAACTCGAAAATCGATCGGATCGGTTTCAGGTACAGTTTAAAACCAGTTGTTTTCAACCAGTTCTAGACGTGACAGTCTTGGTTTCTCTTTGCGTTGTTACAGAAATACTTTAACAATCGTGGTTGGAGAAAGCATAAAAGATTGACAGTTACAAAAATGTTTGCATGACTGATGACTTCTGTAAATCATGACACTTTTGACATGGTATTTTGAATGCCTTATGGGACTGAAAAATAAGAATAATGAAAGAGTCCAAAAAACAACATTATAGTTTGAAAATAGTTTTCACTTTTCAACTCACAATGGTTTTATTCCAAAATGAAAAGAATGAAAGGAGAAGATGGCAGAAAAAAACAGCAACACTGACTGAACCTTCAAATAATTAAAGTTTGGGCAGTTTATAAGCAAAAATGACCAATTTATTGATGCATAGTTTGAAAAACTTTTCCATCACCCTGAAAACGCGCGCAAGTTGACTTCGGGTGAAAAATTTCAGCATCTTGAAAAAAGACATGTAAAAAAAGAATAAACACGGTGCAAAACGACAAAGGATGAAACTTTACAAAAACAAAATAATTGTTAAAAACGAGTCGCTCGTCTTTGATGGTCAATTTCCTCTTGTTAATTGTCATCTGGGCGGATTGGCATTAACCTAGTGATGTACAAATAAATAACTATACTTATTTATTTAATATGTACCGCAGGTAAAATGACCTTGAGTGACACGGCCAGTCCGAAATGAGAAGAGCTCTGAACGCTCAGAACACAATTTAGGAGATTATGTTTCAATTATCGGTTACTCTTCATTGAGTTACCAACCTAGTTGCCAATCCATACGTGTTCAGTTAAGACTCATACAATACGGTATGACATGGCGCAGCCAGCGAAGGATACAAAAATCATCTGAGCATTTAACTAATCTGGCAGATGGCAACGACCGAACCATCAGTGGAGTGGACCAAATGAACAGCGATGATAGCATTGGCCGTCCTGATCAGACAAAAAGAATTATGAACTATACTTCATCTTAAGCCACCAATTATAGTACCAACGGAACCCATTTACAAATTTAAAATAACGGTGAAACAGAAGCGGAAAACGAAAACGAGTTATACGAAATCAAGAGAAAAAAGTTGACTGGGAAAACAAAAAAGCAAGAGTTAGAGAGAGAGGATCACTTCGACACAATTTCCCGTGGGACGAAGTAGATACCAAAGTGAGGAGTTATATATTTTTGTGCTTAGGAGCCCAAGGCAAAAAACAAGTACAGCAAGAACGTCCAGGACTTGAGATACACGCCATAACAAAGAAAGAATTGCAACAAAAACTGGAAGACATTTTTGTCACAACGAAGTAGGTCAATTGCTTTCGAGAGGTATAACCTCGTCTGCTGGAAACAACCGAAAAACGAATCATTAGAACAATTCCATGCGGATCTAGTCGAACTAGCGTCACGCGTCGAAAGCAGTGATAGAGAAGATGAAAGGGTACGAGACATAATCACAGCCCATTTGTCATATAAAAAAATTTCCAAGGAACTACTAGCAGAGAGTCAACAAGTGCGAGGTTTCTGCAGAGGCCGTCAAATATTCCCAGGAGGAAATAATAACCCCTGAGGTACACAGAATTTACAAGTAAGTCCAAGAATTGATGCAAATGCGGTTGACAATTCGGTCTCAATCAGTTATTATTGTGCCCAGCCAAAGATAAAACTGTTACCAATTGTGCAAAACGAAGACATTTTGCAAAAGTATGCAGATCAACAAAAGTAAACTATATGCAGGAGTCAAACGGAAACCAACTGAGGGAGAACAAAATGAAGAAAACGAAGATGAAGAGAACGACCCCATAGCTTACGCGGAATTAATCTCTACCAATGGTTGCGAAGACATACCACGAGTCATTTCTGAAGCCTTCGAAATAAAAAAACCTAATCGATATGCGAAGAGAAGACTTAAACTGCCACATTATAAAAACAAAAACTGATTCAGAGAACATTATCGCAATTACAAAATCAGGAAGCTGATTACAAAAGGAAAACAGCGCAAAGACTTCAGACAAATGAAAAACCAGCAAATTTCAGCAGATATATCACTCAGGTAATAAATTTGGTATGCTACAATGGAAAAAAAAAACCTCCCGAAAGGACGATTAGGAATTGCGATAGAATAATGAGGCTAGACGGTGCAATTCAATTCATTTATAACTGAAGACGACCAAAAAGCAAACATCACCGGACTCACTATTCTAACAGAAATTGTAATCCCACTTGCAAAAGAAAAACCCAATACAACCAATTTTTTAAAGTGCAAGAATTAGAAAATTCCGAAAAAAGCTAAAGCAATGGGTAAAATAAAATTTTCAGCAACTGTGTGTAAGAAATGGAAAATCTAAAAACTATGTACGGAAACCGCAATTCATCAAAGACATGACACCAATAAAACAAAAAAGAAGAAGGAAACCAAATCATCTCCAAGAACTCGTGAACAAAAAATTGATTAAATTGATTGATCAAAAATCATCATGAAGTTAAATGAATCTTTGGATAAGCAATTCATCAGTCCAATTGTAGTAATGGTAAAGAAGGATCAAACAGTAAAACTAGTATTGAACTCGAAAAAGCTAAACAATTTTATCAATAAAAACAAACATCAAAAGCCCAAGATCGAACTACATTGACAGTGTTGCACAAATCATAAAAACAAAGGAAAAAGAACCGACACTATTGTCGACACATGATCTTTGCTATGCATATTCGCAAACTCCTCCGGATGGAGAAACAAATAGACAATGCAATTTTAGCCTCATTGGAGGCCATGCCACTGGAACAAACCAATTCCAAATGCGATTCTACGGCCTCACGGACATGCCTACCGAATTTCAAAAAGCGATAAGCCTCACTCTGACAAATTTCGAAAGCTATCAAACAAGAACCCATTGAATACAAGCACTCACACGGCAGAGGAGCTCCAAATGCATAGCAATCAGTCAAAAAGTCCGAGGTTTCTGCAGAGGACGTCAAAATTTCCCAAGAGGAAATAATAACTCATGAAGTACGCAGAATTCACAAATAAGTCCAAGAATTGATACAAATGCGGTAGACAATTCATTCGGTCTCAATCACTTACAATTGTGCCCAGCCAAAGATAAAATTGTTACCAATCAAGCAAGACGAAGACATTTTGCAAAAGTATGCAGATCAACAAATGTAAACTACATGCAGGAGTCGAACTGAAACCAACCTGAGGAAGAACATTATGAAGAAAACGAAGATGAAGAGATCGACCCCTTAGCTTACGCGGAACTAATCTCTACCAACGGTTGCGAAGACATACCACGAGTCATTTCTGAAGCCTTTGAAGCAAAAAACCTATTCGCTATGCGAGAAGAAGACTTAAGCGGCCCCATTATAAAAAAAATAAATCAGAGAGCATAATCGCAAAGGCAAAATTAGGAAGCCCAATGACCTTCATAAACAAAAAAACAGCGCAAAGACTTCAGACAAATGAAAAATCAGCAAATTTCAGCAGATATATCTCTCCGGAAGACGCGGCAATAAATTTGGTATGCTACAATGGAAAAAAATCCTCCCGAACGGACGATTAAGAATTGCGATAGAATAAGGAGGCTGGACGGTGCAATTCAATTCATTTATAACTGAAGACGACCAAAAAGCAAACATCACCGGACTCATTATCCTAACAGAAATTGTAATCCCACTTGCAAAAGAAAAACCCAACACAACCAAATTTTTTAAGTGCAAGAATTAGAAAGTTCCAAAAAAAGCTAAAGCAATGGCTAAAAGAAAATTTTTGGCAACTTTATGTAAGAATTGGAAAATCTAAAAACTTTGTAAGGAAAACGTAATTCATCGAATGATATAAAAAAGTTCAGTCAAAAATGGCTAGTTAAAAAGTCAAAATTTGTCTGAAGAAAAAAAGACCCACCCCGAGCATGAATCTTCCGTTACGTTCGTATCGAAAGTCGGAACAATTAGTGGCATTTTTCTGGTTAAACTAAGCCAACTTGAGTAAACTGTCTGAAAGAAACTCAGAATAGCTGAAAAGTGAATCAAATTATGATTGGAATCAGGAAGTGTAAGTTAAGGCTATTTTTGGCTTTTTTCAATTTTGAGATTAGAGAAAAATGAAACAAAAGCAAAACTTTCCAACAAGATACATCATTACAAAAATTTTCAATTTCAACAAACTACAAACCGGGTGTTTTCTTACAAGTTATACAAGTGAAACAATCGTACGAACAATCAAAAATTGTCTCACTTTTTATTCGAATAATTTGCATTAAAAAATGGGTTACAGGCAGAGGGCAACCCGCGTGTGAGTTCACATAGTTACGCTTTTACGTAATTGTTTTAAACATTCATCTAAGTAATCTTAATTTAGTAGTGATTTATTTAACTGAATCATCCATAACTCATCAAGTATCCATAAGTATCAAGTCTGTTTTAGTTGTTTACTTGCCACTGACTTAATTCATTCACATTCATGCACATGTTGATGTTACCAGATATCAACTTAGTTCAAACGAAAATTATTAAACCTTTGAAGGCGTTAAAAATTATAAGAAAAACTTTTGGTTCCATTACCAGTTGACTTTTTAGTTTTCACCAAGTTATCTTACAGATTCAAATTCTGAGTGCTTTGAGGAGTCTTCTGATATTTAAATTGGGTAAATCCGGATCCAGTATATTGAGTTTCTCCATTTTTCAAACAATGGAACAGTAAACAATTGAACAATTAAAACAAGAAATTACTTGTAGAAATTTGCAGGCTGAGGGAGTCAAAAAGTTGTTTGGATGCCTGGGAAAAATTGTTTTTACTATATACCTTGTCAAAGAGAGAGAATGCGTCTTTGAAGTCAGCTATCTGCTCCTCTGTTAGTTCAGGTACCGTGGCCGCCGTAGCTCCCTTCGGCTTAACCGCTTTGCCATCAGACTTCTAAACAAAACAACCCCTTTCCGTTGATTGATAACCAGCATATCTGAAAACATTTAAAACAACAAGGCTCAAACCCTATACTTTAATCAGAACGCACACACTTTACCATTTTTTTTAAAATTCAGTGGGAAAGAGTTTCGTACCTTTTTGGCTGCGCTCATTCTTTTTGACGTTTTTATTTTCCAACTCGAAAATCGATCGGATCGGTTTCAGGTACAGTTTAAAACCAGTTGTTTTCAACCAGTTCTAGACGTGACAGTCTTGGTTTCTCTTTGCGTTGTTACAGAAATACTTTAACAATCGTGGTTGGAGAAAGCACAAAAGATTGACAGTTACAAAAATGTTTGCATGACTGATGACTTCTGTAAATCATGACACTTTTGACATGGTATTTTGAATGCCTTATGGGACTGAAAAATAAGAATAATGAAAGAGTCCAAAAAACAACATTATAGTTTGAAAATAGTTTTCACTTTTCAACTCACAATGATTTTATTCCAAAATGAAAAGAATGAAAGGAGAAGATGGCAGAAAAAAACAGCAACACTGACTGAACCTTCAAATAATTAAAGTTTGGGCAGTTTATAAGCAAAAATGACCCATTTCTTGATGCATAGTTTGAAAAACTTTTCCATCACCCTGAAAACGCGCGCAAGTTGACTTCGGGTGAAAAATTTCAGCATCTTGAAAAAAGACACGTAAAAAAAGAATAAACACGGTGCAAAATGACAAAGGATGAAACTTTACAAAAACAAAATAATTGTTAAAAACGAGTCGCTCGTCTTTGATGGTCAATTTCCTCTTGTTAATTGTTATCTGGGCGGATTGGCATTAACCTAGTGATGTACAAATAAATAACTATACTTATTTATTTAATATGTACCGCAGGTAAAATGACCTTGAGTGACACGGCCAGTCCGAAATGAGAAGAGCTCTGAACGCTCAGAACACAATTTAGGAGATTATGTTTCAATTATCGGTTACTCTTCATTGAGTTACCAACCTAGTTGCCAATCCATACGGGTTCAGTTAAGACTCATACAATACGGTATGACATGGCGCAGCCAGCGAAGGATACAAAAATCATCTGAGCATTTAACTAATCTGGCAGATGGCAACGACCGAACCATCAGTGGAGTGGACCAAATGAACAGCGATGATAGCATTGGCCGTCCTGATCAGACAAAAAGAATTACGAACTATACTTCATCTTAAGCCACCAATTATAGTACCAACGGAACCCATTTACAAATTTAAAATAACGGTGAAACAGAAGCGGAAAACGAAAACGAGTTATACGAAATCAAGAGAAAAAAGTTGACTGGGAAAACAAAAAAGCAAGAGTTAGAGAGAGAGGATCACTTCGACACAATTTCCCGTGGGACGAAGTAGATACCAAAGTGAGGAGTTATATATTTTTGTGCTTAGGAGCCCAAGGCAAAAAACAAGTACAGCAAGAACGTCCAGGACTTGAGATACACGCCATAACAAAGAAAGAATTGCAACAAAAACTGGAAGACATTTTTGTCACAACGAAGTAGGTCAATTGCTTTCGAGAGGTATAACTTCGTCTGCTGGAAACAACCGAAAAACGAATCATTAGAACAATTCCATGCGGATCTAGTCGAACTAGCGTCACGCGTCGAAAGCAGTGATAGAGAAGATGAAAGGGTACGAGACATAATCACAGCCCATATGTCATATGAAAAAAATTTCAAGGAACTACTAGCAGAGAGTCAACAAGTGCGACGTTTCTGCAGAGGCCGTCAAATATTCCCAGGAGGAAATAATAACCCCTGAGGTACACAGAATTTACAAGTAAGTCCAAGAATTGATGTAAATGCGGTTGACAATTCGGTCTCAATCAGTTATTATTGTGCCCAGCCAAAGATAAAACTGTTACCAATTGTGCAAAACGAAGACATTTCGCAAAAGTATGCAGATCAAGAAAAGTAAACTATATGCAGGAGTCAAACGGAAACCAACCTGAGGGAGAACAAAATGAAGAAAACGAAGATGAAGAGAACGACCCCTTAGCTTACGCGGAATTAATCTCTACCAATGGTTGCGAAGACATACCACGAGTCATTTCTGAAGCCTTCGAAATAAAAAACCTAATCGATATGCGAAGAGAAGACTTAAACTGCCACATTATAAAAACAAAAACTGATTCAGAGAACATTATCGCAATTACAAAATCAGGAAGCTCAATGTCCTTCTTAAACAAGAAAACAGCGCAAAGACTTCAGACAAATGAAAAACCAGCAAATTTCAGCAGATATATCACTCAGGTAATAAATTTGGTATGCTACAATGGAAAAAAAAACCTCCCGAAAGGACGATTAGGAATTGCGATAGAATAAGGAGGCTGGACGGTGCAATTCAATTCATTTATAACTGAAGACGACAAAAAAGCAAACATCACCGGACTCACTATTCTAACAGAAATTGTAATCCCACTTGCAAAAGAAAAACCCAATACATCCAATTTTTTAAAGTGCAAGAATTAGAAAATTCCGAAAAAAGCTAAAGCAATGGGTAAAATAAAATTTTCAGCAACTGTGTGTAAGAAATGGAAAATCTAAAAACTATGTACGGAAACCGCAATTCATCAAAGACATGACACCAATTAAACAAAAAAGAAGAAGGAAACCAAATCATCTCCAAGAACTCGTGAACAAAAAATTGATTAAATTGATTGATCAAAAATCATCATGAAGTTAAATGAATCTTTGGATAAGCAATTCATCAGTCCAATTGTAGTAATGGTAAAGAAGGATCAAACAGTAAAACTAGTATTGAACTCGAAAAAGCTAAACAATTTTATCAATAAAAACAAATATTAAAAGCCCAAGATCGAACTACATTGACAGTGTTGCACAAATCATAAAAACAAAGGAAAAAGAACCGACACTATTGTCGACACATGATCTTTGCTATGCATATTCGCAAACTCCTCCGGATGGAGAAACAAATAGACAATGCAATTTTAGCCTCATTGGAGGCCATGCCACTGGAACAAACCAATTCCAAATGCGATTCTACGGCCTCACGGACATGCCTACCGAATTTCAAAAAGCGATAAGCCTCACTCTGACAAATTGCGAAAGCTATCAAACAATAACCCATTGAATACAAGCACTCACGCGGCAGAGGAGCTCCAAATGCATAGCACACAGTCAAAAAGTCCGAGGTTTCTGCAGAGGACGTCAAAATTTCCCAAGAGGAAATAATAACTCATGAAGTACGCAGAATTCACAAATAAGTCCAAGAATTGATACAAATGCGGTAGACAATTCATTCGGTCTCAATCACTTACAATTGTGCCCAGCCAAAGATAAAATTGTTACCAATCAAGCAAAACGAAGACATTTTGCAAAAGTATGCAGATCAACAAATGTAAACTACATGCAGGAGTCGAACGGAAACCAACCTGAGGAAGAACAATATGAAGAAAACGAAGATGAAGAGATCGACCCCTTAGCTTACGCGGAATTAATCTCTACCAACGGTTGCGAAGACATACCACGAGTCATTTCTGAAGCCTTTGAAGCAAAAAACCTAATAGCTATGCGAGAAGAAGACTTAAGCGGCCCCATTATAAAAAAACTAAATCAGAGAGCATAATCGCAAAGGCAAAATTAGGAAGCCCAATGACCTTCTTAAACAAAAAAACAGCGCAAAGACTTCAGACAAATGAAAAATCAGCAAATTTCAGCAGATATATCTCTCCGGAAGACGCGGCAATAAATTTGGTATGCTACAATGGAAAAAAAATCCTCCCGAAAGGACGATTAAGAATTGCGATAGAATAAGGAGGCTGGACGGTGCAATTCAATTCATTTATAACTGAAGACGACCAAAAAGCAAACATCACCGGACTCACTATCCTAACAGAAATTGTAATCCCACTTGCAAAAGAAAAACCCAACACAACCAAATTTCTTAAGTGCAAGAATTAGAAAGTTCCAAAAAAAGCTAAAGCAATGGGTAAAAGAAAATTTTTAGCAACTTTGTGTAAGAATTGGAAAATCTAAAAACTTTGTAAGGAAAACGCAATTCATCGAATGATATAAAAAAGTTCAGTCAAAAATGGCTAGTTAAAAAGTCAAAATTTGTCTGAAGAAAAAAAAACCCACCCCGAGCATGAATCTTCCGTTACGTTCGTATCGAAAATCGGAACAATTAGTGGCATTTTTCTGGTTATACTAAGTCAACTTGAGTAAACTGTCTGAAAGAAACTCAGAATAGCTGAAAAGTGAATCAAATTATGATTGGAATCAGGAAGTGTAAGTTAAGGCTATTTTTGGATTTTTTCAATTTTGAGATTAGAGAAAAATGAAGCAAAAGCAAAACTTTCCAACAAGATACATCATTACAAAA
This sequence comes from Symsagittifera roscoffensis, assembly GCF_963678635.1. Taxonomy (NCBI): domain Eukaryota; kingdom Metazoa; phylum Xenacoelomorpha; order Acoela; family Convolutidae; genus Symsagittifera; species Symsagittifera roscoffensis. The sequence goes on along the minus strand of NC_087068.1, from coordinate 28,240,070 downwards.
ATTTTCAATTTCATTAAACTACAAACCGGGTGGTTTCTTACAAGTAATACAAGGAAAACAATCGTACGAACAATCAAAAATTGTCTCACTTTTTATTCGAATAATTTGCATTAAAAAATGAGTTACAGGCAGAGGGCAACCCGCGTGTGAGTTCACATAGTTACGTTTTTACGTAATTGTTTTAAGCATTCATCTAAGTAATCTTAATTTAATAGTGATTTATTTAACTGAATCATCCATAACTCATCAAGTATCCATAAGTATCAAGTCTGTTTTAGTTGTTTACTTGCCACTGACTTAATTCATTCACATTCATGCACATGTTGATGTTTCCAGATATCAACTTAGTTCAAACGAAAATTATTAAACCTTTGAAGGCGTTAAAAATTATAAGAAAAACTTTTGGTTCCATTACCAGTTGACTTTTTAGTTTTCACCAAGTCATCTTACAGGTTCAAATTCTGAGTGCTTTGAGGAGTCTTCTGATATTTAAATTGGGTAAATCCGGATCCAGTAAATTGAGTTTCTCCATTTTTCAAACAATGGAACAGTAAACAATTGAACAATTAAAACAAGAAATTACTTGTAGAAATTTGCAGGCTGAGGGAGTCAAAAAGTTGTTTGGATGCCTGGGAAAAATTGTTTTTACTATATACCTTGTCAAAGAGAGAGAATGCGTCTTTGAAGTCAGCTATCTGCTCCTCTGTTAGTTCAGGTACCGTGGCCGCCGTAGCTCCCTTCGGTTTAACCGCTTTGCCATCAGACTTCTAAACAAAACAACCCCTTTCCGTTGATTGATAACCAGCATATCTGAAAACATTTAAAACAACAAGGCTCAAACCCTATACTTTAATCAGAACGCACACACTTTACCATTTTTTTTAAAATTCAGTGGGAAAGAGTTTCGTACCTTTTTGGCTGCGCTCATTCTTTTTGACGTTTTTATTTTCCAACTCGAAAATCGATCGGATCGGTTTCAGGTACAGTTTAAAACCAGTTGTTTTCAACCAGTTCTAGACGTGACAGTCTTGGTTTCTCTTTGCGTTGTTACAGAAATACTTTAACAATCGTGGTTGGAGAAAGCACAAAAGATTGACAGTTACAAAAATGTTTGCATGACTGATGACTTCTGTAAATCATGACACTTTTGACATGGTACTTTGAATGCCTTATGGGATTGAAAAATAAGAATAATGAAAGAGTCCAAGAAACAACATTATAGTTTGAAAATAGTTTTCACTTTTCAACTCACAATGATTTTATTCCAAAATCAAACAAGAACCCATTGAATACAAGCACTCACGCGGCAGAGGAGCTCCAAATGCATAGCAATCAGTCAAAAAGTCCGAGGTTTCTGCAGAGGACGTCAAAATTTCCCAAGAGGAAATAATAACTCATGAAGTACGCAGAATTCACAAATAAGTCCAAGAATTGATACAAATGCGGTAGAAAATTCATTCGGTCTCAATCATTTACAATTGTGCCCAGCCAAAGATAAAATTGTTACCAATCAAGCAAAACGAAGACATTTTGCAAAAGTATGCAGATCAACAAATGTAAACTACGTGCAGGAGTCGAACGGAAACCAACCTGAGGAAGAACAATATGAAGAAAACGAAGATGAAGAGATCGACCCCTTAGCTTACGCGGAATTAATCTCTACCAACGGTTGCGAAGACATACCACGAGTCATTTTTGAAGCCTTTGAAGCAAAAAACATAATCGCTATGCGAGAAGAAGACTTAAGCGGCCCCATTATAAAAAAAACTAAATCAGAGAGCATAATCGCAAAGGCAAAATTAGGAAGCCCAATGACCTTCATAAACAAGAAAACAGCGCAAAGACTTCAGACAAATGAAAAATCAGCAAATTTCAGCAGATATATCTCTCCGGAAGACGCGGCAATAAATTTGGTATGCTACAATGGAAAAAAAATCCTCCCGAAAGGACGACTAAGAATTGCGATAGAATAAGGAGGCTGGACGGTGCAATTCAATTCATTTATAACTGAAGACGACCAAAAAGCAAACATCACCGGACTCACTATCCTAACAGAAATTGTAATCCCACTTGCAAAAGAAAAACCCATCACAACCAAATTTTTTAAGTGCAAGAATTAGAAAGTTCATAAAAAAGCTAAAGCAATGGGTAAAAGAAAATTTTTGGCAACTGTGTGTAAGAATTGGAAAATCTAAAAACTTTGTAAGGAAAACGCAATTCATCAAAGACATGACACCAATACAACAAAAAAGAAGAAGGGAACCAACTCATCTCCAAGAACGCGTGAAGAAAAAATGGAACTAATTGATTAATCAAAACACATCATGAAGTTAAATGAATCTTTGGATAAGCAATTAATCAGTCCAATTGTAATAGTGGTAAAAAAGGATCAAACAGTAAAACTAGTATTGAACTCGAAAAAGCTAAACAATTTTATCAACAAAAACAAATATCAAAAGCCCAAGATCGAACTACATTGACAGTGTTGCACAAATCATAAAAACAAAGGAAAAAGAACCGACACTATTGTCGACACTTGATCTTTGCTATGCATATTCGCAAACTCCTCCGGATGAAGAAACAAAAAGACGATGCATTTTTAGCCTCATTGGAGGCCATGCTACTGGAACATACCAATTCCAATTCTACGGCCTCACGGACATGCCTAGTCCAATTGTCTTTAGATACTTTGTTTTTGTTGCTCGTCTTGTTAGTTTTCTGGCTACATGTTGTTTTTTCTAGAGTTTGAGTCTACTTGTGGTTGTGTTCCTTAAAATCAAGATTTTAAATCCTCCTTTTCCCTACCTAGTAAAGATCTAGTTCTCTCACCTGTTTTAGTCTGAGTCAATGATGATCACGTTTACTTCTGGATTTCTTAGTTTGTCGGCTCTAAGAAATACTTAAAGTGATTCCGTTTGACGTTCACTTCTTTTTCAGACCAACACTGTAAATCGTGCGTTTTTACTGGTGGTAGTGGGGCGTACATCAGACTTTTCCAATCTAAGTACATCTGGGATGGGATACACTCTCTTCTTGCCTGCCGAATTTCAAAAAGCGGTAAACCTCACTCTGACAAATTGCGAAAACACGTTCGCCGTTTTGGATGACATACTAGTCGTTACAAAAAGTCCAAAGTAGAACACAAAAAGCAACTAAGTAACGTCCTTTCAAAACTAAAGGACAAAAACTTAGTCAAGTCAATAAAAAAATGCAAGTTCGCGTGCGAGCCAGTGAAATGGTTTGGCTATCACATTAATAGCGACGGCACCAAACCACTAAATTGTAAAAAAAGACGCTATAGTAAAACTCACACCACCTAAAACATTTAAACAACTAAAAATTTTTATGGGTTCAATACATCACCTTATACGATATATACCAAATCTGGCAAAAGCTGCATCAGCCATCAAATCATTACTAACAAACACAAAACACTAGATTCGAACTCGGATCACAAAACAGCAATCAATCACATTTTGGGTCTGGTTTCATGAAAAAAAAACTGAGAGTAAACATTTTGATCAAAACGTAGAGACCCGAGTGGTCTGCGACGCCTCTACATTCGGGTTAAATGCCGCCCTCGAAAAACTTACCAATGAAGGCTGCGTCGCAATAGCATACGCTTGCAGATTCCTAAAATGTTTAGAAAACGAATTATTTGGTAAATGAGTTAGAAAAGTTAGGGGTCATTTGGGCAATCAAACACTTCAATAATTACTTGCACGGGAAAATTTCACCTTCATCACAGACCACCAAGCTTTGATCTGCGCATTAAACGCAAGTGAAAGGTCAAAAACTAGTCAAAGTAGACTCACTAGATGAATCGATCGCTTGACCGTGTTTAACTTTGAAAAACATTTGGCAGGGACAACGATCGGACTAATAGACTACATGATGCTAAACCCGTTAGGATTAGAAATACTACCCAGTGAACACGACAAAGAATTTGTAAAAGCATCAGTTAACTCATTCTTTACATATATTGAATTGATTGACAACGTAATTCTAAACACACTAACCAACCGATGTGAGCGTGCAAGGAAAAAATAAGAAAAATAAGCACTATATTGGAACCAAAAACGAATTCCGAGCCCTGTACCACAAGATCTGAAAGTTTAGACGAAAGCAATCATTCGATCAAACCTTCACCCAGAAACCAGCAGTCAGCAGAAAAAGCTTCTAACAAAATAAAAAATTCATCAATTGTGCTAAAAGAAACGTGAGCCGGAGAATTGAGAATAAAGGTTTTAAGAGAGGCTTCAATCCAGATTGGTCGCGAGCAAAAGGCAGCGGGAAAAATTTCCAAGCCCCATGAGGAAGACAACAAGAAATCATCTGGAGAGGAGAATCGGATCAAGAAGAGAAGGTATCCGATGATCCCAGATGTACTTAGATCGGAAAAGTCTGATGTACGCCCCACTACCACCAGTAAAAACGCACAAATAACAGTGTTGGTCTGAAAAAGAAGTTAAAGTCAAACAGAATCCATTTCAGAATCTCTCAGAGCCGACATAGTAAGAATTCCAGAAGCAAACGTGATCATCATCGACTCAGACTAAAACCGGTGTGAGAACTAGATATTTACTAGGTAGGGAAAAGGATGCTTTAAAATTTTGAGTTAAAGGAACACAGCCACAAAAAGATTCAAACTCTAGAAAGAAAATACAACAGGTAGCCAGAAAAAAAACAAGACGAGCAACAAAAATAAAATACCTAAAGACATTTGAACAAAATATGAGACTATAGATGAGAAAATAGATAGATTTATACGTCACATAAAGCTTGGGTACAGACTAGAGGAAAACAACCTAGGTTGCTAAGGAACAAAGGATTTGTCTTTGTACCAAACCCGTCTATCTACGGACCGTGTAGATCATCACGATTAAGCGACTATGACGCATACAAGTCTGCAAGACGTACAGGTCCATGTTTTCGTTTTTTAGATAATGATTAGCCAAACGTGCCCCAACACCCAATGTTTAAAGAAGATGAACAAACAGGCCTGCCCAAAAAACTGTCCCGAAAGGAATTGCAATGAAGGAAGACTTCAGTGCCAGAAGGAAAAAAATTGAAACCCGGAAACAATCAGGAAAAACGACTCCTAAACAACCAGATATGGCGCCCTCGCCGAAACGGATAGACGTCAAAAAGACGCCTCCACAAACTCAGCCACAGACATCACAAACAACGCGGATAGGGCAATCAACGTTGGCCAAGGCGTAAGGCAATCCAGTCCCGATAAACAGTATCCAACAGAAACAGTTCAACATTGATTCGTCCGAAAAAACAATCCAAAAACAATATCAATCCAGCAGCATCTCTAGTTTTGTCCACGAAATGAGGCTTAAGGAAAATTCCCCCGAACTTATTGCCTGCATTAAACATTTTAAGACGATTAAACCAAGTGGCAAACAAGATACAATAAGCGTAATAGACCTTGTAACTCCAACCGACAGCCCGAAAAGAGAAACGATAGAGATGACAGAAAAGAAAGAAATCACAAAAAGTCACGAGATACCGGCGACAGACGAATAAAGCAATACGACCGAAGCGCATGAGAAGCAACAATGAAGATGAAAATGATGAAATCAGCACCGACACGAAGCAAGGCGAGGAGGCGCAAGCGAAGCAACACAAAAAACAATTGAAGGAACCCACTGAAAAGCTAGATAGCTAAAAGTCCCAAGGGGATACATGAACTCAAAATTTAAACTTTATCAGTCCCACAGGAACTCGAAACTCAAAAATTTCCTGTTCAGAGGGGGAATGTCATCCGGCAGAATTGGCATTAAGCTAGTGACGTACAAATAAAAAATTAAACATAATAATTTAATCTGTACCGCAGGTCAACTGACGTTGAGCGACAAGGCCAGTCCGTTATGCTAAGTGCACTGAACTCTCAGAACACGATTTAAGAGAATATGATTCAGTTATTTTTTATTCGTCATTGAGTTACCAACCTAGTTCCCAACCCGTACGGATTCAGTAAAAACTCGTACAACACGGTATGACATGAATATTTCGAAACTGCCCCAAAAATTACGGGCTTATTAGAAAAAACTTTTAGGTCCGAAATTATAGTTTTTTGATGTGTACGTAAGTTCAGACGCAAAAAAGTCGAGACGTATTCACTTTTGATTGCTTGTGCTTGTCTGGAACCTAAAGAGGATTCGAATATTGACATAATTTGTAAAAAAAAAAAGCTTTATGATACTCTATAAAAAGCTTTATGAAGCTTTATATTACTACAGTTTCAGCGATTCTGTCGAATTATTGCTTGAAAACTAATTTTTAGCCAGCTCAAAAGACATCTTTTCTGTAAGATGAGAAATACACAAATTTTCCGTCCTTTGAGTGGGCCTTATCTAGGTTTGATATGTTTTCAAACAAAAGAATTTGAACTGAACACAAACAATTGCGCGAATATAACTTTTGAAAAGCTGCTACCCGGGTCGAGGTCCCAGACTCTTGTCCACACTTTCGCGACGAAATTTTGCCATGTCAAAACTTTCCAGACCAAAATTAAGAATGTCCAGATTTTGCGATCAAAACCTGGCATTTCCAGACTTTCGCGACCATGATGATCCATCGCGACTTTCGCGACCGAAACAGAGGTGGCGCGACCAAAACATCGCGACTCATATTTGGTATGTCCAGACTCTTGCGACCAAGAATTGCCATTTTTAGATTTTCGCGATCGCCCCTAAAAACCTACAGAACATATGCACAGGTAAAACATCTTTTTGAAATTGAACTCAGGACAACAACTTTTTTAAATGTTAAACAAAAATTTTCAAAAATTGCCAGTTATAAAGTCTAAATTTGTCTGGAGAAAAACAGAAAAAAAACAGAGCACAAACTCGGTCCTTTTTTTCAAAAAGACAGACCAATTATTTAAATGGCTACAGGTTTATTGAAAAATTTGTGTGAAAAATTATTTAACACCAACACATTGAATTGTTGTTCCGAATTTTGATGAAAATGGCGGAATATTTGTGCTCGGGGTGGTTTATTTCTTCAGTCATAACTCGACCTTTCAAATAGCCATTGTTGTGTTGTTATCTTGAGCTCAAATTTTAAACAAAATTATACACTTGTGATCGTTTTTTGCTCACCTGTGATCACCAAGTTTAAAGACCAAATGTGGGTTTAAAAACCAAATTGAGACAATAAACGTGCGATATATTTCGCGCTATCAAAGCGTAAGCGGTGATTTAATCCATGATAGAAATCGTTCCAAATTGAGCTGAGATTTATTATTTGGTCTACTTAAAGTTCTGCTGTATGCAAAAAATATCATTTTGTTCCTTACACAGCGTGCCACAGGTAGCCACTTACACTGTAATTATGTATGAAAGTGTAAAAAATATCTGCATTTTGCATGATCTGATAGAAGCCGAAAATATACGAATTATTCTTTCGCAGAAAAAATCTTTCTTGACTGATCAAAAAATTAATCGGCCAAATTTAAGAAATCGTAACAACCAACATGGCATAATAACTTTTGAGCACTACGCATATGCTATTACTTTTTGGTCTATTTAAAGTTTTGCTGTATGCAAAAGATATCAATTGTTTCATACACAGCGTGAGTGAGATTAAATTCAAAAAATCTCAAAAAAAAACATTTTGATATTTATTTTTTTGAAACGGCATCGTTTTTTTTTAAAACGAACACTGCATATATCTTAACAGGCACTCGGAGCATTCTAGTTTTGGCCCTGAGACGAGCAATCTTACCACAACTAATGTTCAAAATGTTCCGACAAATTCAAAGGGAGTTTTTTTTATAAATCAAAAACTTCCAATTGCTGCAAACTAGATATTCAGCAGGACAAAATATGGGCAGAAAAGTTCTTGTAAAATTTAATTTACCAAACTTTACAAATTTAAAAACAATTGACAAGATAATGCACAAATTTGCAATGATCTTGCTAAAGTTTTCTGGTCCATGGGACTATGTATATTTAGAGAAGATCTTGAATTCCGCACTTCAAAAAACACACTTTCACAATATCTTTTCAAGATTTTCCAAGATTGAAACACTAGATAATTCGAGATATTGATTGAGATAGACACACACAGTGGAGGATTTAGAGGGGAAGGCGTGAAAAACGAATTAATTTTTTAGTTAGTGTTTTTGCTAAGATCTGATGATTTTCAAAAAAGAGAAAAACTGGTTCCGTAGCAAAAAAAATTACCGGACGAAAGAGTTTAGAAACAAATGTCATTTTTTGAAATATTTTAATTTAATTTTATTTATTGATTATATTCACGGTTTGTAGTCAATAGTATGCCTTAAAATCATCAACTTTTGTTATGGTTTTTTAATTATTGGTTTAATGCACACATGCGTCAAGGCAAATTATCTATGCTCATTCTCGTAATAGCTCTCCCAAAAATCTTTTTAGACTTGTTCTACTCCAAAAATGAATCTCATTTTGATTTGATATATCAATTACTAATATAATAATTTCAAGTTGTTGTTAGAAATATTTCACGTGTTTGAAATGCTGCACTAGTTTTTCAAATTTTGAAAAATGTTTTAAATGAGGCACTAGCTTTTGAAATATGGAAGTGAAATGTACTGAACATGTGCTATTTTTTTGCAATGTTTTTACTAAAGCAATCAGCCAAAACAAAATAGAAAAGACAATATGCATCTTATCCTGAAATCTTTTTCAAATGTGTGTTTTGTTAAATTTTTTAATATTTGTTCTATACTAGACAAGTAAAAAAATATTGCATCTCGACACTTGTTCACATCACGACACCGCGTGCATCGATCTGATTACAAAATTTCTCGCAGCAATATATAGCTTTTGCTTGTCTATTTCATAACTTTCAAAAAAAATTGTAAAAAATTGCAGTTGTTTTTTCATTGCTTACAGGTATAACGGCGCTAACAAAAGTGATCTTTTTTGAACTTCCATTCTGTGAGAAACCAATTGAACAAGTTTTCTAAAAATTCGATAACCGAGTTGTGTACTAATCAGGCAAAGAATACTCTAATTGACAAGTGTTTTCAAAAAATGTGGTCAATGAGACCATAGTTTGAGGTTGCATAATTGTAATGAAATTTGAATTTATGCATTATACTTTGCAAGAAACTCCGCTATTTCATCCTACGATGTGCCCTAGCATTTTCAACAAAAAGTGGCCATTATAATATATATTGCCGTTGTTGCTGTTATACTTGGCAATATATACTGAGCGACAATCAAAGTTCGATATCCCAGTTTTTTCGAGACGTTTTTTCAAGAGTTGTTTTGACATGCATGTTTGTTTTTGACTTGTTACAACATACATGGTATTTTCAAACACATTTCTGTTGAATCCCCTCTCTTTTCACAAATATTTGGATTTTTGAAGATATTCTTTTTGTAGTAGTCTGCGGAATTATGATTATATTATTCATTAATTTGATTAATTTTTATGATAACTCATAATTTTTCGGTTTTGGATTCTTCACTGAATTTTGTGCTGAAAAAATCACTATACAGGTGATTTAACACGCCGGATAAACTGAACTAAGACGCAATTTTCAGTTTCGTTTACATCGTATTTCGTTAACTTTAGCCAGGAAATGTTGAGGACAATTGAGGACCAATTTCACCAGCTTTCTTGTAATGCAATTGTTTTTGCAAAACTTTGAAACAAAGTTACACTTTTGAAATGAGTCATGATTTAATTTTAAACAGGTAGGCGGGTTCAATTAATGTTTATTCCTTATCACTTGATCCGGTTTACTTTTTGATATTTGAATCAAATGAATTGACCTGTTTTAAAGGGGTAATTTTTATTCGAAATTTTGCATGAAAACTAGTTAAATTCCAAGCAAATTTTGAAAAGCCTGACCAAAAAACACAACTCACAATTTTAATTTGTCACTGAAAAAACGATAAAATTTTATTTCTGAAAAAAATAAAATGTAAAAGTTGGTCTGTGCTGACTCTAATTTCCACCTAAATTCAGCAACTTTCTTGCCTTCTTAAGGTCAAAAGATTGGAAAAAAAACCAATGATAATCCCTCCACACATTTTTTCTCATAATCAACGTATTTTTGATTAATTTCAGGCATCAAATTAGTCATTTAGATTTACACTCAATTCTTTACTCTCTTAAATTCTTTACTCTCTTTTCAAGGTCCATTTTGACAACATTTACTTCAGTTTTGATCAAAAATTTTACATAGACCGAGAGCAAATGCTCAAAATTACTCTCAATGAAGTTACCTACATTTTGTTTTAAAGACTTATCAAGATAATCCTTGTCAAGGTTGAAAAACTAAGAGCCGACAAGGAAATCTGGCCTTTTCATTACATTTGTCAGTTTTTTAAAAGAAATATTGGTATTTTACATAGAGGGTAGCTCTGATCATTTGCTCTTGGTATATGTAAAAAAAAAGTAATCAAAACTGAATTGAATGTTGCTTAAACTGGACATTAAAAACAGGCATTTTGGAGAGTGAAATTTAAATTTGCGATTAATTTCGCCCACTAGTAAAGTAATCACACCGAAAAAAAAGTTAAATCCAATTTTTTTGATGCGTATTAAATGTCGTCCAGTATGTATAGGCTGTAGAAAACTAAGACACATGGCTCATTAAACCAAGTGACAGTTATGAAACAAAGAAGAACGTGTTTCCAAATGTTCCAAGCAACTGTAAATACAGAGAGAAAAACAATCAAAAAATTACAAATTTTGAGCTTAATATGCTTCAATCTGGTTGATCCAGTGAGTTGATCTTCGAACTATTATTCAATTTTGTTGCTATGAAATTTTCTAACTATTGATGTAATTTATATGGAAGAAATTTTAAAAAGTTGATGTCTTTAACAACCTTCGAATGAAGGCAACAGAAGAGTAGTATGTTTTTCATTTCTTTGCAGTTATAACTAAAATCGAAAAGTTTTTTTAGAGTTGATAATCAGAAAAAAAACCATGCTTTTGGGGACTTTTAAAATTTATATCACTCAAAGTTATAACAATTTTTGAGTAGACACAAGGATAGATAGAGTGTTCGAACTCTAGTATTTACAAAATACAAACAAAGAATGATTTTTTTCCCGAATTCGTGCAGTATTTTCTGCGTGGTAAGATCAGAGGATCTAAATAAAAATCATGACTGTCGAACCTGAGAATGTTCGACAATCATAGTAAAATAAACAAATTGGATAGCAGTTTTTGTCGAATAATGACTAGAAAAACAAAAGAATCAATGTGTGCAATCTGTTTCGATTTTTTTTTTCAGAAAATGTACTTTTTTTTTGAATCGTTTTTTTTTCCGAAAAAAAGGGCGTTGAAAATTCCAAAAACTAATTTTAATCAAGTAAAATTAGTTTTCAGGGCTTAAGTTAAGCATTAATAAGCTAATGCAAGCCTTCTCGCTCGCTTCACTCGCTCAAAATTTAACTAAAAATCAAAAATTGAAACCAGTTTTTCTCAAAAATGAGAATTTCTTTGAAAAATATTTCAAGTCTTTTGAATCACGACTGAAAGGGCTTCAAGTTTGTAAATCACTTGACCCATTCCGATGATTATTTGCGGTACCTGATTTTGCGTGAAAACCAAGAAATTCTTCCCGTTTTGAATGGTCAGAGCAAAAACTTAGATTTATTAATTTTAAAGTACCAATCTGCGCAACTATATATAGTAAAATATCGGGGTTGGGCCTGCGTTTCGTTGGAAACAAGTCTTCATATTAACTTTTCTCTGTAGTTATCTGTAGTTATAACTACAGAGAAAAAGTTTAATATTTTTAATAATGTATGTCTTAAGCAATAAAATTTGATCATATTCTTTCAGCTGGTGAAGAAAACTTAAACCTTTTGTCAGTGTTCATATGCAAGTTTTGAGTTTCAGATCGACACAGCTTAAGACATTAAGTTTTTTTGAAATAATAAAAATGAGAAGTTTCCTTTCGAATAATTATGAATCCCGATGTTCTGTAGAAATATCTCTAGAACAAGTGAGCTTCATGTTCAAAAAACTCCAAAAAAAATAGAAATGTGGGAAATATTAGAACAATTTAACAGTTTTTCTACAGAAATAAAACTAATAAGTTTTACCGTTTAAGTTCTCAGGATAAGACACATTGTCAGAATCTGCAAAAAAAAACTGTCAAACAATAAAAAAATGTTTTCAAAATAATCATAGGTCAGTGGCATGGTTAGTGATTACGACTACGACTACTTCCGAGGTCACTTCTACGACTATGATTACTCATCCGATCGGAATGAGAGTTCGACTTCTAAGTACAAATTGATCTCAAGCGACCGAATCATCAACGGCAAGTCGGTTGACATTAGCCAACATCCGTGGACTGTATTCATTAGTCTAGGGTAAGTGTTAATTTTTTGGGCTAGCTGTACAAGAATTCTGACGCCAACAATCTGAGTTTTTCGAAATTTCTAAATTGTAGGTCGTAAGGTTTTTGACAATTCATCAAAACAATCAAAATAAACCTTACGGCACGAAGCTTGGGTACTTTGGTAGTATAGTTCAGATCCCATTATTTGACTGTAGATTACACCGCTTTTTGCCAGTTATTTATTTTGTCGCTGAATTCTAGAATTTTCTTTGAATCAAGCAAACGCAATACTGAACATTTAAAAAATATTGCTCCTCTAAATTAAATTTTTAGTCACCCTTTTTTAAAAAAATTTTTCGTTTTCAACTACCTTCATTTTTATAAATCACCTTCGTTCCCATGAACAATCTTCATTTTATCCCTTGATTTAAACATTAAGAAGGTAAATAAATCACCATTTAAGAGCATATAAATCCCTTATTTTCCTTTGATAAATCTTTAAGACAAAATTGAAAATATAAATGAATCCCGCAATTGGAAATCAATTTGTTTGCGGTAAAAATTTTCACAGGGTAGCTCAGAAGTCATTGTTTAAGTCATTGCCTCTTAATCCTGCATCTATATACCTATAGGTGGTAATAGAATCCCGGGGCGCTGATACATGTAGAATTCAGGGGTTTTTGCACAGCTAAACCTGCGATATTTCAGAGAAAATTCAATAATGATTCATTAGAAAATCTTTAGAAAATCAGCGCAATTTTAACTTTAAACTTTCAAATGATATTGTGAGTTAATAAATCTTATAACTTGTACAGATCTAAGAAATGGTGGTGCAGAGGTAGCATTCATGTAAAAAAAGTTGATGGCTGCGGTATCGAACACCGGAAAGTTTCAAATTTTGCTCATTTTGACTGGTTTTTATCGTTGTTTAATCGCTGAAATTATAAATTTGCTATTGTGGCAATGAACATCGATAATTTTCTCTTTGTTTTCCACACAATATCAGGTATCACAAATACTCACCGAATGGGTCACGCAATATATCATATAAAAACCCTTTGAAAAATAATTCGAAAGAAATAAAAATATTTTAAAAGTTTTCTCAGTGTTGAAAAAACCAGTTTGAAATTTTTAAAATTTGGTTTGATTTCGAGCAAATAAGGTGAGAGATCAGGTTTGTTTTTTTAACCAAAATTATTTACCGCAAATAATTATCTTAATGGAGGTAATAATAAATCTTAGTAAAACACTTTTAGCCCTGATTCGAATAAAATTAATAATTTTGCAAAACGTTATTCCAGTATCGAGAAAAGCCGGTTTGAATTGTTTGAGTTTAAATCTAAATTCGAGCGAGCAGGCGAGCAGGCTTATTGTAGAAGAATAAGCCCTAAAACCTTAATTTAACTCCGGTAAAATTATTTTTCGAAAATTTTGTCCCATCGTCAGAAAAAGAAAGGTCAAAAATTCAAAACAATTTTTGCAAAAAACTTAAACAAAAAATTGAAGATTTTTTTTTGATTTTTTAAAAATCATTTTTAAATTAAACCGTTTCCTGGTTGGCTTGTTTTGTTCTGACTGTCGATAATGCCTAAATTCTAGGTATTCGCCAGCTCCATGTATGATATGACCAGCAAAAATAATCATCAATTAAAAAAACGTCTTTTTTAAGAATATCGTCGGAACGTTCTGTGCTACTTGCACAGCCACCGGCTATACATGTTTTGAAATGATAACGTCGCTTAAGTTAGAGACTTGCCTGATGGTTTCTTAGAGTCAATGATTAAGTCGAATAGCGCTATTCAGATCGTTCCGTTTGCTTGTTTTCAGGAAAAACTTTTCAGGTTGTTCATGCTAACTTTTAATTCTTCGTGATTTGTCCTTTCTTTTTTTTTGATAGTTATAATTTAATTGAAGTGGCAATAACGATGCAAGTTAGAATTAAAACTTTTTCGTTACAGTGAACGAAACTAAAGAAGTTCAGAATAATTACTTTCAATTGTCAATGAACCCAGTGAAAAGAATTACACAGGAAGTATTTCTTGTGAGGGAAAATATTTGACAAAAAACTGATGCTGAAAACTATTTTTAGTTTGATTTTTGATTTTATTTTAAAATGGTTTCCTAGTCATTGCTAAAAAGAGACAAACTTCACTCTTCCAAACCTTACTAAAGTCTCAAGAAAACGCCTTCAACTTTTTTTCGGTCAAAACATTTGTTTAAATTTCCGAGCGAAAAAACAACAAATAGAGTTGAGTGCGGTTCTCCTTAATTTGATTGAATTTTAAAAAAACTGAATATTAAGTTCAGAAAAAATTAAATTCATTTGCTTTAAATGCGAAACACGAGAGTGCACTTGTTTGTCTTCTTTATTTTTCTGTCAACTGAGACCAATACGCTTGTCATAAAAACACTCTTTTTAAACACCAAGATTGGAAAAACAATCCAGAAAAAATCCTATTTCGATGAAATTCTTGATTTTCTCTATTGTCTGTTGGTTATCATTTTGCTTCTCGACTTCAAAATATTTTTTTCATCGCCTCATAAACAATTAACAAGACTGCTCATTATCAGGGCAACGCCCTGAATGTTCCGATTGTCCCTTAATTCATATCGAACAGTTTTAAGGAAAGAAAATATTGGAAAACTCTAATTGTTTAACAAAATCAAACATCAAGTGTGAAAATTAATATGAGCAATTAACAGCCTCAATTCACTTTGAAACATTTTTTTTGTGCCGGATAATTTGCCACGCTTTGTCATTTCACGTCACGTTTCCAGCATTTTGAACAAAATCTTCTAATTAGGCATGAGTTAGTCCAGAACATGGCCAAATTGGCAATTTTCAACTTCCACAAACTTTGCAAAAGTAGATCGATGGTACATTATTATTTTTTATTTGATTTCAATTAGTCAATATTTTCAATAGGGTAAGAAACAATTTGTCAGAAACTATTATTTCAATCGCCGAAAATTGATTGAAAAAAAAAAACACCGCAAGCATAAATTTTCCGTTTTCTTTGAAAATGCAGTTGAAATTTAGCATTTTGTTCAACTTCAACCAATCATGAAAGAGCAAATTACATTGAAAGCTTAGATTTTGAGAATAATGTGCAAATTCTGGCCATATACAAAAACACCTAATAGGTTCAAGCGCGTTCCTGATAAGCTAAAAATACCTAATTGGATATCCGATTTCCACTTTCTAGTTATTGGGTTTATCATTGAAAAATTGTTATGAAGTGCTTCAGGAATCAGTGATTTGGGTTGACCTTGACAGAAAAACGCTTATCATGCTCCTCTATATATTTTTTTAGTGAAAACTTAAGCCGACAGACTTTTAAATGAAAATTAAATACAGCGTGGCGTTTTCTGACTATTTATTTCTAGGTTAAAGCTAGATTAAATCATTGTTTTGGAATAAAAACCAAGCGCAAATGCTACAGTTCTCATTTAACTGAAGTGTCAAGTTTCAAAATTCAAATCTTCGAACACCAAAAGTTGAAACAATTTCATAATGTTGCAACCAAAAATCGTGTGTGTTCACATAAAGAAGATGCCGACAATCAGCTCTGACTGTGTTTCTATATTCTATGTTTTATGGCTAGTGTGTAAAGCTTTGCTCCCAACAATGGCGCCAAAAAAATTACAATTTTGTCCGTCAGATGTTTTCATCAAATGGAAGTTTTTTTTGTAATGATATGTAAATGCTACTAATCGGAAAAAGAGGATTTTTTCGTTTTTCAATTTAGGAAAAAGGTGTTGATCATTTCTGCGTCAAACCGGAAAAACGAGTTGTGGCCACTAGCATCCAAGTTAAAGTTTGAGTAACCGGTATTTAATCGTAACCGGCAGTTTCCAAGAGATTATAACTCTTGCAGTTAATTATTTTTGCTGATTTTTCTTCCAACATGTCTCTTTTAAGCTATCTGTTATAAACTATTAGATTTTTTGTTTAGCCAAAATGTTATCACACTAAATTATATCTGTTTAGATATTATAACAATGCTTTTAAAATTTTGATTTCTCTAAATCTTGTATATTACTTGAGATATTTCCGTGATATAGAAAAAAAACGCTACCAAAGTAACTATGAAACTAAAACAGTTTTCCCAAAATTAAGTTGTAAAAAAGAAATGTGCATGTAGTAAAAAAAGAAATGTTTCAGTTAAGCTTGAAAATAACCAAAATTGAAAACAAGAAACAATGAAAAAAAACGTTTGAAGTTAAAATTGTTTCAAAAAAGGATTTTTTTAAAACTTCACGTTTAGAAAATTCTATGGAAAAAAAAATTCAAATTGGGCGAACATAAGCAATTGAACTATTTTATGGCTGGTTGAAATGGATTGAATGTCATAACAAAAAAAACGGAAATTGGGATGAAAATAATTTATTATAATCAATTCTAATTGTATCAAGATCAGATCGAATAATAGTCATATTTATAAATGCACTTATGAAAACCCTTGGAAAGATACGCACTTTTGAGATCAATTCAAGTTCATTTGCTAGAAGATATGCAAAATCTACTCTCCGATTTTGGGTTAGTTTATCAGAAAGTTTTCAATTTTACATTGGTCTTGGAATTCAAACGCTTTAAGTTAATCTGTTTCATTGCATTCATTGACTCTTTTTCAACTGTCTGTTGGCTATGCTATAAAGTACACATTCAGTTTTTGAAAATGAACTCAAACAAATTGGTGTTCGTTTTTTTTTTGGTCAATTTCATTCGATCGCGGTTTATCATCATGTGCTTTATTCGCTTTGTTGGTAGCCTAATTGTAAATTTGAGGACTTAAAGCAACGAATGTTCTCGAAGTACCGCAAATTTTTCCAATTTGGAAACTTCTATGAATGATTACTTATTTATAGCTCGTAGATGGTTAATCCTTAGTTTTTTCCTTTGTCATTTATCAATTTCACACACACTGGCGAGTGTCATATATGAGTAGTGCGTTTTCAAATAGGAGTAATTTGTTTGATTTTCTTTTTTTTACCGTTTCAAAGTGTCTGAAATTATTAAAACATCTAGTTTGCTTTTTTTCTTTTTTTTGTGGAAGACTCCTAAAATCTACAAAATTTCTGGGACAGCTGGAGCAGTTAAATACCGTGTGCTTTATAACCCGCAGATTCGTGCTTTGAATCTTGTAGTCCTTTATTTTTTTAAAATTGGTTTATTTTTTGATTTACGTTTTTTTTTTGCTAGCAGGTTAGTTGCTAACAAAAAAAAAACAAATGAAGAACAAACTTACTTCGAATAGTTGATTTGTTCAACGAAATAAAATAAAATTAATCCAAAGTTGATCCCAAAGTTGATCCACAAAAATTTAACTTTATAAATAACTTTTTTAATTCATTTTCCTTAGTCTCCACCTAACCTAATATGCTTTTAGTTTTCCTTCTAATCTTTTTCCTAACCTTAATGATTGACTTGAAGCCTGTAATACCATAAGCCTTCTCATCCTAAATTCTTTTTTCACTATCTACTGGGAATCAAACTCAGGTCACCATGGGTGCCTGTTGCGTTTCTTATTCCAATAATCAATCCGCTTTAATCTTTTAATTATCTTTAGTAACTCTGCAATTCTCCAAGGTGTGTTTCCGATAACTTCCTATCATAACCTTCCGTAACATTTGATTTACTCATTGAGTGTTTTTCTTATGAATTACATTAATCCATAGATGGTTTTTCATTTTAATTGGCTGAACTCCTCTTGAGATGGGTGACATAACTGCAGTATTCTGATTATCCAGCTTTTTCAATTCCATTCTTGGAGGGAAACTTAATCAGCCGAAAACTAGAAACTAAAAGTGAGAAAAATCAGCTAACTTTGTGCCAATGTCTTTTTTGAAGTGAACTATAGTTCAAATAAACTCAGAAAAAACTAATTGAATCAAATAAAATCAGACAATCAAAGATTAGGATGCATAAAATTCAAGAATTATCTCTAGCTTGATGAATGTCAATAGTCTTTATCACCCATTGAGCGTATTGTTTCAGAAGTGGACAACTTTGTGGAGGGGCAATCTTACGAAATGATCTGAGTGCGTTTATACAATTAGAGTAAAAATGATTTTAGTAACATGAAAATTAGTAATTACATACTGCATAAAATTATAATTGTTTCTTTTTTCCTGTAGCCTCCCGCCCTCCGCCTGCACAGAAGTTTTTCGGATAAAAATAGGTTATATTGACAAAATCTTGCAAAAAATGTTGCCATTATAATCGAAAATATGTCACCAATTTATATATATATATATATATATATATATTCTTTTAAAGCAATGATTCGTATTTTTGTTTCAAAATATAAAATCATGCTTACAATGGGTCATGTTTTTACAGGGACCATATGGGGAAAAAAGAGTTTTTTTGTCAATATATGGTGAAAAAATAGAAATTTTTTGGGAGTATATGGAGAAAAAACAATAGACTTTATTTCGATTACAAGGAGAGAAAAATGCATTTTCTTGGTATTATAAAGAGAAACAAGACTGCTCGTATCAGGGCGAAGCCCTGAATGTTCCGACTGCCTTTTAAGGTTTATGGAGCAGTAATAACATTAAAAAATTAAATGGGACCAAGTTAACATCCTCCCCCCTAAACACGTTAAGTAGATCTCACTTTTTGTATGTCAACCTTGAAAAATAATGGAAATTGAGAAAACTTTAAAGAGATATATATTTTTTGAAAATCGAAAGTTTAAAAAACAAACTCGATAAGATGAGACTTTTGGAAGCTCAATTCAAATTTCACAATTGAGGTCAATTCCAAAGGAAGTTGATCTGTTGATCTGCACAGCGATCTATTCACCGTTTGTAGAAGCGAGCATTCGCTCGTAAATCATATTTCGCATACATTTTCCGTAAACATATCCGTATCTATCACCCCCGGAAATCGATTTCAATGCTAAACATTCTGTCATTTTGCGTCATCAACGCGTAGGGCTGTTCTTGCTTCACATCCACCCGGGTTGACCCAAACTTCTTATCATACAATTTCTATATATGAGAAACTTCTTGTCATACAATTTCATAAATTCCATACGTACAGAAAATGGATTTTTTGTTTCTAAGTTTAATTTTTGAAAAATTTTGGTTGTGTTTGTAACCAAACACAAATGACAAAGACCTTGGTTTACTGAAAGCACCAAAGTTTGGACAATCATGCAGGTACAATGCATATAAAACGACCTGAGTTGTCTTCGAGCTGTTTTTTCACAAATGATATAACAAAAATAACAAACTTTTAACATTTGGCGAAATTTTTCAGCGACGATTATTTTAAAAATTTGAATTTTTAAATTATCAGACATTGTTCAAGGCATACATAAACACGCCCTACAAAAGAAAAAGGAATTTTCAGCGCTTTGAAAAAAAATTATGAAGCGAAAAGGAAAAAAGTCCCAACATTAATGTTTTCAGGACTACGTTATGCACACAAAAAATTAAATTTTGTATGCAAAAAAAAATTTGTTAAATGTTTGCATAAGTACAAGAATCGATTTTCGGTTGAAAAAAAAACAAAAAAATTTTTGGGCCAAATTTTCAAAATTACTTAATTTTGGGCCAAATTTTCAAAATTACTTACTTTTCATAATTTCATAATAATTTCTTTTTCACCCATTTTTCGAAATTGTATGAAAATTGTACGAAAAGCAATTTCCCACACACTTGATGTATGGAATTGTATGATAAGCATTTTCGGTGTAAGGAGGTCAACCCGGGCATATTGAACATTTCCATCAGTGTAATGATAATTTACACTCTGTAAATGAGTCGCAGTTTTTTTACAGAAGAAAGCGTTTGTTATTTAAAACCATTGACAGCGCTTGCGGACTAAATCCCCTAAGATTAAGTTCCCTGGATAAAATTCCACTGGATATGATCCCCCTGGACTAAACTTATCAGGGACCAAAAAATTCTTGGACAAAACCCCCAGTATTTATTTCAATATCCCCCACATTAGCATTAGACAAAAATGCAACACGGAAAACTAAATTACCCGCACTGAAGTTTCCAAGAAAATCGATCAAATTTCACTTTCCTTGTAAATGACTAAAGAATTGAAACTTAATCTGGTGGCCAGTCAATAAGCAGAATGGTCTAAGAGCAGAAAGGGTCCAAGAGCAGAAAAATTGAAAAACATCATCTTTTATACCATAATCGGTAAATTAAGTATCAGAAATGTCAATAATACCAAAGCAACGAACAATTTATGCATCATTTGTGTACTTTAACCAAGGTTTTTTAAAAAGTTTTAATAAAAAACTTAATGAAATTATTCAATTCATGCACAATTTATTCATTTTTTGGTGTTTTTTGACAATTCAAAAATTTGTTTTATCAATTAGTCCGTATAAACCAACAGAAGTCAATTTTTTTTCTGTTTTTCTGCTCTTGGACCCATTCTGCACTTGGACCATTCTGCTTATTGCTCCGCCTCCCTTAATCTCTTGTCTATTATCAATTAAAAAGAAATTGTATTGCTTTTTTAAAAAAAGTATTGAAATTCATTTCAAATCAATTAAAACCAATTAATTTTCATTTTATAGATAAAAACAATCAAGCTTCAATGATATTTGAATTTCGACGCACACAGACTCGTTAGCGCGTTTTTAACTAAAGTGTGTCACCTGTTGTTCAAACTTCAACTTCTTTGCTGGTCAACTTCGGCTTTTGTTACTTGTTATACTATGTTGCTCAAATTTTTTTTGCTTATAATCATTTTCATTTTTTATTTAGAAACTATGGGGAGGGGGTGAGGGGGTTGAAGTTGGACAAGTTTTAAGAAATTAACAAAAAAAATTGCAGTTTTTTAGTCAAAACCTTCTGAAAAGTGCACAAAAGTGGAACTTTTAACCTGTTTTTTTTTTTAAAATGTTATGGATGGTATTTTTTTTTATGTATGTATGTATGTATGTATGTATATATGTATGTATGTATGTATATATGTATGTATGTGTATATGCATGTACTGATGTAGGTGTAAACTGTTTTTAGGCGAGTATTTTTGACAAAGCTTTCGTGTTAAAAAAACAATTGGTCAATTTCGACCTATTTTTTTTTTTGAAAAATTGATTTAAAAAACAGCCGAAACGCTTGGGGAGAGTTCAATATTTACAACGGAGGTGGATTGGGTTTTTTGAAGGAAGAGAGTGGCGGGGGTGAATGCAAATGCAAATGCAAATGGGGTGAATTTAATCGTCTAATATGCGTATCAGTCGCATGGATCTCAGATCAGAGTCTTAAAGAATTCACTTAGATGTTTGGGCTCGTGACTCTTGAATTTCTTTAGTTTTTCAAATACTGTGTAAATCAAGTTCAAATATGTTTAAAAAAGTTTTAGTCGTGACAGCCCGCCACTGTGTGGACCCTGCAAAAGGAGGATTCTCCTCAGGAGAAGTGATTTACGGGTCCAGTTCCAAATACCCCTTGTATCAAAACTACACCATCGCATTTGATCAGTGGGATATAATACTGCACAACAAATCATACATTGATTGCGCACTAATTCTCTTGCAGGTATGATCAAGGGCGGATTTAGGGGTGGAGAGGGGGTGTGGGTGAATTGGGCGGACACCTCTTTTTTAGTGGTTTGACCCCCTGCCAAAACAAAGAGTCCCCCCCCCTTTGTACTATTTTGAGATATCCATTTTTGGTTGACGGACCCATAACATTCTTCGGCCCCATAATATTAATTTTAAGGGGGGAGCGCGCGACGAAAAAACGCAATTTTTTGGTAAAATTTTTTTTAAAAGTGCCTCAAAACGAAATTTTTGGTATATTTTTTCTCGCACCTGGGTATGATACAGATCTGAATTTTTAAAAACATCTAATAAAGCAATGTGCCCTCATAAAATGTTCAAATAATGTGATATACTTTTTTTAATAGAAAAACATGCTCCGGAGTTTGCGTTAGGCTTTTTGGCTCTTTTCCTTTTCCCCCACCTGCAATTTTTACTGAAAAAACTACTGTTTACATTGTCCGATCGTTATAAAAAATGACATGCGGATTGACTAGGCTGTGCCAAACATATTTGGTCTCCATTTTTAACTTTGTAAAACCACTCGTTTTACCATAAAATTGATAGATGTGTGAAGTGGGAGGGAAAGGAAAAAGGACCGACTTTTCAATTCGTAAATCTGAGATAGTTATGTTTAGTATAGACCTGCTATCCACCCTTTATTTACCCGGGTTGAAGTCCCACCGTTAATTATTGCTTTTTCTGCAGTATCCTAGTGATCGCTAATTTCCAGCGCTGATTCATGTATAATTCAGAGTTTTTGCATAGCTAAACCTGCGACATTTCAGAGCTATTTCAGTAATGATTCTGTAATAATCAGCGCTAAAACTTCAGAAATTTTGGCTCATTCTAGTAGCTTTCAAATGAGAGTTTTTATCTGATAATCTCTTTAACTTGATATAAGCTAAGAACTGATTGAGCAGAGGTAACATGCATAGCTACAAAGCTGATGGTTGCGGGATCTAATACGGGTAGTTCATTGTTTTTGCACTTGATAGTTTTGTATAGCTATTTCACCGCTAGAAATAAGCCAAATTAGCGATAATCTATCAATAAAATTTGCTATTGATGCAATGAACATCGATAGTTCATCGATGGCGATCGCTGTTTTTTCTCTTTTTTTAACGCTTATTTTCAATGTAGGCTCAACGCTAAGGTTGAACAATTCAAAATCCAGCAATCCAAAATGCATCTCATTTTCGCCTGGTTTTTGAGCGGTTGAAAGCCAAAAATTAATGATTGGAGCATCTTATTGTTCCGACTTTCGATGAAAACTGAAAATTTATATGCTTGTTGAGTTTTGTTTTAATCAGTCAATTGTTCAGTCAATCGAAATAACATTTTTCAACCAAAATTTTTTACACCCTATTAAAGATATCGACTTCCTGAGTTCAAATTTAAAAAGATATTATCTACCCTATAATACTTTAAAAATATATTATCTAAAACGATATTATAGTTCAGATTTAAAAAGATATTATGTAAAAAGATATTGACATTTTCTTCAAATTGGTCATGTACTGGAGTAACTTATGCGCGCTTTGAAGAGTTTATTGAAAGTAATTGAATATTTGTGATCGGGGTGGGTTTTTTTTTCTTCAGACAAATTTCGACTTTTTAACTAGCCAATTTTTTACAAAATTTTCTTATATCATTCGAAAGCTATTGCTGTCTTGAGCATAAATTTGAAATATTATTTCACTTGTGATTTTTTTTTCGTAAAGTTATGGGGGTTTAAAGATTGCCATTTTGGTCAATTTGGGACAATTAACGCACGATATATTTCGCTCTATTAACGCGTAAGCGAGATTTAATCCGTCTTAGAAATCGTTCCAAATTGGTTGAAAGAAGCTTATTTGCCATAATTGATTGGTTACAATTAGCGGAATTTATTTTTTTGTACTTTATTTGGCGTGTGGGGGGATGATTTCATAAAAAAAATTTCAAATTTAAGAACTTTTTTTTTTATTTTATTTTATTGTATTTAATTTTTATATGTTACTACTGCTCCATAAACCTTAAAAGGCAGTCGGAACATTTAGGGCTTCGCCCTGATACGAGCACTCTTGTTCTTAATGCTGAGAGGGTAACGCGAATTATTTATGCGTGGCGAATTATCTCGCACAACAAAATCGTTCATATTAAATTGAGGCTAGCTAATCAGATTGGTCGTATTGATTTTGTACAACTCAAAATTTCACACTTTGATGCTGTCCAAAAATTATAGGTTTTCAATAATTTTTTTTCCTAAAAACTATTCGATATGAATTAAGGGATAGTCGGAACATTCATGGCTTTGCCCTGATATACGAGCAGTCTTGGTTATTACTTGGTTATTAGTCTGAAAAATTTCGTCTGATTGCAACAAGCTTGAACCGTTTTTTCTAAAAATTTCTGCCGTTTATTCACTGATTTTATTTCAAAGGGAAATAAAAGCAGCTAGAAGGGAACATATATGTAACGAGTTTTAAATAAACGGCTCCGTGTTTATTACTCTAAATTTATTTAGAATAAGATGAATTTGGGAGTGAATGTGGGCCCGATTGCGCTTCCTGCCAATGCGGCTACTGAACCCAAAGTTGGGGATGTCATGGTTGTGACAGGGTGGGGGCTAGCATGCAAGGACCCACCTACGTGTAATGATCAATCCAAATTCCCGGAACTTGTTCAGGTAAGTTCTCACGTCACGGATGGTTGTTTTAATTTGTGTTAATTACTAATTTCGTTTCATATTACCAAACTCGCTGTGAGTTGGTGAAATTAAATGATCGTTAAAAACAATCTTTACGAGGGTAAGGCAACTTACAAGTTTTGTTTTCCCTTCTCTATTGCTAAAAACATCGAAAATTAAATCGGACGTGTTTCGCGATTCTGTTAACATTAAAAGTTATAGACAATTTGACAGCATTCTTCATTCAGCGACCAATCAGTACAATAGTAATCAATTCTTTTGCAATAGCAAGGAATGCTCTGTCAAAATGGCGGGTGGATTTGACATCATTCCTCAAGAACTCAGCGAATCATCACTCAATGAAATCCCCCCCCCCCTCCCGTCCCTGGTTCTTTTTACCGTAATCATGTTCAGTCAACCCTCGGAAAAAGAAGATCAACTCATATGTAAATTGTGGTATGCTCAAGATCAGCAATTTCATTTAAATACTCTGAACATTTCCATTTAGGAAAGAGACATTACCCGGAAGGACGATTCGTGCATCACAGATCAACTGGTTGCGGACACAGGATTCGGTCCGAGTCAGAAGCAGACTCTAATGTGTGGGGGAGGGAATGAGAGGGGCTACAAGGCAGATGCGTGTGGCGGAGACTCAGGGGGACCTCTTGAGTGCTTCGTTTCAGGTGCCCATCACTTCATTTATAAAAATCTCAAAAAACGAGCAACAATGTAATCTAGCTCTTTTTTCCTCCGACCCCAACTGCGAATATTATGCATGTTCAACTCTTGCTCTCAATGATTACCAGTTGATTACACAAATTGGGATATGGAAGAGTCGTTTGGTTAATCCAAACAAATTTAGTCTTCATTTAGCTAACCTTGTAATACCAAAAAATTGATGCCTATGTGAGGCGAGGGGATGGAAATAATCCATAATTTTATGCGAGTGTGCGCGAAATAAACTCCGACTGTGTGTGAACCACTTTTTGATTTTCTGGGCCGAAACCTCTGAGACTTTACAGACGATGATCTTTGTAGTTAGGTGTGAAGCAAACTCAAATGATTGGTTTATTTTGTGCTTTATTTTGTGGTGTCGGGCCTCAAAACACCAACGTCCGGTTGAAAGGTGTGAAGAACGCCTGTTATGTTCTTAGGCGTGCCCTACTTGTGTGGTCTGGTCACGGCCGGTCCAGCGGCCCCCGACTGTGGCCTCACTCCAGGGGCCTACACGAAGACCAATTTCATCCAGGTGCTCGACTTTCTCCGCAGTGGAGGGGTGTTGTACGGAAACAAAGACATGAACGTCACTTTAAGTAAATTTGACGACATCTTCGAAATAGCATAAAAGTAGAGATCACGTGAACTATCCTCCGTCCAGTTAATTGATCCAGAACGGAGATCGTTCAATTATTTATCAGTATATGTTTGTGAGTACGAACAAGCAAACTTGTCGAATAAGTGTCGCGGGCGTCTTAATTTCAGCAGCTGCCCGCACCGGAGTTCCATGGATAATAATCGATTATATTGGAAAAATGTTGTCTGAAATGTTGTCATTATAATCCATTATAATCCATTATAATCCATTATTGTGGCAAATTTAGACCACGTAATCGATTATGTGGTCATTAAAATTGATTTTTTTGAAAAATAAAAATCCATTATAATCCATTATAATCCATTTTATTTCGTTAATTAGGCTATTCTATTTTTAGTTCTTTCTATGTCTGGAAGAAAAAAGCAAGTTTAAAAATGTAAAGTTACTAAGTTTTCCTAAAAACATGCAGTTAAAGCAAAGAATGATTTAAAACATAGAATCAGCATACATTTATAACGAATCAGAAAAACAGGCTAAATGTTTTCATCTTCATGTTCTCCCATTTGTTCATATTCATGTTCTCCTAAACTTCTCCAGAACCAGTGACCTCTGCGGATTATTTTGCTTTAAAAACAAATTTTATTCTCTTTCAAAAATAATCGATTATAATCCATTATAATCGATTATATTGGGATTATATTGCTTAGAAAAATAGTATCATTATAATCCATTTTTAATCGATTATAATTGATTATTTTTGTAGTTTTTTTGAGGTTGTCAACAAAAATCCAATATAATCGATTATTATCCATGGAACTCCGGTGCGGGTGGGCTATCGCAAGTGACTAATCGGACAACCCTGATTAAAAAACATTTTTATGCATTAGTAGGTTGTGCAGATTGCTTGAGAATAGCAATTTTCTCAACCATTTTGCGCAGAGAAGTGTCTCTGAACTACAGTGGTATGTTATTAACCACCAGCATTTGGAGGGAAGGTGTGGCAGAATCTTTGACATAATCTGGAAACAGATTTTAAATTACTGCAGTCGATTTTTTTGCAAATGAATAAGTGCATGTGGCAACTGTTCGTGACTTCATAGGTCCATGGCTGAACATTAGAGAGAGCCGAGACACTTATACACCTACAAAATCTTCATTGAAATATGGCTATTTTCAGGACCAACTCTCAAAAAAACCGAGGTGACTATTGTGGCCCAAAATCTAAATAGCGATTTTATTGATAACAAAACTGAACCCTTCTCTTGATAGACCGCCAATATATGTTGACAGCGCATCCACCAGTACGCTGGTCTACCTAAATGCACAAATATAAAGGAGAATGTTAACTTCTCCGATGTGCTTCAACAAAAGCTCCGGCCCACCTGTTCTTTTTAGACTGAAAGCTCGACTCGAGTTCGTTAAGACTTTCGCGCTGAGACTGAATTACTACAAACAGTAGCGGATTTATGGAGGAAGCTCTTTTTCAGGGGTTCGACCCCCCGACCACACACAAGTTACCCACTTTGGTAATATTTAAAAGCATCAAATTTGGATAAGCGACACCAAAATTTTTCTTGTTTAGGAAACGCTATTGACACACTTAAGAAACGCTTAAAATTCTCAACTAACCTGAAAGGATGTTCAATTAATATAACAAAAAGATTGACAGCTATTTGTGAACATCCTATTATTGTTATAAAAACAAAAAATTACACATTTGGCGGTGAATCAAACTTATTGATCTTTGTAATACAGTGCTGATTTAAATTATCAAGGCAAAAAGCATACAATTTGAAAATTACAACGCGTTTTTCTCATATTGGGTTGACTTTAGCCAAAAATACGAGCACAAAATTTGTTCACAATTTGAACATATTTTTTTCGGTGTATTGTTTTGCGAATTTCAGGCCAAATTTCCCCCAAAAACTGATCATTTTAGCCTTTTTAGTCAACTAAAATTTACACCGAAACTGTGAAATCAAATACTGGCAAAAATATATCAATGTAAGTTTTTTCTCTGGCTCAACAAAATTAAGGAACAGTTTGGTCTCCAAAAAGATACGCGAAACCTTCAAGAACTTGTCTTGAAACAGGAAGTTTTGTAAAAAAAAAAGCTTGTTTCTTTGGAATCTGTACACAAATTGACGATCCGGAGCAAAAAAGGAGCAATCTCCGGTTTTTGAATTAGGCAATACAATTTTTCAAAAAAAAAAATTTCCACTTCAAGGTTTTTTATTTTTTTTTCAAATCACGCCTCTACTTCTATTCATCCTAAAAAGCTCGACTTAGCAAAGATTTGATTTAAATTTTCATAACTTGAGTTTGATGGGTTGAGATTACCGAAGTTACAAAACAATTACTGGCTAAAATGAGTCTCTTAAAGTCAATTATATTCTCCAAAAATAAGGAACGTTGAAAAATTGTTTTTCAGAAGTTTATTAATTTTTATAGATATCGTTTTGGTTTACTTGGCTATCAAACAGAAATAAACTTTTTTTACACAATGTTTTGGCGTGTATACCTTTCTTAATTTTTGCTAGGCCAAGTAAGAGGCTCACTTTGATATTGTTTTGACACTAATTGATTTCGTAGTTGTGGTGTATTTTTCTATTGACTAAAAAGTCTAAAATGATCAATTTTGGGGTAAAATTTTAACCCAAACTTCGCAAAACAAATTACACCGAAAAAATTGTCCAAACTCTCAGCCAGTTTTTCATCATCATTTTTTGTCTAATGTCAACTCAATTTGAGAAAAATGCGTTTCAAGTTTCAATATTTTTGCGTTTTGTCAGGATATTTTAAGCCAGTAGTGTAACTGGTTAATAGTCGATGAACGTAGTTCAGACTCTTACAGAGATCGTAATGATTTGTTTTGTTTTCAGGAAAATCTTAATAAGTTCTACTAGCTACTGTAGTGCATAATTTTTTTTAATGCATTCATGAATGTACTTAGGTAATCATATACTTCTTGCGCTCAATTGAAATTCATCTGCTACCAGGCAGTACAATGCACTTACCAAATACGAACGAAGAAGTTGTGTGAAAAAAAACGTGATCGAATTCTAGTTTCGAAGTGGAATTTAACTGAGTTCATTTTGACCTGAATTCATTTTATCAAAAATTCCAGTCATAAATTATTCTTAAAATTAGAAGAGCTTTTAAGCCATGTAATTTTTTTTTGAAACTCGAAATATGAAGTTAACAAAAACTAATTCAGTTTTTTGTTTCTTTGCGTTCATTGACTCTTTTGCAACTGTTTGTTGGCTTGTTTGTTTTCAGGAAGAGTACTTGCCTTCAAATTGAATTCCTTCAGATGCTCGCTCAGCTCAATTTGCATTTTTTTGATGCTAGTTATTACCCAACAGCAGAACTGAAAATGTTACAATTAAGGATGTTGAACAAATGCTACCAGAAGGATGTTGAAGAAAACAACTGAGACTAGAAGGCTATAGAGACCAAAACAAATTTAAAAAACTTTCAAAAACTTCTTTTTAAAATATTACCTAAAAGCCGAAAAAATATATTAAAAATAGTACGGAACTGTTTTGTTTCCTGGAGAATGTTGAAACTTTTTTTAAACATTTTTGGCTGAATTAGTAGCTTTGAATTTTTCAAAGTCA
Organism: Symsagittifera roscoffensis; assembly: GCF_963678635.1. NCBI lineage: Eukaryota > Metazoa > Xenacoelomorpha > Acoela > Convolutidae > Symsagittifera > Symsagittifera roscoffensis. The sequence continues at coordinate 28,210,627 of NC_087068.1, read as the reverse complement.
GGAATCAACACAAGCTTCATTAAGATACACCTACTCAGTTTGATCGCTTCGGTTTTGTACTAAGAAAACAATTGAATTTTAAAATTTTCTGAAAAAATGAAGCGCTTTGTAGTGATAGAACTTGTCTGGAAACAGGAAGTTTTGTAAAAAAAAAAAGCTCGTTTCTTTGGAATCTGAACACAAATTGACGATCCGGAGCAAAAAAAGGAGCAGGCTCCGGTTTTTGAATTAGGCAAAAAAAATTTTCAAAAAAAATTTTCCACTTCAAATTTTTCCTTCAAATCACGCCTCTATTTCTTTTCATCCTAAAAAGCTCGACGTAGCAAAGATTTGATTCAAATTTTCATAACTTGAGTTGATGGGTTGAGAGTACCGAAGTTACAAAGCAATTACTGGCTAAAGTGAGTCTCTTAAAGTAAAGTATATTCTCCAAATAAAAGGAACGTTGAAAAATTGTTTTTAAAAAGTATATTGGTTTTTATAACTATCGTTTCAATTTATTTGGCTATCAAACACAAATAAATTAATTTTGACACAATGTTTTGGCGTGTATACCTTTCTTAATTTTTGTTAGGCTACGTAATAGGCTCACTTTCATATTATTTTTTACAGTAATTGACTTCGTAGTTGTGGTGTGATTTTCAATTGATTGAGAAGTCTAGAATGATCAGTTTTTGGGGCAAAATTTGGGCCTCGAAAATTTTCAATTCAGGCCTTTAATTTTGATTTATCCCAAAAAGCTCGACTAGGCAAAAATTTTATATATATTTCTATAATTTGAGTTCAATAGGTTGAAACTTTTGGCCACAATAAAATAATTGCTTCACCATAATGGCGTAATCAACATATGAAGTGAACAAAAAATGAAGATGTTTGCATATGCGATTTGAAAAACGATCCGATTAGGAGAAGGCCCAAAGATAGATAAAGTGAAAATGGCTGAAAAGCTGTAACGAGAGATTAATTACATTAGTCGCAAATATTCAAATTCAACTAAGGAATCAACTTGAAGTTCTTCTTGACTGGTCTAAAGACAATTAGTGAGTCGAAAGAGTTCACAAAGCCGCCAAACTCTCTTTTATAGAAGAGCACAGAATTATGCTCATTTGCGTCTGAACTCAACAGGCACAACGTTTAATTGGAATAGAACTTTTTGTAGCTGTACTTTAAATCAATTCTTGCCTACACAAAGTTCGTACCAAAGTTTTGTTGTTCTGAAAACCAGCGACACACGTGTTGTGGCAATTAAACCCCACTCAAAAAAATTGCTGAGTTCCAGAGGCGTTTCCTTGTTTTTGTCTTTGAAATCTAGAACTAGTCAGAAAGTTCTACTAAGTTCTAGAAAGTTCTGCGAAGCCCTGAATGTTCCGACTGCCTTTTAAGGTTTATGGAGCAGTAGTCCCGGGTTGACCTCCATAGACCAAAAATGCGAATCATACAATTTCATACACTTAGTCTATGGAAAAATGCTAGTCATACAAATTTCATACAATTTTGCAAAATTAGTTTAATCGAATTTCAAGGTATTTTTTCATATCTTTTCATAAATAAAGATTGGTATCTTTTCATAAAAAAAGGAAAAAAAAAATGGTATGAAAAAAAAATGCTAGCCATACAATTTCCATAAACGCTTAAAACTCCTCTTTCTTTTATATGACATGTTTTTATGCCTTGATCAATGTCTGGTAATTTAAAAATTCAAATTTTAGAAATAATCATCTTTGAAAATTATTGCCAAAATTGAAAAGTTAATTACTTTCGTTATATTATTTGTCTGAGACAGAAGTAACACATATCAGGCTGTTTCCATTGCATTTTTAATGCGAGACGGCCAAACCGTTGGTTACTACGTTTGAGTAATCAAGGTTTATGTCATTTGTGTTCGGTTACGAACCTAACCAAAAAATTTTGAGAAATTAAAATGTAAAAAATCAATATTTTTGGTTTATGGAAAAATGCTAGTCATACAATTTCCATATATGAAAAAATACTAATCATAGACCTTTCATGCAATTTTCTGTACGTATGGAAAGTGTATGACTAGCATTTTTCCATATATGGAAATTGTATGACTTGTATTTTTGGCCATCCCGGGATAACATTAAAAAATTAAATGAAGTTAAACAAAATGAATTTTTTTTCTTAAAATTTGTTTTTGTTTTGAAAATCATCCCCCCACACGCCATATAAAGTACAAAAGGATAGATTTTGCTCCTTGTAACAAATCAATTATGGCAAATAAGCTTCTTTCAACCAATTTGAACAATTTTTAAGACTGATTAACTCTCCGCTTACGCGTTAAAAGCGCGAAATATATCGCGCTTTAATTGTCCCAAATTGGCCAAAATGGCAATCTTTAAGCCCCCGTAACTTTACGAAAAAAAATCACAGGTGAAATATTTTTCAAATTTGAGCTCAGGACAATAATACCTTTCGAATGACATGAAAAAAATTTCCGTCAAAATGGCTAGTTAAAAAGTCGAAATTTGTCTGAAGAAAAAAAAACCCACACCGAGCACAAATATTCCGTTACTGTCGTTACGAAAGTCGGAACAATTAGTTTTGCATTCAAACATTTCTCAGCTCAAAATCAAATTGAGTGGTATATGGTTAAAACATATGAGCCAAAAAACCGGTTTTTTGTTACAAAAAGAAAATCAGTTATGATTTGGTGATTTTCGGCAGTATAATGAAAAGAACCCAAAAAAATTAAAAATCAAACTGGTAAAAATAGTTATGTCATTCAAGTTTTTCCACTGAAGTGAATGGAAAGAATTTTGAATGGAAAGATTTTGATTGTCAAGCCAATTGTGTTTACCTCAAAAATGCCTGAAAGAGTTCAGGGGTAGTATCTCTTTGAAGCCTTTATGGTCTTGATTCCCACTGCTATAATGTTTCATATTTGCTCAGTGTTGAAAAAACTGGTCTAAAATATTTCTATTTTCAGGCTAAGTTAGACAAAAGTAAGATGAATTCTGATCAGAAACTGAACTCCCTTTTTATTTATGATTTTCAAAGGTATTTTGGACTACAGTTACCACTCTTCCTTTTACACCTTTCGCAATTTTTTTCAACCTCAGAAGTTTTGAAGTTTAAGCAGAGGGATTTAATGATTGTATCTGGTAAAAAAAACATCTGCCATTCAGGCCCTATTTCTCTCCAAAAACCGTATCCCTCGATCGCATCTATCCCTGAAACTTTTGTTTGAATGCCAGTATGCTTTTAACAACGGATTCCTCTTTAAGTGCTGACATCGATCTCGAAATATCTGTTGCCGGGTAAATAAGTGTTTAATTGCAAATTTTTGAAAAGGTTTTTCTGCGTGTTGTCAACTGCTCTTTTGATTGCGAAAAAGACAACAAAATTGGAAAACGAGACGTACATTTTTCATAACCCACATTTCTCGGTCAAAAAAGTGGTTTGAAAAACTAGCAATCGTGCAATTATTTCAAAAATCTATAAAACGAATATTTCAGTTAATACCTCCAGAAACTTTTTCTTCAGGAAGAATCTTCAGTTTTTACTTCCAGGAACATTTCCGAGAGAGGCCAAATTACAGGTATTCTCATTCTCCAGTTCTCATTTTCCGATGAAAAACAAAGAAGAAGGCCTTTTTTGCTTTAGTTGATTTTCTTTGAAAAATCTTGGCATGCAAAATACTATAGCTGAGCTAAAAAAAATTGTGCATTTTATTAGCTAATTGTCAATTCTTAAGCATTTGTAGCAACTGCTTCACCACAAATTGTCCAATGTCAGCAATCTGGACAAACGCCCTCCACAAAACTACTGCATCAGATGTACCTGGTGGTTGCAAACGTTTCAGAAATCGGTTAATTGCTCGCCCCACAATTTGTCATTTATTCTCGGACAACTGACCCCTCGCAGAATTACAGATATGCGGTCAAACCCCCCTCCCCCCGCCCACAAATACATTATTCAATAGAGTCTCAACATCGATAAATGGAGCAAAAAACAAAACTAATTCGGGTGGAGCTCAGATAGAATGTTTCGTGTAGCTTTAGATCGCCGTGTACATATGGCTCAAACCTGAGAGTCAGTACTTCATCCAGACATTCTAGCATAAATGTTAAAGCGCCTTGCTCAAATACGTCTCACTTTTGCTTGGTGTAAGCTGGCCATTTTCAGCCAAACTTTTGCTGCATGATAACTGGATTGTTCTTTTTTTCCTTCATCGCTTCAGCAAAACCTGGCGAACAAAATAATAATTTATGTCAACGATATCTTTTTTTAGCTGCTTCAAAGACTGAAGTAAATTACCGTATCTGTTTTTATCTCCAATGATGATATGAGAGTTCTTCATGCCTCTAAATGTTTTTTCTGACTGTATCCCTTAACTCCAGTTTTTCTTGAATCCATTGCCCCAAATCGAAGATATTTCTTAAAAATGAAATTTGGTAATTCTAATTTATGTGCTCCAAAGTTTTCACAACCCGAAACAAGAAGCTTTTAAAGTTTCTGACCGTCAGTAAACACTTTTTGAAGTTCATAATTAACTTCCGTAAACACTTTATAAGCAACTTTGACATTTTTTCAGAGCAAGTTTTGGCCTCTTTTTATTTACAGACGTGATTGTAACGGAGATTGAAAAAATTGCCTAAAAAATAAATTGTTAATTCACAATTAAAAATTTTGTCAAGCTTTTGTTAAATAATAATCCCCCAAAAATTGGATAAAGGCACCTACATTGAATCAATTAATTGTTTGCCCAATTATCGGTTATGCCCTCAGATTGTTTCGAAAAAATCTCGCACACAGAAGCGGAAAAAACCTACCCTAAAGATTGAAAAAAGACAATTATTGTAAAAACTTTTGAGATGTTCAAGTAATCGTAATCATAATATATTGTGTTCAGGCTAGTATACCGGTGATGATTGTTATAAAAACGCAATTACAAACATTAAACATCAGCTTGATAGACATTCATCATTACTTCTGATCCGTTCTCTGAGCGGAAAAAAATTAAATTGTTTTGTCGGTTGCCTAACTCCGAAATTCATCTGGTTCGACCAAAACGCAAAAAAAATCAACCGAGCAATTTTTGAAATTTTATATGCAGTGAGCTTTTTGTTTTGTAATTTGCACCAATCGTTAAATTTTCAATTTTCTTCTTCGTTTTGTTAATTTATTAAGGCCGACTTCACTTATTGCGTTGCGTACAGTATCTGCTGGGAATTTTTTCGGAATCATTTCATTATACTGTTCCAAGAGTTTTATAAATACGAAGTTCAGTAGATATATATAATTTGTGTTTTTTGCATATATCACTGTCTCATTTTTGAGGTTTTAATAGAGTAAACCGCAAAAAATTCATTTTTTCCTGAGAGTAAAATCGTGAATAACAAAACTAAAATCTTTGCTACTGTTATTACTAGGTACTTACGTAAACATTCCTGTTTCAATAGTTTTTGAATTCATTTGCGCTTCAATCTGAACTTTCTGTTTTGACTCCTTGAATTAATTGCTTCTGTTTTATCCGTATTGAGGGTGAGAGTGTTCTATTTCAGCCATATTTCAGTTTTGTTGAACGTTGTTTGATGCTCTGGAGCAAATGAGTCATTTTGATTTTGAAGTTAAATATCCAATGTCATAAGCGTAAAGAAAAAAGTGAGTTGTTTGATTGATTTTAGGATAAATCATTTATGAAGATAAGGAAAAAAAGGAGACCTACAACTGAGCCCTGCTGCACTTCATAACAAAATGGTTTTTTCTTGTTGGATTTTTTTTTGTTAGGCTGCAACGTAAATTTAGTCCTGTTACCAAGGTAGGATGTCAGTATTTTGAAAAAGGGTCCACGCAATCCGCAAGAGTAACCTTTTTTTAGAAGTTGCTTTTGATCGAACATAACAAAAAGTTATTTTATATCAAAAAAATTACATTGCCTTGGCTTCTTCTGATTGTCCCACCCCAGTCAGACCGTTTAAGTGTCGCTACGGCATCAATTGAAATTAAACCCTGTCTGAAGCCAAATTGTGTAATTTCCGGAATTTTTTGGTCCTTGCAATATTTGAAATAACAGTTTACAACAGAAAAATCTAAAGACTCTAATTTTCATTTTGTTGTAATTTTTTATTTCATCTATTTTACCCGAGGCGTGCAGTAATAAAATAAAATTGTAGTTTTCTGGCTCACCTATAGATTATTGCAGTTTTTAAGCATGCTGGTTAGTGGCGTTTTTAAAATTCCTTATGGAATCAATTTGAGGCAATTTCATCATTGGCGCCTTTTTGTTAACTATTGATTCCAAAAACCCATAAATTAATTTGAAACAATCTGTATATTTTTGATTTTACATATGTAAAATCTCAATATTTTCGGCTATTCCAACCTCCTGGTTGAAAAAAAAGGTTTTTAAAAGCTAAGAGTTCTCTTTCATTAAAATCATCGTCATTGTTTTTTTATTTTATTTTAATTTCACCGGCTACCTCATCAATAACTTTGAAAACTTCATGCAATCATTTTCAGCCTCTGTTTAAAATTATGTCGGTAGCGTAATGTTTTCTTGTTCTGTATCAGATGCGTAAATTGTTTGCTATCTCGTTATTTTTCCCCAGTTTATGAAAGTGTTCTAATTGAGATAGATTTGCCACAGAAAGCCATGTTTTTGATTTGGCGCGTGTAATGGTGTTATCTTCCCATACTCCTTTTTAACTCTTTGTGATTTCTTGAGGAAAAAAAGAGTAATACAAGACTCAATTCATCTTGTTTATATAATAGATAAATTTGTAAATAATGTCATGACAAAATATAGAGTTCAACTTAAATCTTTCATAAATCGAAACAGAGTGAATGAGCGAACTTGATTTAGAATAGAATATGGATTGACAGGTCGATAGCGACCTTGAGAGCCAATAGGCAAGATTAACATGATTAACAACTAGCATTGAAAGTAATACTATAATGACGTCATAACAACACAGTTTGACAGCACCACACCACATTTCCCCCTCTAAGGAAAAATTCAAATTAAACATTTGAGTTTCCTTGAATTATGAAAAACTAAACGTACACTCACTGCCGGTAACAAAATTTCCTATAATAAATAAAGCACTAAGAAAAGTCTACAAGATTGACGGATTTGAACTTTAGATAAATGAACTGAAATTGTTTTAAATGACGAGAAGAGTTTGAATAACAGGAGAGTTTTATTTATCTGCACGACGCAAGGAATGATCCATTGAACTCTTGCTCGGAAAACGGGTATGTTTTCTGCTAAAACCCTCTGACTCATTGGGAAGAACAACCCGGGCTGCCCCACTTGAACATTTGGCCGTTGGTTAGCCACGGCAAAACGAATTCTCCTGTCCAGCGAAACATAAATTGATGGAGAAAACAAAGTAGCTTGGACGACATTCACGGAATGTCTGATTGGGCTGCCGTAGAAAGTTGTCTGCTTTTTCCGGCGAGATGAGATTCGGGAAGAGCTCGACGATGACAAAATATTTCCGTCCGGTTCAGAAACTAAGCCCGAAACATCCCGGGTGGGAAGACCCGATGCTGCCAAATTGGTCGAAGAGCACTCTTGTAGCTTCGGTACCGATGACTCATCGTCAGAAGAGATAGGGATAAGATCCGGGCAGAATAGTAGTGTGTCTTTCGTGGGAGATGGTGACTTAGGTTTTATACTGATGGGAACCTCCGCTCCTTGGTTTCCTGAAGTGGACGAAGAAGCCGTCAAATCTAATACTGGAGTAGAATGTTGAGGATAAGGAATAGCTTGAACTCCTGGAGCCTTCGATACCAAATTTTACTTCAATTTGAACGATAAGACTTGGGTACGCGATGGCGTAGACGAAGACATCATAGAGGAGAATTGTGGACGAGCAGGTACAGACACAGTTTTGGCCGAAATTCGTTGACGAGAACTAGTTGGCTTTAAAGGACGATTGTCTTCTGACGATGAAGGCGCAGATGAAGACACAATGGGGCGTTTTTGCCCCTTTTTGACAGGCGTTGCTTGCTTGCCTGAAAACTTAAGTCTCGTCGATTTAAGACGTACCGCAAGGTGATTTCTTCTAATCACTTTCCCCTTGTCAGTAATATATGTGGACCCAGTAATCTGCACAATTTTACCTTTAAAAGGTTTGAAAAGTTCTCGACCAGATTTCCTATTAAGAAATTTCCTAAAAACTTTGACCTTACTTGGTTCATTCAAAACTAAGTAATCCAAATTACGTTTTGGTTGGAACGGACGAATTTGTTCGGTTGGCATCTGGTTCCTGAATCTGAGCGTCCCAGCGGACAAGTTGGAACGAAGGGTAGCTGCCAGAACTTGATTCCGTTCTGTCAGCGTCTTAAGAGCTTTGACCCCCTCATGACGCGATAAGGACTTCTTCAATGTCAACCATTGAATTGCAGAATGAGCCAGACTCTCCAGCGCATGATAGTGAGGTGTCTCCGCAACTGACTCCGTTGGTCCCCCAATTCTTCACTAATTTTATTCTCGGTCGGCTGTCGCACTGCTCCCGACGCTGTTCCGGTGTTAGTAGGTCGCGCTCCAATTGTTGGTTATCTAAATTAATGCCCGTAGACAATCGCTCTGCCGCAAGAGATAACTCCGTATTCGGAGGACGACCAAAATGAAGCTCAAAAGGTGAAACCCCAGAAACAAAATTTTTTGTTATCCGAATATCCTCAATTATATTCCTAAGTGTATCTTGAACCTTTGAAAAATCCGAACTCAATCGCGAAGCACCCAAACAGTTTGGATGGACCGTTCCACCAGACCACAACCACGATGATCACCCACCGGGCAAAAATATTGGGCAATATTTTTATCTTTACAAAAGGCCTGCACTAATTTGTTCTTTAAACCCGAATATTGGTCAGTTTTGATGAATTTAGGAGTACTATGCTGTTGAATATACGTTTTAAGAAACTTAATGATCTTCCGTCCCCTCGTAGAACGTGTAATCATAGCTGACGGATATTTAGAGTATCGGTCGATCGCGACCAAGATATAAATACTGTTACCATCAGAATCAAGTAGGGGACCCGCATAATCGAGCTTAAGCTCTTCATTAGGACCAGATAGAAGAGGTAAAAGTTTGGTAGAAATAAATGAAGCATTCGCTTTCAAATTCTTACCAAACTTCCTGCACTGAGGACAGTCTTTACATAATTGGACAATATCTCGATGCATACGAGGCCACCAGATGTATTGCGCTGCGTCCACCATGGCTAGCTGACCCGCATGCGACCTATGTAGCCGAGCCAGTAATGGTCTCCTAAGACAATTGGGAATAACGATTCTATTGTCCACGACAACACAAGCCATCAACCACCGCTGCACAATGCCAAAAGTTTTTTAGGTATGAGTCAATACGACAAAATCCTTCATAGTCCCGGTTAATTAACGCCCGTTTCATCAAGCGTAGGCTGGAGTCTTCATCCGTAAGTTCCGACAGCACGTCGGAGTCCAAAATGCCCACCAAGCCGTTTAATGATTTCTGGTCCTGAGTTACCACAGATGATTTCAAAATTTCCAAACTTTGAACTGGCTGAACATGATGATTTACTGATCTGACTTTCCTGAGCCTCTTTGACTTAAAATTGGCAAGTATTCCGGCGTATTGACCCCTCAACGCCGCACAACGCTGTAATGTAGTTGAACTCTTTGGACGCACTGCCCCGCACGAAACCGCGGCCTGGCTCGATCCGACGAAAACCAATGTCGATTAAGCGGAAAAAATTGGTTCAGCAGTTGTTAAAAGCTATCGTTAGCGTTAGTGGTATTAGTATCCATCATGGTCTGAAAATGAAAAGCGCCCAATAATACGAATACACACCAAAAATTCCAATAAACTGAAATAAATTCAAAAAGACCCACGGACGAAGATGATAATTCCCAATCACAAATTACCGTACTGAAAATCCACACTAATGACAAAATTGGCAGATAATTTATGATCCACGCTGAGAAAGTGACAAAAACTTGCATCAACTAGCTCAAAGCTGATTGGCTAGAACTTTGACCAGAAATTCTAACGCCCTCTGGCGGAGAAGTGACAAGCGCATTGAATTGCTTACATAATTCGATATAACCAAAATCGAAATATCCGTCGCCCTCTACCGGTTTGATGTATTGAGATGTAACTTGAATGTCCCAATTTTTGACGCCCTCTACCGACTGATTGCCAATATACTTGGATGAAATTAATGAATTACCCCGAACGGGACAATTGGACCGGAGTTGATCAAAATCAATCGACTCGATTAATTTGATCGAATTAGATAAATCGGAAATTTGACTGTTTTTTGAAATATCGAATGATTCTTCTGATACATCTCCTGATAATAAACAAACCCGAACCCAACCATCCAGGTAATCGCAAGCATCAAAAAATCGACTATACACTTGACCACATATTGTTCATCGAAACTACTTGGTTCGTGGCGCCTCAAACGTTGGAAAATGAGATGAATAATCCACTATTCCCAATTTACATCCGGAAATATGAGAACTATCGAAGTCAAAAGGCAATAATCGATCAACCTATCTGGTTAAACGAGATTCATGTGTTTTATTACCTCTATTGGTCTTTAAGGCCGAAATAATCGCTTTATGGTCCGTTAGAACCACAAAATGATTACCCAGTAAATAATTGCGGAAATGCTCACATGACCACACAATGGCTGGGAGTTCCAACTCGTTTGTACTATACTTCTTTTCCTGGTCATTGAGAAAACGCGAAGCAAATGCAGTAGAAACCCAAACATCCTTTTTTACTTCCTGTTCTAAAGCAGCTCCCAAACCGCTATGACTAGCGTCACATTTCACTCGCGTACTCCGACTTTGGTCATAATGATACATCTTTGTGATATTGCAAAATATTCTGAAAATTCGATTGTTGGCCCTCCCCCCACACAAGCTTACTTTTATTACTTGCTTTCAAGGAAGGGCATAATTGGTCCGAATGGACCTGAAGATTCGGCAGAAAACGTTGTAAAGGTTTGAGTCTGCCCATGAAAGAACGAAGTTGTTTGAGCGACTTAGGAGGCTCCAGAGCTAACACTGCATCAATTCTGGAACGTTTTGGCCTATAGCCCTCGGAGTCAATGTCGTAGCCCAACCAAGATAATTGATTCATCGAAAAATCGCATTTCGACATTTTCACATCGATACCTTCTTCATCCAGACGAGTGATCACTTTATTTACAAGATTATTGTGATCCATAACTGATCCTTTCGATACTATCAGAATATCGTCCAAAAAACAGAAAACTCCCGATAAACCCTGAAGGGTATTGTCCATTGCTTTTTGGAATTCTTTTGCCATGTCCGTTAACCCATAAAAACAGGTTTTAAACCGATATGTGCCAGTTTGCTCTCCGCAGACGATATTAAAGTTGCAATGACGACTAACTTCGTCACGGAGCGGGATCTGACTAAATGCATATTTCAAATCCAGGGACGTAAACCAAACTTCACCTATTTTGTCCGATGTGATTATCTGGGCTGCCGAGTCCAACAGTTCCAACAAATTCGGCATCTGATATTGGTTCTTATGAATCTGATCAATCATAGGCTTTGCATCCATAGCCAATTTCACAGAACCATCCTTCTTAGCCGTAATAACGATCGGAGAAATAAAATGTTCACTTGTACATTTGTTAAGTTTGACCACGTGGCCTTCTTGAATTAACTTCTGAATTTCAACACCAACTTTGTCTTGGATATGCACTAGATCCCGCCTTCATTTTTTCCTGAATCGGAACGAGCGGTGACTTGAATGTAGAGAAGACTTGATGATTTTTGGCTCTACCATCTCTGGAAAATACACGATGAAACTTCTGATGGAAATGTGATTTCCCAGACTCTGACGTCTCATTCAGGTTTGATTGGGATACTTCACCCACCAAAGACCTTTCTGGTCTAACTTGCGTTGTTCTCACCCCCAACTGGGGCTGCAGGTCTAAACCTAATAAGCATCGTGTACGATTTTCCGAAACGAGGAATTTTGCAGACTTGACATGCCAACCCAATGATGACACATCCGCAATCAGTGTACCCATCAGTTCAATTCTTTTCCTATTGTAGTCCACATATACTATGTCGATTGGACGTTCCTGTTCACTAAAAACTTTGGCTGACGGAACTGTTTTCACGATATAGTCTGATGTCCTCTTATTCACGAAAGAAGCAGGGCTTCCAGTATCCACCGTAGCTTTGAAGAAGGTCTTTCCACAACGAAGTGTTATCTGAATAGAACGTAATTTGCCCGTAGCAGCATTAACTACTTCCAACTTCTTCACTGACGCAATAATACGACTCGGTTCTTCTGCCGACACCGACAAAACTGCAAACTCTGCAAACTATCGGACGTGATATAATTACAATTTTCTTCCACGGTCACATCTGACTCAATCTCTACATTCGGTAATTCTTGAATTACAGCATTTGGCAAAATGTCCCTTCTTAATACAATTTCGGCAAGTCACATTTCTAGCTGGACAGCTTTGTTTATGATTTGCTGAAAACCTGTTACCACAAAAATAACATAGTTTCGCTTTCTCGTTGGCCTCATTCGACTTATTATTCTGAGCCTGATTGATTCTATCTGACAATTTCTTCCCATGGACAGAAAATGTAGGTTCCTGTTTTATGCGAGTGTTCTGACCCGAAGTGGATCCTGACTGGGAAAAACTGCCCATCGAAGCCGAATTCCCAAATTGCTTTTGCAGATCAGTGGCGGTTTGTACCCATTTTTCCTGCAGCAACGCTGATTTCAGCGTCTCTTTCGGAGTAGTGCCTGGGTGAATACACAATTCTGTTTGAATGTTCTTTTACCTCATCTTGGCAATAAAGATATGTGTTACAACTTCTTTTTCCTGATCAATCGACCACCCACACAGGGCGGCTTGTCCCGTCAGTCGCAAATAAAAAGCTTCCAAAATTTCTCGATCTGTATGTACGGCGTTATACATTTGCGATCGTTCGAGAATATAATTTTTCTCCTTCTTGAAAAGAAGTACACAGAATTCGTTAAATTCTTGAAATGATATTCTACTGAGATCCGCTAACTTTGTAGAAACTTTTTCATCCCTTCTGAGCCAAGCGAAAAGAATAAACGATATTTAATTCGTTGCTCAACTTCATAATAGTACACACCGGGTGCTACTCTGGGACTTTTCGCCCGGCGTTCTTCGTTCATTTCTGCCACTCTACGTACAGCTGCCTCATTTCGTGCAAAACGATTCGTAATTGCGGCCGTATCTTCATCCACCCTCACAGCTTCTGGTTTTAGAACAGGATCATCGTGTACCGCACCCGGTGGTTTCAATAACTCACGTGGATCACACCTTTCTCTCAAGGTGATTGCTAAGTTGATTTGACCTATCCAAGAATCCCAGCTGCTGGGTGGATCCGCTGTTGGTTTGTGCCAGAATACTGGAACACCTAACAGGTCAGTCCGATCATCGGAGACCGGAACTGCTGTCTGCGCCATGTGATTTCTTGAGGAATAAAATATTAACACAAGACTCAATTCATCTTGTTTATATAATAGACAACTTGTAAATAATGTCATGACAAAATATAGAGTTCAACTTAAATCTTTCATAAATTGAAACAGACTGAATGAGCGAACTTGATTAAGATTAGAATATGGATTGACAGGTCGATAGCGACCTTGAGAGCCAATAGGCAAGATTAACATGATTAACAACTAGCATTGGAATTAATACTATAATGACGTCATAACAACACAGTTTGACAGCACCACACCACATTTCCCCCTCTAAGGAAAAATTCAAATTAAACATTTGAGTTTCCTTGAATTATGAAAAACTAAACGTACACTCACTGCCGGTAACAAAATTTCCTATAATAAGTAAAGCACTAAGAAAAGTCTACAAGATTGACGGATTTGAACTTTAGATAAATGAACTGAAATTGTTTTAAATGACGAGAAGAGTTTAAATAACAGGAGAGTTTTATTTATCTGCACGACGCAAGGAATGATCCATTGAACTCTTGCTCGGAAAACGGGTATGTTTTCTGCTAAAACCCTCTGACTCATTGGGAAGAACAACCCGGGCTGCCCCACTTGATTATTTGGCCGTTGGTTAGCCACGGCAAAACGAATTCTCCTGTCCAGCGAAACATAAATTGATGGAGAAGACAAAGTAGCTTGGACGACATTCACGGAATGTCTGATTGGGCTGCCGTAGAAACTTGTCTGCTTTTTTCGGCGAGATGAGATTCGGGAAGAGCTCGACGATGACAAAATATTTCCGTCCGGTTCAGAAACTAAGCCCGAAACATCCCGGGTGGGAAGACCCGATGCTGCCAAATTGGTCGAAGAGCACTCTTGTAGCTTCGGTACCGATGACTCATCGTCAGAAGAGATAGGGATAAGATCCGGGCAGAATAGTAGTGTGTCTTTCGTGGGAGATGGTGACTTAGGTTTTATACTGATGGGAACCTCCGCTCCTTGGTTTCCTGAAATGGACGAAGAAGCCGTCAAATCTAATACTGGAGTAGAATGTTGAGGATAAGGAATAGCTTGAACTCCTGGAGCCTTCGATACCAAATTTTACTTCGATTTGAACGATAAGACTTGGGTACGCGATCTTGATTCATTTTTCTATTGAAAAACAGTCTAATATTTTACTTAAATTGTAAATGTTTTGCGAATTAGTCAAAAATTGTGAGCTGCAAACGTATTCTGATAGTTTTAACCAAACCTGTTGTCTGAGGTTTTGCTAAAACTACAGTTTTTTTTTGTTTTGAGTCCTTTCAAACATCCAAGATGTTTAAAAAAATCTGGACCCAATTTTGACCTAACGGCTTCACGTGGCCTGTTTTATTGTTTAAAAGTCTCAAATTGTTTCCCAAAAATTTGATTAAAAAGTTCATGGTCTTTTATCGAGATTCATGCATTATTTTTGTTGAAGTCAACGCAAAAAGTTTGCGTTGCATCAGGACGAATGACTAATTTTGCTTTTTTTCTGATGTAGAAAAAGTTTGTTTGCTTGTTTACCGAGCTAGGTGGTATGTAAACACATATTTCGAAAAAAAATTACTTTTGCTTTGATCTGTAAATAAGTAAATTGTGTTTTGTTTGAGGTTGTTTGATTTAATATCTGATAATTTAAATAATCTTTGATGTAATTTCCAACGCCTTTGCCTCTTTTTCTACAAAAGTTGGTCTATTTTTTGAGAATCGCTACTTTGTAAACAGGTTTCGTTTGCTCCACCTTCAGACAAATTGACTACCTTTTATCCAACTTGGAAAGTGGTCGCCCGATATTTTAGCTCGATAGAAATAGTAAAGTTTTCCGATGTTTCCTAAAGTAACTTTGATCAAACAGATGAGTGAATACAAAAATTGCATTGAAAACTAACAAAAGACAGCTAACTAAACCAGAAAAAACGTACAGAAACAGAATATGTAAAAAAAATCATGAAAACTTGGAACTCTCCGCGAAAGTCCCTTCAGCAGTTGTTCCAACGCGCCAAAACTTCTAAATGTTTTTATCTGTTGGAAACAATTATAAAAAAAACTTTATTAAGACTTTAATCTTACCCGAAAGCACAATTCCCCGTCGCTCAAGGCTTGCTTTTTTCAATCTCCAAAAACTCATTTGCTTTCTTCATTTTGTTTTTGATGTTAATAGCGGTTATTAGGCTAAATCTAACTAGACAATGTCGATAGTTAAGTTAGCCAATAAATTTAAATGGAATGGGTGAAAAGCCACTCGAAAGAAATACCTTTGAACCTGTTTCTAAGCTCTGCTCAAGTAAAAACATTTGCACAAATCAAAAAATGTGGCCAGCGTCGAGGCTAGTCAATTTTTTATTTGTCGCCTTATGAAAAAAGTGCGCTGTTAACAAGACCTGGTTGACTGTTGTGATACACTCTAGTAGTTTCCGACCAGACTTATGAGTGCTCAGTGTCTCCAGATTCAAAGAACTGCTGTCGCTGTCCAATTGGTAGCCTCCCCAGTGAAAACCCTTCCAACGCCAATCAAATTGGGCACACGATCATCTTCTTGCTATGATCGAAAAAATCAGTCTGAGTATGAAACTGTTCAAAGTTATTTAATTTGGATTTAAAGGTAGCACTGTTATATACCTTTACTGGCTATAATCGATTGGTTGATTGAGGAATGCTTTCTAGAGTGTTGAAGTATGTATGTATGTTGGATGTGTGGTCTAGGCTAGTGAATCTTCAACTCAGGGATGCGCTTTGTGATGTCAGTTTCAACCTTCGCTAGTGTCTGAGCTTAAGATTAGAAGTGAGTGTTACTAGTTGAATTTTCTCCTTTTAGCGAGCTCCTGATTATAATGGCTCTCTCAATTATACTGAACATTCATCAGTTTATTGTTTACATTAAACAAATATCATTTAACACTTTCACATTGACATTTAGAATAGCAATTGAATATTTAATATGCTCCAATTATGGTAACTAGTTAAGAATGACTAACATAGGCGAGTAGCACTATGTTACACTTACACACTTGTTGATTCTTTCCTGGCGGTTAATTATTGAGCAAGGCACAGATCGATGGATAAATGAATCAATAACTTAACTGAGCATGTTGATTAATTAACTACATTTGGATGTCTAGTGAGAGTTGCACGAGCACTTAATAAATTTATGCATAAATTTAACTAGACTAAATAGGCGATATTGGAAACTAGATTAGTGGAACTCAAATATACGCAAATGGTTGTCCCTAATACACATAAAATTAAGTGGTATTTAATTCTTTTTAGTAGCAATAGTATACTTTCAAATAACAGTTAATGGAAGCCACGCAGTCAGTCTTATAGGTGATTTATGAATGTGAGTTCAATGAATACCAGTAACTGGTCAAATTTGGCTGAAACTCTCCTCTCTTTCTGTGTTCGGACGTGTATTTTGTTCGAGGTTCCCGTTTACTACCCCCATTGACGAGCAAGCTGATGTCCGTCTGGATAAGGCTTTCGGTGTCTGACAGGCTTCCATTTCTCCTTGGGTCAGGACCATATAGTTTTCACGAATCTTTGATCCGTGTTCCATAAATTCATTTCGATGCGCTGCTGCTACTGACAGAACCGGTTTTAGCTGTATGTTGCCGGCGTTGGACTTCAAGAATTTTGGAGTCAGTTTTCTGAAGATTGCAAACCGATGATACAGGTACATGATGAGTGCATGCAGGACAAGATTCCCCAAAAAGACTATTGCTGTCAGTGTAAGGGAGAGCCGTAATGGTACATACTGTTCCATTTTGTCCACAAGGCTAGGTTTGAGCAATCGCATATTGTGTGCTATGGGTTTTGCTATCTCGTTCAGCTGATCGACTTTTGTCAAATGTGGACTGTCTATGAGTTTCGCTTTAACTTCTCTGAGTAATTTTACTCCGGCGTCAGTTTTGGATTCGTAGTATGGTAGGTCAGATAAGTCCGGTAGAGATACGCTGATTCGTTTGGCAGGGATTTTGTCGCAGCTATCTAAATCCGGTCTGATCTTTATGAATTTGCTTATTAACTGTGTCCCACAATCCAATGTTATTAGGCAGATATTACAGCCGGGGTGGTCTTCTCGTTTGGGAGTGTTCAGTTCGTCAAGACTGTACTCCCGCAAGGAGAACGCAGCACTGGCTGAGGTGATTAGCCAAATTCCATATCCAAGGTTGGTCGCTTTCTCCGGCGTTGGGAGGAGAACCTTTTCGGTCTCGCAAACCGTCAGCGCTGTCATCGTGGAGTGGAAATATAGCGTTGCCAGGCACGATGATTGTCCCAAGTGTGTCTCCATTGTCTGGTGACAGATCCGGTACGTCGAGCTTCCAAGGCAATTAGCGTACTGCTCTTCTGTCAGAACGGTCGTTTCCATGGAGTCCTCCGATATGGCCAGATAGGATCCTTCAGTGACCCATTTTATGGCTTCGGTTGGATCGGCTTGTGGCATAGGTATCACCTGTGCCCGGTACATCTGGAAGGCTGTTTGACTCGATGCGTATGGTATTGCCAGATTGAGCAGAAGTCCTTCCTCAATTGTCGTGACATCGCGAAGCAGTTTCGCGTCATAATATGAGTGGACATCGCTTGGCGGTATTGCAAGGGTCAAACGGTGGTTTTCTTCTTTTTGACTTTTATATACAGCGTCTATGACCGCCAACAGTGATTCTCGAGGTACTAGTGACATCGGTAATCGTTTATCCAGCAGCGTTGGGATCGAATTTAAAACGTTTGTCTTAAAGGCATAGAGAGCAGTTTTATAGCTTGCTATATCTGCATAGACTACGTTTAGTAGTGATGCTGCCGTATCAAAGTTGAAATTTATTTGCTGATTCGAGAATAGCGTTTGTGTGCAGTCTCGCAAAATGTGAAAATTTCCTTGAATTGTAGCAAACTGTTCTTCGATTATTTTCCAGTTCTTATTTTGGTTTTCGATGGTTTGTTGTTGAATCGCTCTGATTTCAGACAACTCATTGGAAATCGTAAAGAACTTCTCATTGCTCGATGATTCAATTTCAGACACATAGTCAGTGAGGGCCATTGAGTACTGTTCCAAAGTCTCGATGTTCTTGGCATTGGCTTGGGCCTGGTCCTGGCATGATCCAAAAATTCCCATAATTCCGCATCCTCCTGAATTGCCCATCATTACTCCAGAGCCAAATAGGCCAATTCCGGCGATGGCCGCTGCTGCGATTAATGGAGCTGCCCGGCGGGTGCGTGTTGACTCTAACTGGTTTTTGTTCAGAAATCGGGAAGTGTCAGTTCTAATGGCCTGAGCTTCTTGCTTTGCTGCTTCAGCCTTGTCCTCGATCATGTCCAGTAGCCAGTTGAGATTGAATGGGTCTGTTGTTGAATTGAAGTTCGTGGAAAAATCGAGAGGGCACTCTATAGATGGTGTTCGCCACTTCTCCGATAGTTTGCTGAGGTAATTCCTCACTGTTGACTTCATCGTAAAATTGTACTTTGGGAAAGGAAGAAGGAACTGGACATTTACAAATTTCTCTGCCAGTATGATCTTACTTTCCTTGTGAAAGATTATCCCAGATGAGAGGACATCATCGTAGGTTGTCAAAGTACTGCCTATTTGTAGGAATAGTAGCAATAGTTGCATTGTCCCTTCGTGGCGCAGAGTAATGCTCCTGGTTAGTTTGGCAATTTGGTTTTTGTCTATGTGGTCTCGTAGATGGTTGGGTAATTGTCGTCGTGGTATCCGCACCAGACGTTCGATTGTAATTCGGAGATTTTTTTTGGAAAAGGTTATTGTGGTAGTTCGAAAATTACGGAGTAGTTGATGTCGTCGAGATCGAAGTAGGCGTTTGACTGCAAGGTGAAAATCGTTTCCGTGAGTTCTGCGGTCGTATTGAAATGGCAGGTAACTATCATGCGCAAATCGGCTATGGTGTATGCTATGATAATTATTACTAAAGGATCTTCACAAGAAAATACCGAGTAAGCTTCTCCCGATGTGTGGTCTACGTTATGGTCACCGAAGCCAATTAGGTCGATGCTGTACGGCGTTTCGGAGAGCAAGTTCGAATTTTGAATAGATTGCACGAGATCTTGAAAGTTTTCGTGATTCATCAATTTGATTTATGATTATTATTGAAATTGGGTTTCTTGGTCCGTTGTCATCAAGTTTCAATTTGTTTTTTTTTTTTTTTCCATTAACTCATGGGAACTCAGTTGGACTCAGTTCGTGCAGGCTGGTGGGCTCAGTTCGTGCAGGCTCCTCATTGGTGCTTCAGAGCTCACTGGTGTCAAAATTTTCGAGATCCGATCATTGAGTTGTCGGGGTGCTCGAAACTTTTTTATTCGTGATCTTAATACATGGGAGGTTGAGGTGTTTTTTGATATCTCGAGTTCTATACATTTCCTCCTGCGCTGCGCTTCTGCAGGCTCCTCATTGGTGCTACAGAGCTCACTGGTGTCAAAATTTTCGAGATCCGATCATTGAGTTGTCGGGGTGCTCGAAACTTTTTTATTCGTGATCTTAATACATGGGAGGTTGAGGTGTTTTTTGATATCTCGAGTTCTATACATTTCCTCCTGCGCTGCGCTTCTGCAGGCTCCTCATTGGTGCTACAGAGCTCACTGGTGTCAAAATTTTCGAGATCCGATCACTGAGTTGTCGGGGTGCTCGAAACTTTTTTATTCGTGATCTTAATACATGGGAGGTTGAGGTGTTTTTTGATATCTCGAGTTCTATACATTTCCTCCTGCGCTGCGCTTCTGCAGGCTCCTCATTGGTGCTACAGAGCTCACTGGTGTCAAAATTTTCGAGATCCGATCATTGAGTTGTCGGGGTGCTCGAAACTTTTT
Source organism: Symsagittifera roscoffensis (assembly GCF_963678635.1). Lineage (NCBI taxonomy): Eukaryota > Metazoa > Xenacoelomorpha > Acoela > Convolutidae > Symsagittifera > Symsagittifera roscoffensis. The sequence continues at coordinate 28,190,339 of NC_087068.1, read as the reverse complement.
TATTCGTGATCTTAATACATGGGAGGTTGAGGTGTTTTTTGATATCTCGAGTTCTATACATTTCCTCCTGCGCTGCGCTTCTGCAGGCTCCTCATTGGTGCTACAGAGCTCACTGGTGTCAAAATTTTCGAGATCCGATCACTGAGTTGTCGGGGTGCTCGAAACTTTTTTATTCGTGATCTTAATACATGGGAGGTTGAGGTGTTTTTTGATATCTCGAGTTCTATACATTTCCTCCTGCGCTGCGCTTCTGCAGGCTCCTCATTGGTGCTACAGAGCTCACTGGTGTCAAAATTTTCGAGATCCGATCACTGAGTTGTCGGGGTGCTCGAAACTTTTTTATTCGTGATCTTAATACATGGGAGGTTGAGGTGTTTTTTGATATCTCGAGTTCTATACATTTCCTCCTGCGCCAGGCTTCTGTAGCGTCATTTGGGGTCATATTATGATGATTGAGGGGGTCGATATTGTTGTCAGACGTATATGAAGACTTTGATGTCTGTTTTTCGGAAGATTTCGAAGATTATGTTAAAAACCGTATTTTCTCGTAGTTTATCAAGTCCACATCCTATCTTGGGAAGAGCAATTTGTTTGATTCCTTGTTCGATTAGCTGTTTCTTCATGCAGCGGAGGCTGCGTGTAAGATCATAGTAAGACGGTTTATTGAAATATTGCGTTTTTGTCACTAGATTGAATATTGATTTGTTTTGAGAAGGAATGTGCATTGATACTGAGGCGCCAACTTGTGGTGTTTCAATCGACTTCAACGTGGGCTGTAGTGCTGGGTAGGCATCGCGAATTTGCTTTGCTATTCCCTTGCTCATCTGGAAGTCGCTAGAGACACAATGAGCGATGGAGCCTGGGAAATGCATCAGATCTCCTGTGCCAAATATGATATTTGGTTCTTGAATAGAATTCATCGAGTCTTTGCTGCTGCCAGCTTCATCGTTTAGCCTCGTTGCCTGTTTTGCTCGTTTGAGGCTGCTTTTTATAATTCTCTTCTTTTGTTCTTTTGGGGGGAATAATTCGTTTGCCTCAGCTGCTTGTTGCCGTACTTTTTCCTGGTTTTCTTTCCGTTTAGATATTGGGCTAAAGGTAACCGGAGCAACTTCGTGTCCATCTACTGTTCTCAGACCATATTTGCGAGGGTGCTTCTCCCGAGGTGGTATTGGGTGGTATCGTACGTCGTTGCTGAATCGAGTTTGTCCATAAATCCTGTCACGTGCTATGGCTGCTGCTTTGCGTCTCGTTCGCGGTGGTTCTTGTACGGGTTGTTCCTCGGCAGTTTCGTCACGTTCTTGTGCCATTTCACCTGGCTCTGCTGCTCCCGCTCCGTCCATGTGATCTTCCCCAATGGGTGCTTCCTGTTGCCCAGGCTGTGGTGGATTCATTGGTTCCAGTTCGATATCAAGTGGAGATGGCGGCCTTGGTGGTACTATTGGTGCTGGTGGTTCACGTGGTGGTGGTGGTGCTGGTGGTGGTGGAGGAAGCACTACTAGTGGCGGTACTGGGAGTGCTACTGGAGGCGGTGGTGCCATAACTACTGCGGGGGTGGCGCTGGTGCCAGTGGTCCTCCTACTGGTATTGATAAGCGGATGGTAGTCGGAGTTGCTTGTTGGATTTCGCTGTCGTGTTGCGGTTGAACGTCGTCAAGCAGTCTAGGTAGGTAGTCATCAAATAACCCTGGCTCACTGCGGTACTTGCTTAGTGACGGATCTACCACGAATTGAGCCTCATCGATTGGGTCAATGTCTTCTGGTTGATTCTGTGGTCGAATCGATCGGAGTCGAATTCTGTGGACACACTGTGTGTGGTTGGTTCCGACATTCCGTACTATGTAATTGCTGTTAGTTAGAACGTTTTCCACTCTATACAAGGGGAGCCACACTTGGAGTGACTTATTCCGGGTATCAGACTGATTTGTTAGAAGAGGGTTGAGGAGGAGACAGAACGAGTGAAGTACTAGCGGTTGGGTTAGTGCTTTTTGGTCGTAGTATCCCCGGTATCTGTGATATGATGACACGATGTTGTCTTTAGTCTCTTTGAATTTTTCGAGCATCGCGTCTTGTAACGCGGTTACAAAGTCGGCATTAGACGTAGCAATTTCCAATGCTTTGGTCGAAAATCTGAGATCAAGCGGTTTGGTAGGCTCTCTCCCGTGGAAAATGGTGCTCGGACAACATCCGATGGACGAGTAGTATGACGTATTGTGTATGAAGGTCCCAAGGGGTACATAACGGTGCCAATCGGTCCATTGGGCGTCAGTGTTAAGTTTGAGGATCCTTTTCAGTGCCCCATGGGATCTTTCCACCAGTCCGATGGTTTGTGGGTGTTTCAGCGTTGCGTGTCCAATTTTGATGTTTAGAAGGCCTGTGAGTTCGTGGATTAACTTAGAGGTAAATACACTTCCCAGGTCCGACAGTATCCTTTTTGGCACATAACTGTGCATGAAAAACATCTTCGTTAGTTCTCTCGCCACCGTATCAGCGCTTGCGTTCGTCATTGGTGCTGCGAACAGGTATTTTGAAAAAACGTCGATTCCAGTTAGAACAAACTTGTAAACCGGTGACTTTAGCGGTCCGACTATATCGATCTGCATCATGTCACCAGGGTATGATTGTAACGAGGAAAGTGGTTGAAGTGGTGGCGTTTGATGTTTACTCGAAGCATTTTTGAGCTGCGGGCACGTTAAACAGTTTTTGACTGTGTTGACCAAAAACTCCGAGAATCCGGGAAAATAGAATCTCCTTCTGAATTCCTCTGTGGTTCGTGTCATGCCAATATGTCCTCCTGTCATCGAATTATGGACTCTGTATAGGGTTTCGTTCCACATGTGTTTTGGTACACAGAACTGTTTATGTTTGATTTTACCAGTATCGTCGTAGAATTTGCGGAGAAGGACTTCGTCTTCAATGACAAGTCGATTGAATTGCTTTGCGTACTTCTTTAGTCTGCTATTCGCATACGTAAGGTCTGGTATTTCGCCTGTTCTTATCCACTTCTTTACTTCTTCGATGTCAGTATCTTGTTGTTGTTCCTTTTTCCTGTCAATTGGCTCATTTTTGGAGTCTAGTTCAATGTGGTTCTCTGCTGGATCTGGATACTCTATCGCATTCATCATCGGCCTCTTCAACATTACAAGCGCCTTAGGTTCTATTGTTCCTTGACTATCACATGTTGTTTGTTTGTCGAGGTATGCTTGATAAAGTCCTAATCTTTGCAGGTTTGCTACTAGAGCTTCATCGACCTGCTCTGTTTCAGAAAATGCCTCATCGATAGATTGAACCAGGTTAAGCGATGCATCGGGTACTCTTGCTGTTGTGTCGATATAAATTTCCCTGACTGGTATTTTGTCTGTCAGTTTTAGTGAGAGAGATGCTGATGGGTCCGTTTGCATCCTGGACAAGAAGTCTGCTGCGTAATTTGCTGTTCCTGGGATGTGGGCGATTATGATGTTGAAAGACAGTACTCGGTCCAGGAAATTCCACACTGATGGCGGTATGGTTTTTGCCTGAAAAAATTGCGTCAGACTTCTATTATCTGTTAATACAATCACTGGTTTGACTGATCCCCAGATGTAGTGCGAGAAATGATCAAGTGCGAAATACAAGGCTAGGAATTCTTTGTAGTAGATTGAAAATTTCAGCTGTGCTGTATTGAATAGCCGGGAACCAAAAGAAACGGGCGCGTACGTCTTGATTTCTTCGTTTTTCTCGTTTTTGACGTAGTCCTTGACCATTAACACGAATCCAGTCCCGTGGTAGCTGGCATCGCAAAGTATGACATACTGCAGTCCTGGCTTGGGTAGTCTGAGTGTCAACGTGGTCGCTTGTATTAAGTCTGCTTTGAGGGTTTTGAGGTTTTTATGGTGATCTTCAGTTATTTCAAAGTCGATCTGCTTCTTCAGCAGCTTATAGAATGGTATTAGTTTTTCACCAAGACTCGGCATGTAGTTCCTAAAAAACTGCACAAACCCGATGAGTCTTTTAACTTGTTTCACTGTTCTTGGCATTTTTATTTTGCTTAGGAATGCGGAAATTTTTGCTTCCTCTGGCGTAACTCCTTGTGGTGTTACTACATTTCCTAGGAATTTCATTCTTTGTGTTCCTATTTCGCATTTATTAGGTGAAAGTTTTAAGCCTGATTTTCGGATGCATTCGAATATTTTCTTTAACGTGGGTATTAGTTCCTCATAACTATTCACCGCACTTCCTATATCATCCATGAATTGTGTGCACAAATCGGCTGCTAGGCATGGATCGAGGTAGTGGCGGATGAATGAACTGAATCCCGTGACAGATTTACTTAGACCTTGGGCTAGGCATTTATAGGCGTACGTCCGCGACCCGAAGTTAAATGCCAAAAGTTGGACCGAAAGGTCATCTGCCATTTGCACACAATCGTATGCTTGTGAGCAGTCCAATTTAGTAAACAAACTCTTTCCGGCAAAGTGGTTTGATGCATCGGTCATGTTTGATATTGGAAAATTGCTATTTATATAGTCCGTTTTGATTGAATGATTGATACGCCGGAGGTCAATCAACATCCGCAATTTTCCAGATGGCTTTCTATGTGCAAACAACGGACTACTGTATTTAGAATGTGACAGTGTTGTTATAAGTCCGAAGTAGTGCATCAGAGCTAATTCAACCGTCAGTTCATTCCTTAGTTGGATGGGCGTAGGTGGTCCTTGGGTGTACAGTGGGCGTTGATGTTCGGGTGTCAACTTGATCTTTAGGTCGGAATTATAACCCACGTCAAATCTGTGTTTGGCAAATATATCCGCATATTCGATGAGCAAATGTTCTACTTCTGACCTTTGGTCATTTGTCAACACTGAATTCTCCCACTGAAAGTTACTCAAAAAGGACAACCGGTCTTGAATGTTATTATTTGGTTCAATTTTCTCAAGACCTTGAAAGTAGAGGATTTGGTCATATATTTCCCTTTGAATACTGGGAAGTGATTCTGGGTTAGGGCACGTTTCGGGCGTCGGGAACCAAAATTTCTCGTATTCGGGGGGTGGTTTTTGTTCTGATCCTATTGAAGGGCTTGTTTTTTGCGAAATTATTTCATTGATTCCGAGTTCGACATTATCCGGCTGGTTCATTTTCGCTAATGCCAAAGTTTGCGGCTCGATCTGTATTAAATTTTCGTACTCGGTTAGCGTGAGTATCGAAAATTTTCCGATTTCGGTTTTAAAGGGCAACGTTAAGTTATGTTCTGTCATGTTAAATGCCGTGACATAGATGATGTTTTGTTTGTTAACTTCATTTATTGATGAGGTTACTGCTAATTCGCATTTTTCTTCGAGTTCCTGTGATGGGACTACGATTCCTGTCGTTTTTTCCATGTCAGTCAGGGTATCTTGTAATTGGCACTCGATTATGACTGTTTGATGAGGTGCAATTATTTGTTTCTTGGTGACGACAAGAGGAAATTTTTTTACTCGGTTGGTGCGTCTAGGTGCATTGGCGGGTTTAATTTCGTTGATTTGGAGTGTCAAATCTGGAAAGTGAAGTAGATTGTATTTTGAGCAGACATGTATATGGTGTTTTTTAAAGAATGGGTTTCCCAGGATCGTTGAATTCGCTGAATTCAGCACTAGGAACGTTTCCGTAAAGTTCATATCTGCCATATGAAATTCAATGGTAACTTCAGTTTCAATTGACACTAGTTGGCCTCCTGCCATTCTCACTTGCTTGAGGCTTGATTTTGCCATTTTATAGGGTGCGAATAGTGTTTTTTCGTTTTTAATTTCATCGAATGTTTGTTTCGAAATTACGTTTGCACATGCTCCTGTGTCAATCAGTACTCTTCTTTGAAGGCTTGGCGCTAATCTTATTTTCATATAAGTTAGCACTGTTCCTTCGGTTGGGATGACGGCGTACAGATCAATAATTTCATCGTCTTGTACGTCTTGAATATTTGATTTGCGTGATTTTCTTGATTTACGTGATTTTTGTGATTTAGATGATTTGACTGACTGACTTTGTGGCTGAGTTAGTTTTTTGGTTCCATTTGGAACGGGAAATTCTGTTGCTGCTGTCCCTGTGGCTTGGGTTTGTGCCAACATTGGCTTATGGTATGGCCAAACTTCCCGCAGTGATCACAGAATTTTGATCCAGTGCGAACTGCTGCTGTATTTGGGTTTTGGGTGTGCACCTGCTGCATCATTGGTTGTGCAACTTGCTGGGCAAACTGAGGATTCTGTTGTGGTGGCGTAGCTATCGCTTGTTGCTGTTGGGTTTGTTGGCCCTGAGGGTACATCTGGTTCGAATAAAATTGAGCGTTCTGTTGTGTTTGAGGGTAGTTCTGGTTTTGTTGGAAATAGGGGTTCGATTGCATTCCAGGCATCTGTTGGGGGAACTGGAACATTTGTGGGGGGTACTGCATATTTTGAAACCCGGAGAAACCTTGGTTTCCGTATCCCCCATCATTTCTCTGCTGTCCGTTCTTTTTTCCTTTACCAAATCTCCCCTTTCTTTGATTGTATCCTTGTTGCCCATTCCCTTGATAACCATTCCCTTGATTAGGGCCAGAAGTATTGCCCTGATCAGGGCCATTTCCAGTTCCTTGATTTTGTGCATTGTTTCCTTGATTTTGTTGTTGGGCTTGATTATTATTCCCACCAGCGTTTTGGCTATTCAGTTGAGAGCTCTGCTGTGTGTTTCCGTTGTCACGTTGTGGTCGTGACTGGATCATTTTTCTCTGATCCGATAGCTCACTACGGACTTCGTTGAGTTGTTTCTCAATCTGTTCCTGGGCTGTTGTTAGTTTCGACAACGCACTGATTAGGTTGTGAGAAACTGTATCTCCAATTTCATTGAAATTATCTTCTGGGTAATCCTCATTACGACAGACGTCTCTAATTGTCATTTGTTTGCGCGCCAGGTTACAAAGCTTTTGTACTGTTGTGGCAGCTGGTTGTTCCATCATCTTCGAACGGAGCCAATTGGGCATGCCTTTTATAAAAAGACGTTTAATTTGGTTGTTCCTATGATCATTTTCAGCGTCAAGTCGTTCTTGACGTTGTGCCGTCTCTCTATGGAAGCGCGCTGTGTCTGCAGCGGCTGCAGCGTCTGCTAGTGCTCCGTCGATTGGGGCAACCGCAGGTAGATCCGGTGTAGGGTAGGCTCGCTGTGCCTTTTTTGTGAGGTTGACCAGGTAGTTTTCTGGTGAGTCTCGCTTGATATCGAACTTCGATTGTTCGAGTTTTAGAACGTGGACCTCTTGCAATTGAGGGTTGCAAAAATGGTCGCGTAGTGCCGCTAGACTAAGAGGTACGTCGGCTCTTGTTAGTGCTGGCAGTGTCTGGTAGAATCGCAGAGCGCTATCTCGCAGGTGCAATTGTAGAAAATTCGCTTGCTGAGCATTTGCGATTCCCGCAACTCCAACGTATCCTTGGAAAAGTTGTTCGAATTGGGCGAAATCTTCGTTATCGCTTCCGCCAAACGGTTCGACTGAGATTTGAGCGTGCGCCATCTTATCACAGTTATATGATTGTCAAGTCTGATTCAAAAATGATTTCAGATGAATCAGTCGCTATTTTATAGTGGAAATAATTATTGCCTAGTGGGTTCTTAAATTTTAAGGACGTAATTATCGTCTCTGAGAAAATATATAGTTAGCTCGTACTATGATTAGTTACGAGTCGGAGTTAATTAACTCTTGTTGCTATATTTTTTAAACTTTCTACTTTTTAAGTTAACTTGTCTTGCGGCTTTAATATTATTCCACTATTTTTCTTTTTGAAATTTGGTTAGACTTTAAGCACTGGATAGGTTTTCAGACGGTTCTCATGGATGATTTCAAATGACTAGTTTCAAATGAGCACTCATCAATTTTACTTTAAGCACCGAGAGTTTTAAGTTTTAACTAACTGTTTTTGTACACTGTATCACTTTCCTGGAGAAGTGTAGTAGTTGTCATCAACACAAAACAGTTTTTGCCCCGCTTTTCTGCTGTTTGAGCCAGTTACTGCCGTGATCTTGTTTCAGCTTGTGGCGTATGGAAGTCGTCTTGTGGTGGATGTCGTCTTGTTTTCACTCTCACTTTGCAATCAGCTTCAGCTTGTCTTGAAAGGTTGGTAACATCATCCCACTCATAGTCGCCATGTTATATACCTTTACTGGCTATAATCGATTGGTTGATTGAGGAATGCTTTCTAGAGTGTTGAAGTATGTATGTATGTTGGATGTGTGGTCTAGGCTAGTGAATCTTCAACTCAGGGATGCGCTTTGTGATGTCAGTTTCAACCTTCGCTAGTGTCTGAGCTTAAGATTAGAAGTGAGTGTTACTAGTTGAATTGTCTCCTTTTAGCGAGCTCCTGATTATAATGGCTCTCTCAGTTATACTGAACATTCATCAGTTTATTGTTTACATTAAACAAATATCATTTAACACTTTCACATTGACATTTAGAATAGCAATTGATTATTTAATATGCTCCAATTATGGTAACTAGTTAAGAATGACTAACATAGGCGAGTAGCACTATGTTACAAGCACCAGCGGCTCTCGTACTCAATTACCCATTTTTGCCTTTTTTTCTAATCTTTCTGTTTTTTGTTTTCGTTTTGCGATCTGTTTATCCAATTTTTTTTCGGGTTGGCTCTCCTTAGTCAAGCTAGCCCTTGTTCCAAAAGCGCGCCCGTTGAAATTTTCAGAAAACTTCCTAAGAAACTATCATGCTTAGACCAGAAGGTGGAAACGTTCATGTTGAAACGTAGCACCGGAACTCTAGTATGGGCATATTGCTCGGAGCTGTGTCAAGTGGAGCTAATTCGCAGTTTGCTAATGACATGGAACTTTAGAATTGTTAAAGCTGAAAGGCCACTACCAAAATACCCCTCACTCTAGGTAGAAATAGGTACGCCCCACGGCTAGGTCGGTAAACACCTTTAACACTCGAACCCCATTGAAAGCAGCGCTGGGACCTCAAGTAAAAGCCATAAGTTTTTATGAGACAGTGTGCATTTGATCCATTTCATATAGATCAACCTACAATCCGAGTCCCCTCAACATAATCAGATAAAAAGCAATCAAGTTATTGAATTCAGATCCTCACATCTGGACAACAATTGTGGAGTTACCTCCAGACACGAACAAGTAAATTAAGTCTAGCTCAAAGTAATATAAAGTTTATAAAGAAAAACTAAAGAAAATTTGGACAGTCAGGCAGTTCAATAGGAAACCTCCTCAGATAAAAATGGAAACCTGTTCAGTTGAACTGCTGACTCTTGCTCCACATTCTGCACTCTCGTACCCACTCTTTGTGCTCTCTGTCAGGAACAAGACAACTCTACTCAAATATGATATTTATAGACAATTTGCGAACAGCAAATTGACACTTGTTTTTTTTGATCGGTTTTCCCGAAATTTTAGATTCCTTTGTTTTAACTTTTGACTTTCGTATTGCAGTTGCCGCGAGGAACTTGAGCCTGACAGAGTCGTTTCAAATTTTTTAAAAGTTCAATTCGAACATAAATAAATTAAACTTCTTTCATTTTTCCGACTGGCACATTAATTGATGCATCGATTTTTGTACAGTTATTGACGTTTTCGTCATTCAGTACATTTGTTTGTGAAGTTTCCAGGGTCTTTTTTGCGGTTCAGTTTATCACTTTTGACAAATATTTGGTGTTTATCAGTTGTATTACCAGTTGATGACGAGAGAGAGTGGGCAATATCATTCCGAAATATTGTGCTAATTTACTGCTTATTCGTGTTTTTGAACGTGAAACTTGAGCAAGCTCTGGGTTGTTTTTTGTCTGATTAACATCCTTAAGGTATTAACTGAAACCTGCGATTGCAATACATTCTTTTGACGAATAAGTTTGTTCCGTTTCCACTAATCTTAGAAAAAAATAGTGAACTTGCATCCGCTGTCCTCTCAATATCCGTCAATCTGAAACATTTTTTAAAAAATTTTAATGAATTAAGTGAATGAGGGGACAAATAGTTGTAATCTTGAATGGTTATCGATGGCAAACGTACCGTGTTGATTGTTGCAAAATATAGGACTCCGAGACCTGAAAAACATAGTAAAATTGAAAAAACTATGGCTTAAGCCTAAACACAGAAAAAAATGAGCTCTTTTTTCAATGACAGACAGCAAGTACGCAGTACAAAACAATCATTAGTTTCAAAAACCGCGTTCAAAAACCAAAAATCAAATCCAAGTTTGAGCTTGTAGTCTTCTGCTTCCATATAGATGAATCTTGTCGCGAAGAATTACTTAATGAACAAATAGCTGGAGATAATTTATAAACTGCAATCATGTCAGAGGTTTTACCTCAAAAAACAGCTTGAGAATGCCAAAACACCTGTTTTTGCGTAAAAATTGTTGATTTCTGCAAAAAAAACTTGGAAACATACGATCGAGTTAAAGGACATTCTTTGTATAAAGTAAAAATTATAAAAATGAATGATAACGCACATTTGCAAGCAGTTCTCCCGGCAACCAAAGGTGGTTCCGACAAGTCTTCCGCTCACTATTACCCGCTGTCTTAGATGACCGCTTTTCGCCATTCGCCAGGTGTTCTTCCTTCGGCCCAACTCCTGTTGATGATGCGCAGGAGATTGTCGAGGCCTTTGTCTGACAGTTTCTTGATCATGCAGGGGTAGATCTTGTCTTCACCAGCTGCGCTCTTCATCTTCTGGATGACGTGATCCGGCTCGATCCTGCTGAAGGTGTCACCGGTAGTGTCGTCTTCCTCGGGAGTTTCGTTGAGTCTCCTCCTCACTTCGAGGTAAGCTTCTCTTTGCTTCAACCGGTCGACCTTCACAGGACTCACTGTTGCATACGTTCTCAAAGCGAGTTCTGCTTTGTCGCGTGCACTCCTAGCCGTCAAACTGCCAGACTAGATCGGCGCTTCCGGGAGCGGTTGCTTTCTCCTACCTTCCATGCTCTTCAGAGTGTTCCAGACTTTCGTGCTGGGGTCTCTTGGGTCCAATTCGGAATTGAACTCTTTCATGGCGCGCTTCTTGCTGTCTCGAATGCAATCATCTAGTTGTTTCTTCTCTAGTTTTTCTTTTCTTTCTTCTCATCGGTCATGTCGTCTTGCCATATCGGGAAGCACTCTCTGTAGTGTGTCCTTCCTTCAGCACACTCACTGTTCCACCAGGGTTTGGAGCTTATCCCCACTCCGCATGTCGGTATTGCAGTTTTGGCAGCTCCCAGGTTGTGGTCTTTGAACTTCTTGTATTCTTTCTCCAGAGGGAGGTCGCCGGAGTCGAACTGTCGAAGCTTCTTGTCTAGTTCAATCTTAAACAAGGGCCAGTCGGCCTTCTTGTAGTTGAAGCTTTTCTCCTTCGTATTCTTCGTTGTCATAGTGTTGCCAAGTCTTGTCGCGTTGCAGTTGTTGAGAATGATCATCTGGTTGTCTGCTGCCCAGTCGTCGATTTTTGTACCGGGTGTCGGCCTCTGAGTTTTTGTCCCACTGGCCATGAGCATTGCCATCAGCACAGATGACGACGTTCTCCTTGCATGGCCACGCGTCGAGGTGCAGACTCGCTTCTCTACCATCTCCGACTCGCGCAGGCGGGAGGTACATGTTCCAAATTTGTAGCTTGCCTTTGGAAGTCGCAACTTCTATTCCAAGCGACTCCAGGGCTGCTTGTCTGGGCAGCGTCAGATCGTCAAGGCGTTTGGTCTCAAGCCCTTGTCTGCAGACAATTGCCAGACCTCCTTGCGGTTGCTCTTTGCTCGCCCGGTGGATCTTCCTCTCCCGTATGTGAACGTGCCATCCGTTGGTGTTCGGGGTGGCGGAGTCTTCCATCAGTTTCGTCTCTTGAATGACCGCGATTTCGATCTCGTCTTCCAGCATCTTATTGAAGGTGACCGACTTGACCTCCAGCCTTCGATGTTCAGCTGCACAATGACTTTTGGCTTCTTCTTGCTTTTCTGAGCAGGAGCTGCACTCTGGGGGGCGGATTCACATCCGCAGTGCCACCCATAAGAGGATATAGTGATGCCAGAGGTGACAGTCCACACAGATAATGACCCAGTCCTTGCTCTGCCTTGTAGTCCTGTTGCCATTTGACTCCAAGGGCATTTGACTGGCCCCGGGTTGCTTTCCACGTCTCCCGCCATCAAGAGGAGGCGACTCGGATAAGCGGGTTTAGCTGAGCACCCTTTCAAAAGCCCGGAAGGTCGTCGATGTGTCGTGAGACACGCACTCGGTGGTGGGCAAAACTTTGAGATCCGTTTCCGGATCTACATCTGCCGCCTCGTGAAAGCGTTCTCCATTAGCAGACTCCTAATGTATTGTCGCTTCCCATGTTCATGCAGCTAGCAGATTGTCTTCTCTCAAGCCTATAACATAGAAGACTTGTGCTTTTATATCTATCGCAGTAACCGCAATCGAATCTGAGAACAAGGGGGTTTTTAAACTCGCCAGCGTAAGAACGGAAAATGCACGAGGAGAATTCATTTTTCGAACATGCCGAGTTGTACATCGGAAATTGTCGCCTTCAACAATAGGACGATTCGAATCTTAAAAGTGATGTGGCACTATGTGAACGAACATTACATAGAAAACAACATCTGCACGTGGCAAATTGCGTGTTACTGCCAACGGTGCATAAACAACTGGACAATTATTGAAAGAAACGAAAAGAGACCAACACCCATCAGCTCAAAGCTGTAAACCAACAACAGTAAGGACAACATACCTTGCAAAAGTCTATTTAAATTGATTTTTCTGGTAATAAAATTGATTTTTTTCTACCATAGAAATCCGTTTAATCCTTCGTGTATCGATTCACCCACGTACCTAAATGAGCTATCGTAAATAAATTTATATGCACTTTATTATCTGTATAAAAATCGATTTCATAGTCAAGTTTGTCAGTGTGAGTGCGAGCTTGTTTTCATATCCAATAACCGATTATCTAGTACTATTCAGCTAATTCAAAAGGTATAAGAACGACATTTTCTGTCGACATGTGGCATTGTCTGTAGATATTTGCGATTTTTTTCTGAACCAATGTTACACCATGTAATACTTTCAGAAAAGGCATGGCGAGTGAGTTTTCTCCTGAGCTTCAAAATCAGTTGATTCAACAAATCAGCTCTGACATAATCAAAGACGGCGAACGAATAGATTTAAAACAATGCTTAAATTTAACAGCCCATACAAATCCAACGATGAGTGGATCGCAATACTACGACTATCCAGTTTTATCCAATTCTGTAACCGATGTAACCAGACCGCACATCCCTGGATCAAATCTTTCTCAGTCGCTTACTTTGAAACAACTTTCACTGGTCAAAAATGTGCCCATACCTGCTGATATTTTGAGCGAGTTTCCAAGAATGCAAGCTCATTGTGTCTCCGGGTTTTTCCCATTGATTTCAAGAGCATGGATTGCCATTGACAATACTTTGTACATATGGAACTATTTAGATGGATCAGATCCAACGTTTTTTGACGGAGTGAGTGAGACAATACTTACAGCCTTGGTCGCTAAACCGAAAAGCATCAAAATCAACAATGCAGTTTTCCAGAATGTTCTCGTTATTTGCACTGCTTCGGAAATCATAATCCTTGGGCTCAATTTGAAGGTTGTCGATGAGTTGTCTAACGAAAGTCACATGAAAACCGAACTTGTGCTGCACACCGAACCCCTTTTCCGAATTTCAACAGACAGTTGTATTTTCACTTGTTCAGTCAATACTAAACTTGGGCGCATATTTCTTGGCGGATCTGACGGAGCTTTACACGAAGTTGATTACAAACCTAGCGCCGGCTGGTTTTCCGGAACAAAGTGTTGGAAAAATAATCATTCGAAGTCGACCCTATCGTACGTTGTTCCACTTGTTTCGCCCTTTTTATCTGCGTCAGCCGACGAGGCTTTGGTTCAACTCGAAGTCGACGAAGGAAGAAATTTGCTGTTTGCCCGAACTGACAAGGGCGCTCTTCGTCTTTTTGATCTAGGTGCGAGTGGAAACGAATTGTACAGGACAGCTGCAATGAGTATTCAAACCATTCAGAACAATGCTAGTGCAATCACGCGAAGTGTAGATAGATCCAATTTTAAAATCATATCTCACATAGCTGTAATACATCGAAATGAAAGCGAGCATCTCAATTTACTCATGACTACCAGTACCGGAGCTAGATTGTATTTTACCGTGAAAGGCTTTAACTATTCGCACGACACTAGGCCGTATATGCTGGCGCTCGTACACGTACGTTTGCCTCCGGGTTTCACGTCATCATCAAGAGATAAACCTTCAAATGTTGGACGGACTGTTCACGTTCGAGGCACTACACTAATGTGTTGTTGTTCTGACGGAGATAATGAAACGCTTTGGTGTATATCAAACGATTCCTTTGGACCACAAGTTCCACTAAAAGAATCTTACACGCGTGTAGACTTAGATCAGTTAACTTGGGACATGATTAAATTGAACCAAAACCAGCAAGTTCTAGCGCCACGATGTTCTAGTCTTGTTGAACAATTCTTCGAGAGTCGACAACAGTTTGCCATGTTAAACGCTACCAGCACGCTATTGGTTGAAAAGTTGAGACCTGTTGATCAACTGCGAGAATTATTGTTAGAAAACTCGGGTCCAGATAACGAGCAAGTCCAGATGTTTTTCTCTTCGCTGTTCAAACCGGCTGAAGCATGCGTGATGGCTCTTCTTTTGGCAGCTGACGACAGCTCGACGTTCGTCCACGTAGCTAATTGGGCAATACAAGCTATGATTTTATACGGGAACGAGCCTAAGTTTTCAGGAATACGCAACAACCCGACTTCGCTAGAGCAAAATGTTTCTGGAGTTCAAGATTTCACTTTCAACCCTCGGTTTGTTTCAACGTCTACTAAAGTTAGCACATCTCCCAACAATATGACTCACACATTGGGTTCTTTTATTTATTCGGACAAGTTTTTGGGAACTTGTCTGTTTGTTTCACGAGTTCTGAGGTTCACTTGGGAGTTTCCGTTGCTGAAAGAGACTCTGATACTGAATTCGAAAGTACCAGCTCTACAATTTAGGTGGACAAAGCCGCAGATCTTGGAAGTCCTTCGTAGATTACGATACCTCAACAGTCTGTTTCCTAAATTATTTGACCCCTCTGTTCATTCATCGGCAGCAGCGCAACGGGTCTCGCAGTTTCAAGTTTCAGCAGAGGCGCTCAAAATTGAGCTAGATGCAGTTGACCATTTGCGACTGATTTGTACGAAGTCTGAAGAGTTGCTTGCTTTCCTAAGCATTTTGATGGATTACAATGTCGAGGAAATGCTCGCTGGTCTTAGTGGACCCCTGAAGCAGCAGTTACGTGATCTGAAGTTCCGTGATTTCATTTCAACTGACAAAACAGATGTTACATCCCTTCTATGTGTGACAGTTTTTGGCAGACTCATATCTGAGAATGTTAAAACGGATCCACTGATCAACAAGTTGCGTGAAATATGTCCGACTGTGTTCAGCGCCGATGACGCTATTTGTGTCCAAGCTAATGATCTTCTGCAAAACGGACTGAAGGCCCCGAATCCCGACAGTCAAGATCATTTCTTGTACGAATCTTTAGAGTTGTTCAAACAAGTAGCAAATGTTGTCGATTTGGTACAAGTTTGTGGCTACTATCAGCAAGTTAATTTCTGTGAAGGTATCGTAGATTTGTGTCTGTGTGCAGCGGCAAAACGAGATCCCAAAAATTTGGGTCTGATTTATTATCGCAACATGCAACCAGTCGATGATCTAATTGGGCGGCAATTGTTCAATACATGTCAGGAATGCTACCAGTGCATATTGAAAATGGTACATTATTACCATTCAGTGATAGAAAATGGAGGTAGCGTTGCTTCTGAAAGTTCTGTCGTCCCTGGAAATCTAACTGCTCACGAAGCGAGATCATTCTTCGACGGTGTCATTTCCGAATGTCTCGCTAAAGACGACGAATTGCTACACTACGCAGTGTTTCATTGGTTACTCAACAGAGGCTTGTACGATACAATTTTGGAAAATGCGAATGTAAGCTTAGAATACGTTCTCACGTCTCAATGTAGAACTAGCTCTGATAGAGAACTAATCGTGTTGCTGGAATTACTGTGGAAGTTTTATGAGAAGAACGGCCAGTACGAACAAGCGGCTCAAATATTATGCAGCCTTGCTGGCCGAAGAAGCACCTTTGTTAATCTCGGTCAAAGAGTGAACTACCTTGGAAGGGCGCTAGTTAGTGCTAAGAGTTCATCTCCGAAAGTTATGAACCCAGAAGTTAGTCCAGAGCTGATTAAGGAGATCGAAGACCAGCTGGAGGTTGCGCAAGTTCAAGTTAAGGTAGTTAATGCAGTGAGGGCAGCTAAAACTATTCTGTCTGGTGATAAAGAAGATGTAATTAGTTTACTAAATTCAGAGTTGTTCAATTTGACTAGTCTTTATTCGGACTTTGCATGCAGTTATAGTTTAGCAGAATGCAAACTTGCATGCATTGTAGTTGCAGGCCATAACGATCCGACCAAGATACAGTTTATATGGACAGAATTGATTGACAATCTGTTCAAAGATTTCATCTCGGAGAGGTCCAAGGATCCCCAAAGCACTGGAACTTCAGTCGAGGCATTGTCATCTCGGTTTTCGGCAATTGCGAAAGATTACGTAGAGAAAAACGAGCAGTATTTACCGCTGAACACAATTATAAACCACATGGAAAAGCGATCCTGTGAGCTCAAATTAGGAGTGAGTTGGATATTTTTGCTTTTATTGCAACTTGGATTGGAACATAGCGTACTGATGCTTGTGTATACTGAATTGTGGAGTAATAAAGAGAAAATATGGAAGATGTTAGGAGAACCGTATCATTTGTTGTCTGTTATCGACGCTCTCATTAGACATTTCTTGGATACTGCTATGGCTTCGGGAGACCAGAAATTGACCAGTTCTGGGCGATCGACGTTCTTTGAAGTGATGTCACCTTTTGTCTCCAAAGAACTAGTGAAATTGACCTCCATGTCTTCGAGTGACCCTGCGTGTAAAACTTTGATTGATAGTTTGAAAAAGTCGCTTCATAATGCAGAAAGACTGGCGATGTCCTGATTCAAATTTAACGAAGATTATTCGAATTTTGATCTTGTGTTGTGTTAATGTTTGCTTCAATAATTAAATGTTTCAGTTATAGTTCCGATCAAGAAAGTGGCAAGGAATTTTGTTTTCAGGTGTTTTAGTTTTTTAATTTTTTTCCACGCAAAATCAGATGCCACAATCAACGGAATGGGTGAATTAATATATCATACAAAAGTCTTCTCAGTTAATTCGAAAGACATGAAAATTTATATTTAAAAAAAAGATTTTCTCTGTCGGAAAAAAACGGTGTATAATCTTTGCTTTTTAGTCCAAATTCGAGCGAATAAAGCGAACGAGTATGGTTATATAAGGCCGCTAGCCTTTCACTTAAGACATATTTTTTCTCCAGTAAAAATATATTTAGAAGTTCTTCTTACCGCCTTTTGGGTATAAAAAATCTTTTTTTTTGATTTTTTGTTTTTTTATAATTTTTTTGTTTTCTATAAAAACTGTTTTCGATTATGTCGAATTAACTATGATTATTGAGTTTGTTTTTCACGTTTTAAGTTCTTGTTCAGATTATCTCACAACTACACGAACAAAACACGAAACTCCTATAAAAAGGCAAATCGCTAAATAAAAAAGCAAAACAAAGTTGACACCCAAATCAAACAAAAGTAAACGCGTACTGCGCAAGCATACTTTGCCGCTTCAAAAAAACTAAGAAAAACTTATTTTTACGCATTTAATTGTTTGTATGGTTTTTGTGCCTGTTGTGATGAAAAGAACTTTCAAAAAAACTTTAAAAGAAATCTAGTACGTTAGCCACAAGTTAAGTAAAACACTTTCAATGCTCTAAATGAGTTTTTGACAATTTTACTGATGTAAAACTAAGTTTTGGAAAATTCAAAGCATTTTAACTCGCTGAAAGCTAGACTAAAAATATCTTTCAAACTCATTTTTTTCGGCAACTTTTTTTTAGAAAATGTAAATTATTCGAATCGCGACAAATCAACATTTAATTGTGAAATATAATTCATTCTTTTTAAGTGTAGTAAAGAATTTGTGCGCAACTAGCAGAAAATTAAGACCACATTCTCGGGATAATGAAATTTTTTTCACCGTTTGACAACTTTTTGATGTGATAAAAGAAACTCAAAGATTGTTTACATTGTTAGCAATTCTGGAATTGGAATACTCGATTGCTTTAATCTCCGGAAATTTAATAACGTTTACAAAGATGTCAATTTTTGCTATTTGTTTTGCTGAATTTTTTTGATGCCAAAAAAGGGCTAAATAAGCTTCGAAAACTAGTTTTCCGAACATAAAAATTCACTGTTCACGGTTTACAGAAAATCGTCCACACATTAATATCTACTTGCGTGCTGTAGTTGATTAAATAGGCTTAAAACTTGTTAGAACCACCACCTAAAAAAACCTAATAAGTCTGCATCTTAGCACTCAGATGATACCACAAAAAAGCTTAGCACTCAGATGATCCATGTGAAAACCTTTTAGTGGAAGGGACATAAATACAGCATCCAAACATAGTCGCGTGCTTGTTGCCTTTTACTTAAAGCAGATAATACGTTGTCCTCCTATAGCGCTAGTTAACGGCAGCCTTTTCTAGCATACCAACTGATTTAATTTTCCGGCGCCAGTGTTTATTATTTTTGAGTTAGCAGCGTGCTATGAAAATTGTGTTTTGCCCCAAAAATTGCTTGCACATAGCTTTTTCCAAAATTTAAAATCCTTCTAGAGTAACAGTAGAGCTTTAAAGGATTCGAAAAAACTGACAGGAAAAAAGTTGTCAAAACTTCTCAAAAAAACGCTTCTTCAAAAATTTCTTTTTGCAAACCGCTGATTCAACATCCTATTTACAAAGAGTTGGCATTTTCTGTTAGATTACAATCATAAGATCTCATCCTAGACATTATCAAATTTCAAAGTTAATATTTCAGAATTGAAAATGTCTCGAGAAAATTATCTAAAAGCAAATACACTTAATGAGTTAAGTCGGTTAAAACTTAATTAGTATTGACAACAATTTTACATTGGATAAATTAGCTTGCGAAATTGTTTTCGATTACAGTGGTTTACAAATTAACGTCTTTTATAAAGTAACCTAAGGTTCGATTTTTTACTCAGCTGAAAGAAACCAAAAATTGATTCGAAATGATCGATCAATAAATCTTTTTCTCAGTTACAACAAATCTCTGAAAGATGCACATAATAGTTTGTGCAATAAAAACTATTGCCTAATAGTTTTTATTTTTTAAAAAAAATTTAAAGTTTGTTTGAAGCCTTGGTTTTGTGTTGTTTTAAAAAAACCGAGTCTGTTGTGCAAAAAACATGAAAATTTGCAAACACCAGAATCTAGAACCGAAATAATTGCACAAACTAGTGCTTTTTTCAAATTTTTGATGAAATTATGAAACGTTTTATTGAGCGATCAATTCTGTTTGATTTTTTTCTTTATTTCCATTTGAGTAAGTAAAAAAATTAACTTCAGGTTTTCTTTTCTTTTTAGGGCTGTAAATTTAAAACATTTTGCGTTTTTATTTTGCTTGCAATTTTTTTCTCTGAAACTGAAGATCTCTGCTTCAAAATGTCTTTTTACGGCCTTCAAATTTTTAATGTGACAACGTCAACAGAGCGTTATTAGAGCCTTGAAACAAAAAAGAAAAAACTAAATAAAATGATTAAAATTTAAGCCGACCAAAACTTTTTTGATAATTTACTCATCAAAACATATCCTTAAAAATTTCAAAACTTCAGTTTTCTAATTAACAATAAGCAATAGAAGACAATGCGTAAGCTTGGTACATTAATTTTCAAAAATTTCACTGGATAAATTAAAAAAACGTTTGGTGATAGTCAAAAGTTGAGCTTAATCAAGCGCGGTGAATTAATATAGAAATATTGTAGCAAAATAAATTTCCAGTTCTCAACCAGAAAACTGGAGCAGCCCGCAAGAATGAAGGAAGTAGGAAAACGGCGAATTCCTCCAAAAGCATCGATATTGGGGCGGAGAAAACTAGTTACAGGAAAAATCAATGGTGCGATTTTCATTTAGAAGTCAAAGCATTCTGAAACCAAATAAATTTGAAATAGCAACAACTAAAAACAAAACGTGTGCTCGATACATTAATTTGACGAAATTTCACTGTTTGATCGAAGCCAAAAGTTAAGCGATCAGTATTCAAGCGATCAAGTTTGGTAACTAATGTGGAATAACAACCGGCAGACTCTCTTAACTGATAAAACAATTGGTATATCTTGAATGGCGTACTTGGTTCGTCGCGTACTTGGTTCGTCGGATTTCGCCTGAGATAAGAAATCACTTCAGGACTAATAGGCATATGAAACGCAGACATCCTCAGCGAGCTAACAGACGAAAATAAAAGGCTCAGACTGATGAAGACAGCGATAAGAAATAAGGATTATGAAGGCTTCGCCAGGATAGACCCTTATATCAAGACCTTTTTGGGACTCAGCAGCGGTGGTTGACGGCTGCATAATCATCGATGACAGAATTGCGATCCCAAGTTGTCTCCAACGGGCAGTGCTGACCTGCTTACATCGCTCTCACCCAGGCCAAGAACCATGGTGCAATAATTTATCTCGATTAAGACACATTCCATCGCTTAAAATTTTTTTCCTCAGGGAACTTACTCAGATTTTAAAACCACTGGAATCAAAAAGAGACGATTCTGTGATATGAAATACAAAATTCAATTAAGCAAGTCTTTGAATACCGAAATTGGCTCTATCGCACAACACATTATGTGCACTTTTTAGAGATTTGTTAAAACTAAGAAAAAAAACATGAATAAATAATAAAATTTATCCAATTTTGTTATTGTTTTTCATTAGAAAAGTTAACCTTTTGTTGCTTCAAATAAGGCCCTTAAATTTGCAAACCACTGCTATTAAAAACATATTACAAGGCTCAGTTTGCATACTACTTTTCTCAGGGATTTGTTAAATTGATGAAAAAGATAAACTTATTGATCATTTTTCTGGTTTTAAGTTTCAACGAGAATTATCCTTTCCCTACATTTCTACTGAGCCTTTTCATCATTACTGAAATAAGATGGAAAAATAAATAAAGTTTTGTCTTCATGAATCATTTCATTGTCGCCTGGATCTTTTAGTGCATGTTCCATATTTCCGGGTCTGGACATCCACACCAATTAGTCGTACTTTTCATCTCTTTTTAACCCTGCGGACAATGCATGAAACCTGGGACTATATGCTCGATAAGCAAAATGAACTTGAAGCTTAATAGGTGCAAGAGTCAAAAAAATAATGGCTCAAATGGGTAAATTGGGTTAGTTTGGGCAATGGATCATTAGGAAAATCAAGCTTTTTTGCAAACAAAATTAACAAAACTGTAAATATTTTATTCTGCTTTTAGATCAATTAGAGATGGTTTTTTATGACAAAAAATCTCAGTTTCCAAATTAAACTAATTTAAACTAAAATTAGTGGTAATTTTTGTGCTACTACCTTGTTTACACTCTTTTCCAACAAACAAAGACTGAAATAGGAACTCATTCTGCATATTATACTGCAAAAGTATTATATATTCTCAATCGGTTGTCAAATTCAAACAAGAAACTACAATCAGTGGGGGAAATCGGAAGTTTGATTATATTGGTCCAACAGAACACAACTGGGGAAAAAGAGCAAATTAGCTTGACTAGTCAACTTTCCTTTCGGCTCAAATCAGATTAGAGACTGCTAAAGTTTTAAAACCGTTTGATCTGAGAAACTAAAGGCAGTAGAGCCGTTCTTAACCAGAAAACAGGAGCAACATGCAAGAATGAAGGAAATAGGGAAACGTCGGCAAAGTTTACCAAAAGAACTGATACTCGGGCGGAGAAAATACTTACCGAAAAAAAGTTAATGGAGCGTTTCTTAACAAAAGGACCAGTTATACGAGTAAAGGTGCAGCTGGAGACGATTCAACTCCGCAGGGAAAGAGAAACCAAAATACAAAAAAACCACAAAAATCGATATAGCAACATTCAATTTAAAAGAAACTGGTAAATGACAACAAACTTCAAAATTGTTTGCAGATACAGAAACTGAGGACAATTCCAGAGATAGCGGAATCTAGTCATACCAAAAAAATCAGTGGATCAACAGAGTCAAAACTGTGAAAAAGACGTCGTGACTATCGCAGATCCTCTGAAAAAAAAGCGAATTATATCAACCAAAAACTGTTGGCAGCACTCAAAAACATAGACACAAAACTTCGACAGGTACTATCAGACTGCATTTATATTGTAGATGAAGTCAGATCAAACAAGACTACTCGTATCAGGGCAAAGCCCTGAAAGTTCCGACTGCCTTTTAACGTTTATGGAGCAGTAATAACATAAATAACATAAAAAAATAAAATGAAAAAAAAAATAAAATGAAAAAAAAAAAAATTTGAAAATTTTTCTATAAAAATCATCCCCCCACACGCCATATAAAGTACAAAACAATAGATTTAGCTCCTTATAACAAATCAATTATGGCATTAAGCTTCTTACAACCAATTTGGAACGATTTCTAAGACGGATTAAATCTCCGCTTACGCGTTAATAGCGCGAATTATATCGCGCGTTAGTTGTCCCAAATTGGTCAAAATGGCCAAAATGGCAATCTTTAAACCCTCATAACTTTACAAAAAATGATCACAGGTGAAATATCTTTTCAAATTTAAGCTCAGGACAACAATAGTTTTCGAATGAAATAAAAAATTTCCGTCAAAAATGGTTAGTTAAAAAGTCGAAATTTGTCTGAAGAAAAAAAAAACCCACCCCGAGCACAAATATTCCGTTACTTTCGTATCGAAAGTCGGAAAAACAAGACTGCTCGTATCAGGGCAAAGCCCTGAATGTTCCGACTGCCTTTTAAGGTTTATGGAGCAGTAATAACATTTAAAAATAAAATGTAATAAAACAAAATGAAAAAAAAAATTTTCTAAAATTTGAAATTTTTTTAATGAAAATCTTCCCCCACACGCCATTTAAAGTACAAAAGGATAGATTTCGCTCCTTGTAACAATTCAATTAAAGCAAATAAGCTTCTTTCAACTAATTTGGAACGATTTCTAAGACGGATTAACTCTCCGCATACGCGCAAAATATATCGCGTGTTAATTGTCCAAAATTGGCCAAAATGGCAATCTTTAAACCCCCATAACTTTACAAAAAATGATCACAGGTGAAATATCTTTTCAAATTTGAGCTCAGGACATCAATAAATTTCGAATGATATAAAAAAAATTCCGTTAAAAATGGCTAGTTAAAAAGTCGAAATTTGTCTGAAGAAAAAAAACCCACCCCGAGCACAAATATTCCGTTACTTTCGTATCGAAAGTCGGAACAATAACGTCGGATCATAATTCGACCAACACTGGGTGGTTAAGAGCATAAAAAGTTTAGCCTAGATTGACGATCAATTGGCAATTTCAATGCAGTTACAATCAACAGTCGTCGACATGTTTAACTCGTTTCATATCGGACAGGCGGGTGTGTCAAAAAAGATGAGAAGACGTGTTGGTCGATTGAAAACAAAATGGTGGGTTAAAACATAGACTATGTACAGTTATTCTTAATAAGAGTTTAAAACCACTTTTTCCTATTGTAACAGATTGAAAAAGTAATTGGAAACAATTGTCATACCATTTAACACTGAAGTCCATTTAATTTAGATTTTAGCAGATTCAAAAAAACTGACGCTAGTTGTAATTCCATTTGACTCCTAGTAGTTTTCTTGTAAATTACTAAGTTTAAAGTTTTTTTTAATACTGTGCTGATTTAAATTATCCGGACAAAACGGACAAAAATTGAATTTTCAAACGCGTTTTTCTCAATTTGGGTTAAGATTAGACAAAAGGAGCGGAGAACAAAAGGAGCGGAGAACAAAAGTTGCTTAGAGTTTCATTAAAGTTAATATGATGCAATTGTTTCTCCGAAATTCTCTACCAAATTATTACCCCAAAAATGGGTCATTTTGGCTTTTTTCAATTAATCAAATATTACGCTGAAACTATTACGCTGCCCCCCTCGAGAAAATCCTAGATCCGCCCCTGTACTAATAATTTTTTCCATTTTATTGGGATGCGAGTTTTAACGCACATAAAGTGTTTTTTACATTTTAAACTAAAGTTGGTTATTTGTTCAATTTGTTTTTTTTTCTGCTCAACTTTGATTTTTTATACTGTTTTTCATATGACTCAATTTCTCAAACTATAGTTTATTTCAGTTGTATTTTTGGTTTCGCTCAAATTTTATTCACTTAATAGAGTCCACTTTACTTTAAACTTGAAATTCTAATAATTTCCCTACTGAATCGCATATTTGATTGCAGTTTATCGAGGAGATAAACTCCAATGAATTAAATTGTGATTAAATAACTTAAAACTAAATAGAACTATGTGAACTTTTGTGAACTATGAAAGATAATACGTGAGTTTTGATTTGCTTATCAATTTTTTTCCATTTGTTTTTATTATGTTCTTCATAATACAAAAAACTAATGTACAGTGCTTATTTAAATTATCCGGACAAAACGAACAAAACTTGAATTTTCAAACGCGTTTTTCTCAAATTGGGTTAAGATTAGACAAAAAGTGAAGAGAACAAAAGTTGCTTAGAATTTCACCAGAATTAATATGGTGCCATTTTTCTCCGAAACTCTCAACAAAAATTTTACCCCAAAAATG
The DNA here is from genome assembly GCF_963678635.1 of Symsagittifera roscoffensis. Lineage (NCBI taxonomy): Eukaryota > Metazoa > Xenacoelomorpha > Acoela > Convolutidae > Symsagittifera > Symsagittifera roscoffensis. The sequence goes on along the minus strand of NC_087068.1, from coordinate 28,165,596 downwards.
GGTCATTTTGGCTTTTTTCAATTAATCAAGAATTACACAGAAACTACTTTGTTAATTGATGAGAAAATTATATCACAGGAAGCCTCTTACGCAGCTCAACAAAGTTTAAGAAGGGTTAAATCTCCAAAAACCAGTATAAGAGAAAAAATTATCACTTGATAGTCAATAAATGTGATTTTTACTATATAAAACCCAGAAGTTCTGTTTAAAAATAAATTTTAAACAATTTGCGCAAATTTTTGGAGATTTAATCCTTCTTAAACTTTGTTGAGCTGCGTAAGAGGCTTCCTGTGATATAATTTTCTCATCAATTAACAAAGTAGTTTCTGTGTAATTTTTGATTAATTGAAAAAAGCCAAAATGACCCATTTTTGGGGTAAAATTTTTGTTGAGAATTTCGAAGAAAAAATGGCACCATATTAATTCTGGTGAAATTCTAAGCAACTTTTGTTCTCTTCACTTTTTGTCTAATCTTAACCCAATTTGAGAAAAACGTGTTTGAAAATTCGAGTTTTGTTCATTTTGTCCGGATAAATTAAATCAGCACTGTATAAAGGTATATGATTTTCAAAGCGTCATCGGCGTTTTGAAAACCACGCTTGGGTTTGTTTGCTGGTTACTACCGCATGGGCTCAATTATGTGTCTACTGAACGTTAAGCCCCCAATCAGTTCTACTGATGATAAAGAGGCTTCAAGGGATGGGACACAGTTAGTAGAAGCAGTAAACGTAAAGGAAACAAATTCAAGTTTTGTTTTTGAAACCGATTAGGGGTGCGTACAACTAGCGAGTTTCAGAAATTATTATTGATTAATTTGAACTGTTGTCTTATTTAATTTGGTTTTACACCGACTACAATTGAACAATCGTTTTAAATATGGATGCAAAGCCTGGACCTTATGTCATTAACCTGTCTAGGCAAGGCCATAAATATGTTGCTTTATGTTTATTCAAACTTAGGTATTTTTCTCCAATATTTTATTTTATGTTTTCAGTTATACATACTTTTTTCCTTTTCCTTGAAGATCTAAAATTCCATGTTTCATTTGATAAAAACAGGCAGTGCTCTGTATTCAAAATGAGTTCATTAACTGTTCCATCACTGTTTCTGGTGCTTCATGTTTAAATTCTCGTTATATGCATCTTTATGATTAATAATGAGAATTAAATTCTTTCGTTCTTTCTTTCTTTCAAAAAAAATGTGAGATTGAGTTGTAATTCCATTTAACTCCCAGCAGCTTTTCCTACAATTTACCAATTCAAAATTTGATCGGAGTCGAGTTTTGTAGTATCATGTAAATTAATTTTGACGAACTAAACTTGGCTCGATGACCCTTCAGTGAGGAAGAAATGGACAAACTGAACTCAAGAAGCAATGTAATAATGGTACCGTTTTGGATATGGGTACCGTTTCACTACAGATATGGGTACCGTTTCACTACAGAGAAGTTTGAGGAGTTGCGAATAACCGAATTCTATTGATTATAACATAGCACCACCAGGAGGTGCAGTTATGGGTACTGTTTCACTACAGGGAAGCTCGAGGAGTTGCGAATAACCGAATTCTATTGATTTTAACATAGCACCACCAGAAGGTGTAGATATGGGTACCGTTTCACTACAGGGAAGCTCGAGGAGAGCGAATAACTGAATTCTTCTGAGTATAACATAGCACCACCAGGAGGTGCAGTTATGGGTACCGTTTCACTACAGGGAAGCTCGAGGAGTTGCGAATAACCGAAATCTATTGATTATTACATAGCACCACCAGGAGGTGCAGATATGGGTACCGTTTCACTACACGGAAGCTCGAGGAGAGCGAATAACTGAATCCTTCTGATTATAACATTGCACCACCAGGAGGTGCAGTTATGGGTACTGTTTCACTACAGGGAAGCTCGAGGAGTTGCGAATAACCGAATTCTATTGATTTTAACATAGCACCACCAGAAGGTTCAGTTATGGGTACTGTTTCACTACAGGGAAGCTCGAGGAGTTGCGAATAACCGAAATCTATTGATTATAACATAGCACCACCAGGAGGTGCAGATATGGGTACCGTTTCACTACAGGGAAGCTTGAGGAGAGCGAATAACTGAATTCTTCTGAGTATAACATAGCACCACCAGGAGGTGCAGATATGGGTACCATTTCACTACAGGGAAGCTCGAGGAGAGCGAATAACTGAATTCTTCTGAGTATAACATAGCACCTCCAGGAGGTGCAGTTATGGGTACCGTTTTACTACAGGGAAGCTCGAGGAGTTGCGAATAACCGAAAATTATTGATTATAACATAGCGCCACCAGGAGGTGTAGATATGGGTACCGTTTCACTACAGGGAAGCTCGAGGAGAGCGAATAACTGAATTCTTCTGAGTATAACATAGCACCACCAGGAGGTGCAGTTATGGGTACCGTTTCACTACAGGGAAGCTCGAGGAGTTGCGAATAACCGAAATCTATTGATTATTACATAGCACCACCAGGAGGTGCAGATATGGGTACCGTTTCACTACACGGAAGCTCGAGGAGAGCGAATAACTGAATCCTTCTGATTATAACATTGCACCACCAGGAGGTGCAGTTATGGGTACTGTTTCACTACAGGGAAGCTCGAGGAGTTGCGAATAACCGAATTCTATTGATTTTAACATAGCACCACCAGAAGGTGCAGTTATGGGTACTGTTTCACTACAGGGAAGCTCGAGGAGTTGCGAATAACCGAAATCTATTGATTATTACATAGCACCACCAGGAGGTGCAGATATGGGTACCGTTTCACTACACGGAAGCTCGAGGAGAGCGAATAACTGAATCCTTCTGATTATAACATTGCACCACCAGGAGGTGCAGTTATGGGTACTGTTTCACTACAGGGAAGCTCGAGGAGTTGCGAATAACCGAATTCAATTGATTTTAACATAGCACCACCAGAAGGTGCAGTTATGGGTACTGTTTCACTACAGGGAAGCTCGAGGAGTTGCGAATAACCGAAATCTATTGATTATAACATAGCACCACCAGGAGGTGCAGATATGGGTACCGTTTCACTACAGGGAAGCTTGAGGAGAGCGAATAACTGAATTCTTCTGAGTATAACATAGCACCCCCAGGAGGTGCAGTTATGGGTACCGTTTCACTACAGGGAAGCTCGAGGAGTTGCGAATAACCGAAATCTATTGATTATTACATAGCGCCACCAGGAGGTGCAGATATGGGTACCGTTTCACTACACGGAAACTCGAGGAGAGCGAATAACTGAATTCTTCTGAGTATAACATAGCACCACTAGGAGGTGCAGTTATGGGTACCGTTTCACTACAGAGAAGCTCGAGGAGTTGCGAATAACCGAATTCTATTGATTTTAACATAGCACCACCAGAAGGTGCAGTTATGGGTACCGTTTCACTACAGAGAAGCTCGAGGAGTTGCGATTAACCGAATTCTATTGATTTCAACATAGCACCACCAGAAGGTGCAGTTATGGGTACTGTTTCACTACAGGGAAGCTCGAGGAGTTGCGAATAACCGAAATCTATTGATTATAACATAGCACCACCAGGAGGTGCAGATATGGGTACAGTTTTTACAGGGAAGCTCGAGGAGAGCGAATAACTGAATTCTTCTGAGTATAACATACCACCATCAGGGGGTGTAGATAGGAGTGACGCTTCCATGCAGAGAAGCTCGAGGAGCTGTGAAATAACGAAGTCTTCAAAAATGAAATTGCACCACTAGCGTATATGGACATTGGTGCCGTTTTTATAAAAAGGAGTTCGGGAAATTTTTTGAAAAACAGAGATCACCAGATTCTGCCATTCCACAAGAGAAGAAGGTGGGTTTATCGCAGAATTATCAGGGAACGAGTTTAAATAGTCAACAGAGGGCTCAAAACAGATGCCGACACAGAAAAAGACTACTAAAATCCGGCTTAAAAAGATCTGAAAAAATTGAAAGTATTTGTTATTAATACTTGATTTGTAGCCTGCGTTTCAAAAGTGTACACGACAAATATATTTATATATTTACATATATAATTACATAATTAGGTATTAATATTTACAAACAAATTACATGTATAACAAAACTTTTCCTGGAGAAGATGAAGACTTCAGAAGTTTTGAAAATGTACACTAAAACCCTGCATCGTTTTTTAGATGAAAAACCAAAATTTCTAAAACCAAAAGCATTTCAATTAAAAACGCTGGTTTCTGATAAAACAAATTTAACATGCTCTCTAAAAGCTCAAGTTTTTGAATTGATCTAAAAAAATTATACTGAGTCCCTCAAGGAACAATAGTTGTTAAAGTCGGCATTGTGAAAATGTTTTCTTCAACCAACAACAAAAAAAATGCTGCTGTTCAAACAGTTTTGAGAAAGATCAAGATGAAAATAAACTTCTTGTGTTTTGTTGATTGCAAAAACTCACAATACAGGAATCGATTAGTTATACAAAAAAAAGAAAACAGGAATGGTCCGAAAATGTTTTTGTAGTTAACTGGACTTGGCTGTCGAAAAAGTAACTCAGCTAATGAGTTCTAAATTCTTGGGTTGGATACCCTGGAAAAAGATTAAAAACTGTTGAAGCGTAAATAGGTACGAAAAGAAACTATGGTCCTTCTTCTCGCATTCAAAATATGCAAGAATATGAAAGGAATTCTTGCATCTTCAAATCCCTACAAAAGTAGAACAGCACATTCTCAGGATCTACGTAACAATCTCCCCCCCCCCTTTTCAAGAAAGGGGGAGATTCTTTAGTAGGTACAATAGGGGGGGGGGGAGACTAATCAGTTCGAAAATATAAAGGATTGTACAGTACAATTGGTTGGTAAAAGTCAATTGGTAGACAAAAAGTCAATTACTTGAAAAGATTGTCAATTAATTGAATTGTTTGCTCAAGTTTTGTCAATTATCAATTAATTGCAATTAATTGGGTCTCATTCATAGCTTTAGCAACGTCAGTTTTCGACCAAAATTGATTGTTATTATTCAAGAACAGCTGCATTTCAAGGTTCATCGGCAAAATACTCTGTCGTAAGTCACCAAAAGACCATGTCTGTTCTCAACTGAAGCAACGAAGGAAAGTGACACACTCAATCTGAAAAGCAAACACTGACTCAATTAGCTTCCAACTTCGCAAGCTGTTGCTACGAAATCAATTATAGCTTTTTATTTCAAAGACAAAATCATATAAATTTCAAAGTTTGCAAACCTTCAATTAGTTGCAATTATTTGGCGGATTTTGTCAATAATCAAAAATTGGAAAAACAAAGAAGTCAATTAGTTGCATCCAATTAATTGCAATTAATTGGTCACCAATTGACTTTTACCAAGCCCTGATTGTACTAACCTTTATGGCGCCTTCAATTTTCTTGACACTGGAAGCTTTTTCACTTGTATTTTCACCCAAAAAGATGGTATTAGAACTAAAGTATTATGTTCAACTAAGTGGTTGATTCATTTGGCTCGATGTAATGAATGCGCAAAATTGGCAATGAGTCAACAACAAACTTGACAACCAGAATTGCTAACAACGAGAGCGACATCAAACATCATAAATCAATTTGTGGATTACTAGATCATTTCATGCTAATTGCTATAAATAAGTTGCGTTTTATGCTCATTTACTCAAAATAAGAAGAATATTGGACTAGAAATGTGTGCAGGAAAACCGCGAAAGCCAGCTCAACAACAATAGAAAGACAATCTCTACATTCATTACATAAACAGAAAAAAATGGTTGTTATAAGTTTTCAAAATCAAAGCAACAAGTTTATATTTTTGAATTCCGTGGAAGAGGCTAAATTTCGTAGACAAATATCCGAATAAAATGAGAACAATTTTTAATTTTTCTTATACACCAATAAAAACAGACAAAACGCTAAAAACGAATACAAGAATACAAGAATAGGCTAATCGCTTCAAAAATTCAATTCCAAAAGACTGTTTGAATCACATAATTTGCGCAACAAAAAACCCCAAACCTTGCACAAACATTATCATGACCAAAGGCAAAGAAAACACAGTTAGGTGAAGTTTATTACATGCGGCTGGGAACTGCAATTGGTAATTTGGCGCATTTTGTGAAAGTTTTATGCATTTTGAACTACCTTGTTTTCAAAGACGTTTCTGATGTTTTAAATTTCTTGTAATCTGAAAACTTGTACAAAGTCACTCAAGGAAAAATAGTTGTATGATTTGACATTGTGAAAATGTTTACTTCAACTAACAACAATAAAACTGATGCTGTTCATACAGCTTTGAGAAAACTCAAGATGAAAAAACCTCGAACCTATTGTATTTTTGAAGCACTGAAGAGTTGTGTTGATGGTAAAACTCACATTACAGAAATCGGTTGATTCTTTAGCAACCTGGCGCGGAACAATGAAAAATTGGATAAATTATTTAAAAAAACTGAGTGATATTCGTGATAAAAATATATATATAAGTAAGGTTAAGCAATCTCACTCGACACCTTTTCTTTGCTAACTTTAAGTCAATTAATGACAAAAATTTACGGACTTTTGAATTTGAATTTAATCGATAATCAAAATATACATACCGTTATATATAGGCTAATAAGCTCTTGTATTTTCGGTTGATCAAACTTTTTAAACGTTTTTCTACAGTTTGTTTGACTGACTTTATCTGCTATTTTCTTTTTAGCAGTTAATCGTCCTCTGTTTTTGGAACAATTATGAATCCCCGATTTGCCTCTGAGTTCACTTGCGTTTTTGAACACTTTATTTTGAAATTTTAAAGCGAATTCAGCAGTTTCAAATATACATCTAATGCTTGAGTTTTTGAAGTCAAATAACAATTCAGGTATTTAATTTTGTTCTGATTTGGTTATTGACCACAAAATTGAGCCGCGGATTTCAGTTTTTATTTTGGGCATTTAGAATCGCCCGTGGAAAAAAATTTGACCTGATTGGATTTTGATTTTGAACGCGTTTGGTTTCGATTATTTTTCGATCTTTTCACGGTTTTCTGAAAAAACGCGAATAATGATTCTTCAAATGCCGATAAAGTATTTGCCGCGCACATATTTTTTGCATTATTCCGTCAAGTAAGTCTTCATTAAAACAACTTGTTTTCATTTTTTACATAAGCCAATAACTAGATTACCAAAATCTATGCTTTCCCATTTTGAACTTTCCTAACAAAGAAAAATCCTTAGCATATTTTAGGTTACATAAATTTCCTGTCTGCCTCAAGAAATCAATCAATTTCTCATTATTATTGAGATTAAATTTTGTCGAATTTCACGATTTTAAACACGTTTTTGAGAGATGCCTTTTCAATGTGAAAGAAGGTGATATTGATTTTTATTTCCCGCTTTGACTCAATTTCTTGTATGGTCGCCACGTTACTGTGCTTCATTAAATAGTGCGTAGCTGGAAGGTACGTTATTTGAAAAAGTATTTGTATCCAATTGTTATTTTGCCTCGCCCGTGTGATCTTGCGGGATCTGTAGACCATAAACAAGAACCCTCGCTCTTTTTTTGCCCCGCATCAATAGCAGATCAATTTAGGAATATAGCTACCTCTGAAATATAACAGCATCTGAGATTCTCAACTTGGTTAAGTGGCTCAATTTTATTTTTGTATCAAGAGCTCTCGGGTAAGTCAGCATAGTAGCCTATAAGTTTTTTGTCTTTTTTTAGCTCTTAATTTATATGTTTTGACAAACACCATTTGAGTACTTAATTTTTTTTTGAAATCTTTTTCTTGGCGCAGAGTCAATTCATAATTTGAGATAAATACGAAGAATGAGAAATGATGAGATTTGAAGCTGTACTTTTTGGCATGGTATGGGCCAATTTGGAAAAACAAAGAATTTTGTTTTCAACTATGTGCAGAAATATCCAGCAATTTAGACCATTCATTTGCCTCAAAGCAATAGCCCTGTAAAGACCTTTTTTGCAAAAATCCTTTTTTTCGCACACTCCTCTTTAGAAATTCCGAAATATCGGCACCTTTAGAAATTGAATAGTGCCAAAGATGGGTACTTTGTCTGGCTTGGGGGTCGAATCCCGCCCTTTGCCCTACATTCGCTAATGAAATTAGAAATTATCATACAAAACTTCCTCATGATGAATGATTTTATGCTTCTGCAATTCCTACTATAGATCAGTTTTACTATAGTCATATAGTTTTTTTGTTTGCCTCAATAAAATATACACTTTAGAAATTCTTATGACAATTTTGAAAAACACGATGAACTTATAAAGCTCATGGGCGGCTTTTTTCATTAGTACTTTTATGAAGAACATAATAAAAACAAATGGAAAAAAGCTGATAAGCAAATCAAAAGTCACGTATTATCTTTCATAGTTCACAAAAGTCTATTTAGTTTTAAGTTATTTTATCACAATTTAATTCATTGGAGTTTATCTCCTCGATAAACTGCAATCAAATATGCGATTCAGTAGGGAAATTATTAGAATTTCAAGTTTAAAGTAAAGTGGACTCTATTAAGTGAATAAAATTTGAGCGAAACCAAAAATACAACTGAAATAAACTATAGTTTGAGAAATTGAGTCATATGAAAAACAGTATAAAAAATCAAAGTTGAGCAGAAAAAAAAACAAATTGAACAAATAACCAACTTTAGTTTAAAATGTAAAAAACACTTTATGTGCGTTAAAACTCGCATCCCAATAAAATGGAAAAAATTATTAGTACAGGGGCGGATCTAGGATTTTCTCGAGGGGGGCTGATTTTCAAAACAATTTCGACAAATTTGTCAACCTTTCTTCAGGTCGACCAAATATATGGTTTCTTGCGGGTTCCACGCTACTTGCGCCAGTTTATAAGTCTCATACTGTGGAGCTTTTTTTTCTATTTTGGATTCCACTAACAAAAACTCCCTGGGACTCTTTTTTCATGTTTTAACCCAGGAGTTTTTTGTAGTAAATCAAGGCAATATTTGTAAAATTTTGCAGCTTTAACTGATTAAAAATATTTGCGGAAGACAACTATTCACTTGACTCAAAGCCAACCTCAGTTTCATGTGAATGCCAAAAAATTGCTTTTAAATATTAAAAATGATAAAAGCAATTTTTGCAAAGTCATTCCGTTTAAGACCGGAAAAAATATTTCAATTTGATGCAATTATGTTGTCTTGCGAAACAATTGTACTCTGTTTGGTTTTTCTTCAGATTTTTTTTATTGTTGGGACATTTGAAGACAGTGAGGAATATATATAATCGGGGTGATTTTTTTTATTCAGACCGATTTTACAAAACTTTGTTTCCTCTAGGGATCGATCTATTGAGCTGTATGGGGCCAGCCGAGACTGAGCGCCACTATAGTGAATTACCATGAGGGTGCATTCGAATAGGTCTCAATATTCATAGCACCCAAAATGAAAAATCAGTCGCTTAAGCCCCAAAAGTTGTCATCTTGAATTCTGATTGGATGAAATCTGAGCAAACGAACGAATTTATGGATTGATTCTTTACCATTCAAGCAACATGAATTCAAGCTGTAGAATAGTGATTGCTACCTTAACCCGACCCGCGACCTTATGCCGACGAGACTCGGCTAAATTGGTCATTTAACTGTTTACAAACCGATGCATGAAACGTTCTTGCTTAGCTTGCTAAAAAACATAAACTTTTCGCCAATCGATTTGCTCTGTGAAACAACTGGACATATTTCAAAGTTTCGCCACATGAATAGCATGCTCAGAAAAATTTTGATATATTGTTACTTGCCAGTCGATTTGCTATATGAAAGTATATGAAACAACTTGGCACTTCTAAGAGTAATGAACGTAGAGAGTACTCTTATATAGATATTGCAGATTTTTGAATATTTTTTTTCAGAAAAAAGTCTTGAAATTTGCTCACGCGCAACTTTGACTTTTCGCGGTTAGACTTCTGATTTCTTAAGTTCAGTGCATTTGCATTGTTAAAAGGAAGGCAAACTCCACTATCGAACACCAAAAGTGTACAGGTCCTGAAAAATGAAATTATTTGTCAGATTTCCCAACAAAATAAAAATTTTGCCTATTGATCCAGTTTTCTCAAATAAGGTTAATTTCAACAAAAAAGTGTCCATCAAAAAAGGATCTGGAAGTTAAAACAGCTTTAAGGCCATCTGCTTTTTTTCTTCGAAATTCAAAAGTTGAAGGTTTTTGGATAATTAATCAGTATTTTTTTTTCAGTTTCCTTGCGTTCATCACTCTTTTCCAACTGTCAGTTGACTATGTTTTACTCTTGTACTCTAGTTGTTTCAAGCTGCATTATTTATTGTTTCAAGCTACATTTGTTTCAAGCTGCATATTTTTTGTAAACCGATTCATTTCATTATTTAGAGGCTTATCGTTTAGTGCATTGCCTCAAAACCTTGACTGAAAGCTGGTTGAAGCCATCAATTATTAACCCGCACCAAAGTCTATAGGAATTTTAAAGTTATATTAACATGTCAGTTTTTTTAATAGTTTTTAATATTTTAGCCATAATTTTCGATTTTGGTACTAAGCTTCATTGTGAGCTCACTGCTTCTAAATTCGCCTTGAGTGTTGAGTCCTGGTTTCTCCTTCCTAAAATGCAGCGCGTCTAGCGTTAATATTTTAATTTTGCTAGTGTTTCGGTCAATGATCATCCAAATTAACTCTGAGCTCAAACCATTGCCTCTGAGCTCAAACTATAAATGTAATAAATTGCTGAAATAGTTTCGATTAATAATGTCTTTGCAATGCCCATCCAACCAAAATTCACATCGAATCAAAAAGTTTTTTCATCTATTGATCCAGTTTTCTCTAATTTGGGTAATTTTAGCAAAACATTGTCCATCAAAATTGTTCTACAAATTCAAAGAGCTTTAATGCCATCTATTTTTTTAACTTTGTTTTTTTTTTGTGTTTGAAAAAACAAATCCGTTTTTTTTTCAGTGTCCTTGCGTTCATTGCTCTTTTGCAATTGTCAGTTCGCTACGTTTCAAAACTTCATCGCATGAATAGAGTGCTCAGAAAAACGTTGAAGTTTTTCAAGTTATCTCATAGATCGAATCGTTTGGCGAAAATATTTTTTTAGGAAAACTTGCAAACGTTTTGTAAGCTGTAACGAGATTTTCGCAAACTGATTGGACCTTTGCAGCAACTTGATATATTAAAAAATTTCAGAGCTTCTATAGCTCGCATAGATAAATGATTCGGTCTATGAAAACGATTCTGTCTATGAAATAACTTGAAAGTTTCATAGCTTTAATCAATTGCTTAGGAAAACTTCAATTTTTCGCGAACTGATTCAGTCTATGAAATAACTTGAAATAAATCAATGTTTCATCGCTTGAATAGCTTCTATAGAAAAACCTAGAGTTTCGCTTGTTTAGCTTGATCAGAACAACATTTTTTGCGAGCCAATTGATAATTGGAGGTGGGCTTGCTAGTCAGATTTAATTGCGTCGTTTTAAGGAGAAGAATTGACACTCAAAGCGCAGTATTATTCTAGATCTCTTAAGACTTTAAGACAAAATGGCATAAATCATGGCTGAGTGAATGCGTTTATTCGGCCTTGTTTATAGCTATTTCATGTAAACAGCAACAAAAATAAGGAATACCAAAACTAATATTTGACCAAGTAAACCTGTTTGACCGAGTCCATATGTTATTGTGAACCAGGAAGCAGATAATCAGACTTTGCCAAGAGTCTCAAGAATCTGAACACCTGGAGCATAAACACCTGAACACATTTTTGGGTATGTTCCTGATTCCCCGACACCAAAAAAAACATAGCGTTATTTGATCACGGATTCTTCGGCAAATCAGATGCACTCCAAATTCTCATGCATAAACGTTGACTCCCAATTTCAAAATCAAACAAACTTTTCAAAATCAAACAAATTTTTGACCTAGTACTTCGCACTGTAACATGTCAGCCAATACAGTTAGAACTCTGTTTCGAAATGCAACACAAATTACTTTTCAAATTGAATATATTTCTAAGAAGAGATTTTATAGGTGGTCATAAAGATGTACTTTATACTATAATTCCGTTTAAATTGAACTGAATGGTTTCAGAATAATTTGCCAGTGAATTTTATGAAAAAAAAAAGATTTTTGCGCTAAAAAAACAAGCCTTACCCTTTTTCATTTTGAATTTCAAAATTGAGCACAATTGCATCGCTCGACCAAATAAGAATAGCCGAGACAGGCAGGCGATTGGATCTGGCAGAGTTTCGAGATATACCCCGAGCACCTTCGAAGCATAGCTCGAGCACCGTTGAAACTTACCGAGCGCGCACGATCGAAACAATCGTCGAGCGCTGTCGAAGCATACCTCGAGTATGGTCAAAACATACCTTAAGCAGGGTCGAAAATTGAAGTGAGTAAGCCGAAAAAAAATATTTGCCAGATTTTTTGGTAGCAAAGCTATATAACAGTTGCAAACAACAAAATCATTTGTGTGTTTTTGATGTGCAGTTAGATCACATCATCAAAATTGCCACAAAAATGCCCAAACTTGATCTCATCATTAAATTTTTTCGGGTAGCGACAAAATTATGGTCACCATGAAAAAAAGATGCTAAAGATCAGGGGCGGATCTAGGATTTTCTCGAGGGGAGGGGCGGACTTTCAAAAAAAATTCAAAAATTTTGACGACCTTTTTTTTTAGGTCGACCAAATTGATTTTCTGAGCTCTCCCAAATCACAATAAATAGCCCATTTTGACCAAAATTTCTGCGCCGCAGGCAAGTTTTTGACCAGAAAACAGGCCAAAAAAGGCGTTTTCAGGCACTTTTTGGAAATAATTGACCAAAAAAACTGCGTTTTTTTTGGCGTGCGCCCCCCTCAAAAATTAGTGTATATTGGCGCCAAAGGCGCTTTTAGAAAAATTTTAGGTTACCTCATCATAAATAGATATCTCAAAATAAAACAAAGACCCCCTCCTCCCTAAATCTGCTACTGCTAAATATAAAACAGTTCGATCTGAAAAATTATTAGCAGCGCGGTCATCAAATCTCAATTGCTGTAAAACTAAGCAAAAACGCCCAAACTCTGTCAATTCAGTCGAAACGTATTTGACAGGGGTCCAACACAGCCGAGCATTTTTTAGGTCATGAAAATTGAAATCTATTAAAATGTGACTGAAACGGTCGAAACATATGTTGCTTGGATCGAGCAAAGCCAAAAAAAAAGTTCACAGTTGACAAATTCGAAACATCTGAATTCCGCCAAATAGCTCGGAACGTACGCGAAATTTGTCGATGTGGTCGAAACATAGAGGGAGCTTCTTAACTCTAAACAACTTAACCTCATACAATTTCACTGCCTACTTTTTGTTGCCTTAGCAATTTAACATCGTTACATTTTAAAACAATTTCTTTGACTTAACACCGTTTTGATCAAAAATGAAAAAACCTTCTTCAAAGGCGACCTCGGGATTCAAGGAAATAGAAGAGAGACGTTTTTGCCATTTAAAGCCAGACAATTTCGCACCACTTAATTCGCGTAAATTTTAAAGGAAAATGACCTTATTCCAATAATTTCAAGGAATCGTTTCAAACCAAAATGAAACGGCTTTGTCATTTTTTCAATGACTCATTCCAAAATGAACGAAAAACAGGACGAAGTCGCTGAACTTCATAAGCGCACAAATAATTAGACGTCCTTCGACTAATATGGTCTAATTTTCCAGACATTTTCAGCCGGTATAGAAATTTAAAAACGGTTTAACCAAAACCAATGCCGAAAGCCTAACAACATTCTTTTTTAGAATCATTCTCGAACTCATTCTGTAACTTGATCGCTTTGTCAACTTTTTTTGAATTGTTGGCACATAAACGCAAGGCTAAAGTGTTCGCCAGACCGTAGTTTTAACATAGCATCCCGAAAATAAAGGCGATTTTCCTGGGATTAAATTGCTAAGGCACGAGTGAAGTTCTTGCGTTAAGTTAGGTTTCCGGGAGTCTGCAAGTAAACGTCTTTTCAAAAAAAAGCTGACAAAAGTTTCAGTAAGATTAAAATTTGAATTTTAAAAAAATGAAAGATTAAACAAAAATGAGACAATATTTATAATGGTTTAACACAAACTAGATAACACTCTGAAAAAGTACAAATCATTTTTGTCTTCCTAAACGGTCATTGTGTTTTGTTTTCCTTTACTTAATACTCGTTATTTTTTCTTTTTCGTGAATTTATGGCCACTCGAAGCATCAAAAAATTGAGTTTTTGTACGGAAGCGTCTTTTTGCAGGCTGCCCACTACTTTCCACATAATTGGGTGGGCTCCGCGGATGTAGGATTGAATCCTGAAAAGCCAAACCTCGACGGCATTTGTTGTTCAAGCAATCCCACTCTAGGCCGCATCTCGCTGGTTCCAAAAGGAGGGTGGGAATAAAACTTCGCGGTTTGGCACCAAGCTTCTTATATAAGTAGAGCCGAAGTACAGACACAGCAGTTTGTCTTTCACTTGAGTAAAGTATAAAGTGACTAACAGAAAATAGTTTTTGTCAGAAAATTTACGTCATAATGTTATGAATTAGCACAAGCAGGTTTTTTAGTGATCTGGAAGGTTTAGCGAAAAGTCTAATTGAAAACAAATTACGAAGTAGTCGATAAGATTTTAAGTAATTTAGGAAGCCTCATTTTAGCATGTATAACTAAGATAGTCCAAGTTTTTCATTATGGTGCATGCGTTATTTGCTAAATTAATTTTGGTGTGTTAAGAGTAAAGATAAGAAATTCATACTGTAAAAAATTTAGTAGTGAAATGACTAGTTGTTAAATTGTAGGGTGTTAAACTGAAAAATTGGAATTAAAATGTCGTGGATTTAAATTGTTTATAGTGAAATGACTAAATGTTGAAATGTATGGTATTCAATGGTAGGACACCGAGGGAGCAGCTCGAGCTGGTTAGACATTTTTATTGTATGGTTTGATGTTTTTTCATGCAGCTTGACACTAATTTCATATCATGTTTTTTTTTGTTTTGACAGATGTTTAGTTGGACACTTTGTACTAATTGCACAAAAATCTGCAACGTCAAGACGAAGGATTTCGATAAAAGCAAAATATTGATAAATAAAAAAAATTATACGCGAGTTTATATAATCAAGTTGACTGCCTTGTAATATTTCCTTGAATTGTTGTTATCGATCTATCGCCCGCTAAGATGTTTAACCAATTGTTGATGTGCATGAGTAAATGAGGTTTCGAGTGACTTGATTTTCAGTTTTGTTCAAAAATGCTTCCGGCCAATTTATTGCTTGTCAGCTTCTACGGATTGTCACTTTCGACGAACTTTCGTCTGACGTTCTTAATATTTATCTCATTTTCCTCAGAGTTTTCTTTGAAATAAAAGGAGACAATTTATTATTTATGATA
This sequence comes from Symsagittifera roscoffensis, assembly GCF_963678635.1. Classification (NCBI taxonomy): domain Eukaryota; kingdom Metazoa; phylum Xenacoelomorpha; order Acoela; family Convolutidae; genus Symsagittifera; species Symsagittifera roscoffensis. The sequence goes on along the minus strand of NC_087068.1, from coordinate 28,150,260 downwards.
TCGCACTTCATTTTCGTCCCACTAACTAGATAATTTAACGTTTTGACGTCATTTTTCCTTAATTGAACTAGCCTAATTAAGTTTAAGTCATTCTTCATTGGAGACTATTTAGTGTACTTATAGTTTTTTCTAAAAATATCCACTTATCTAATCAAACAAACGGTCCATCGCAGTTGCGTACATGATTTTTTTCTTTTTCGCAATTTCTCAAAAATGAGCGTAAATTTTGATATACTTTTTTTTCTGCTGGGAACATTGTGACAAAATAAGTTTCTTTAAGTCACTCTACTCTATCTGAATTTTAATGAACGAATTATTGTGCTTCATGTTTACGCTTATTTTGACGCCTGTAATTTGAACTCATTGACGAATGAAAAACCGGAAAGCACTTAAAACGGTGTTTTTCCTTCTATTGAATTTTTTTAAAGGTTCATTGAGTTTACCTTCATATTTATTCATCAACTTGGCGTGGTAAGTTGACAATGGCTATTACAAATGTTTTTTCATACTCCGTTTTTGGTTATAACTAGTAATGTATACAAAACAAAGGAGAACATCGGATCTATCAATATTCGTGCAAAAATTTTCCATCAGGCAAGTTTTCAATATATACTATATGCAATGCTTGAATTTTGAACGACAGCAGAATAGAGAAACTATCAAAGTCTCCTTATGACTTTATGTATCTGACGCCAGATTTTATGAAATTTTTTTGGCATAAAAAGTTTGAAGCTTGATAACTCTGCGCACTTAAACTGAAATGAGCCTTCATGAACCCATCGCCCTTAAACAGAGATTGGAATGCTTGGGCACAGAAAGTATTTGGGCACAGAAAGCGTTCGGAAGTATTTGGGCACAGAAACATGCTTGCATAGTGTTAGCGTCGAAAACAGATTTCGTATTTTTCGCAGTTGCATTTTTTGCCAACATCGATTGGTGCGAATTCATGCATCCGTCAATGTAAGTTCACTATAGCGCAAACTCGTCGACGACTTACATAATATCAAAAATTTGGTGTCTTTTTTTTGATAAAACCCCTTTTTTCTGCGTGAAAAGCCATTTGGTTGCACTCCATTTTAATCATCTTAAATTCCGACTTTTTCATTGCAAGATAAGGAAAAAACCCGAAGCTCCAGATTTTCAAACGAGTGATCCACAACATATGCTTGTTTGAGTTTTGAGCCCGGTTAAACCATACTTTTTTACACCTGATTATTCTCAGCTGTTTGAGTCGAATGCATATATGACTCGATTGCAAAAAGTCCCGTATAAAAAAGATTTTTTTTCATGCATTTCTTTTTGAGATTTCCGCAGCTTGATAAATTAAACAATGTTTCAAAATATTTTCAATTCCAAAAAAAATTTACTGTCGAACATGTTTTTGTTTTAGTTATTTATCAATTAAATATGGCAGGTGAAAAAATTAAATACCTTTTAAATATGACAGGTGAAAACTGAAAAAACTTGTCTCTCTAGTTAGTGGCACCTACTCAACAGAAAATATATGATAGAACATTAAGTAACCAGCTTAAAAGTTGACTTCGACTACTTAGTATAAAAAGCGAATAGTTTAGGCTGCGAAGAGAGCTTTCATCATTTTCACGCAGTGCTTATTTACATTTTGAATAATTTTATCCTCCAGAAAGAAAAAATGGGTACGTGAAGACAAGACTTTTTGGGCTGATAACCAGTTTAAATACGCTGCAAACAAAAAAAATCAGCAAAGAAAGTTTTTTATACAAAAAATTGGACTGCAGAAGCTAAAATTATACATAAATTGCAAAAACATTTTGATCAAAAAAATTGATAGCAAAAAACGAAAAATCGTTATCAGAAAAAATGCTGACGCAAGCCACAAAAACATAGAGGAATTTTTCTATTACACAACAATCTTACTGGCAATGCTGAAAATTGTGTTTGAGCTCCGACACTTTTAACACAGATGCAGATTTGTTCAACATTTATTTTGCAAAAATAGGCGAAAACAGCGAACGCATTCCATAAATCAAATTTCAGACAAAACAGCCAGAAAGATGTAGAAACAACAATGTTTTTGAAACCCTTGACAACCAATGAAATTAAACAAATCTAGGAAAACTTGAAACGAAAATTCAGCTTGAATTGCCACAACAACAATCATGCTTACATTATCTCCATAATGTAACTTTTGAAGCCTGTCTGGAAAATTGTTATCTAAATTTTGGAAAATTGTTATCTAAACATAAAAAGGTAAGGAACTTTCCAGTCTTAGACTTTTTTCATTTTTTAAACTGTTTTTGGTAAAATATTAGAATGATTAATTTGCAACCAATCTTTGGATTTTGTTAATCAACAAAACATATCGCACCAATCTTCGTTTGGATTGGAACAACCAAGCCATTGAAGTTCACTCAACTTTTCTTGATTTAGGAAAATCCTTTGACACTGTTGATCACAAACATCTTTTAAACAAACGTTATGAATTTGATGTGAGTTTAATAATTAGCAAAATATAAATATTTTGTGAGCATCAGCAGAATCAAACCGAAAGTCGAAAAGTAAAATGCGGGGTCTCGCTGGGTTCAGTTCTTGGACCTCTGCTCTTCATTCTGTTTATTATTGATATACCAAAACTGAAAGCAAACACAAATGCCTATATCTGTGCCGATGAAACAGCCATTAACACTCAGTCTGAAAAAACAATACTGGTTAAAAATCATTTAAATGCATCGATAAAAACAAAAAGTGGTTGGACGAAAGCAAACTGATTTTGAACCTAGACAAAACAAAAATAATTATGTTCACAAATAGGATAAAAAAACTACTAAAATTAGGATGAACAACGAAGACGTAGAGGAAAAGTCCGTTTTCAAATATCTGGATTTGTATCTCGATAAAAAACTGGAATTCGAAGATTAGATTGAAGTTGTTAATACATTGCTTAATATCATTGGAAAACAATACTGGTTAAAAATCCTTAAAATGCATCGATAAAAGCAAAAAAGTGGTTGGACGAAAACAAACTGATTTTGAACCTTGATAAAACAAATTTAATTATGTTCACAAAATGGATCGAAAAAAAACTACTAAAATTAGGATGAACAACGAAGACGTCGAGGAAAAGTCCGTTTTCAAATATCTGGATTTGTATCTCAATAAAAAACTGGAATTCGAAGATTAGATTGAAGTTGTTAATACATTGCTTAATATCATTGGAAAACAATACTGGTTAAAAATCCTTAAAATGCATCGATAAAAGCAAAAAAGTGGTTGGACGAAAGCAAACTGATTTTGAACCTAGATGATACAAAAATAGTTATGTTCACAAAATGGATCGAAAAAAACTACTAAAATTAGGACGAACAAGGAAGACGTAGAGGAAAAGTCCGTTTCCAAATATCTGGATTTGTATCTCGATAAAAAACTGGAATTCGAAGATTAGATTGAAGTTGTTAATACATTGCTTAATATCATTGGAAAACAATACTGGTTAAAAGTCCTTAAAATGCATCGATAAAAGCAAAAAAGTGGTTGGACGAAAACAAACTGATTTTGAACCTTGATAAAACAAATTTAATTATGTTCACAAAATGGATCGAAAAAAAACTACTAAAATTAGGATGGACAACGAAGACGTCGAGGAAAAGTCCGTTTTCAAATATCTGGATTTGTATCTCAATAAAAAACTGGAATTCGAAGATTAGATTGAAGTTGTTAATACATTGCTTAATATCATTGGAAAACAATACTGGTTAAAAATCCTTAAAATGCATCGATAAAAGCAAAAAAGTGGTTGGACGAAAGCAAACTGATTTTGAACCTAGATGATACAAAAATAGTTATGTTCACAAAATGGATCGAAAAAAACTACTAAAATTAGGACGAACAAGGAAGACGTAGAGGAAAAGTCCGTTTCCAAAAATCTGGATTTGTATCTCGATAAAAAACTGGAATTCGAAGATTAGATTGGAATCATTTGTCAACTACGTGGAATCATTTGTCAACTGCGCAAAATTTTAAATAATTAGCAACCAAAACAGTTTTACCAAATATACGTTAAACCTGTTGTTCAAAATGGCGCGTTACACGGGTCGACTTCCAAATCATACCATGACAAGATTGATCTCAATATCATCCGAAAAAGTGGTTTCTTAACTTTTAAGAAAAGTTCGAATCAGTATATTTACTGAGGGAAAAATGAAAATTTATAATGTAAAAGAGCTTCAGTTAAGCGAAGTCTTATAACTTCTCTGTAAAATTATTCGCCGTACATGTGAATCTGTGACTCGCAGCTAAAAAACTACATTCGACGAGCTTTTCAAATTACATCATAGTCATAAAAATGCGAAAAAATCTAAAAAACATCATCAGTTTTCAATTGTTGCCAATATTCGAAAACTCTACAACTGTCGTACACAACTTTTTTCGATTTTTTTAATGAAATGGTTTGCAAATTGGTCTGGAAGAACATTAACAAAATGTCCATAGGTTTTTAGAGACCACAAATAATGAGTTTATAATTTTTTTCTCATTTTGTCGGTTCTCTCCAGTGTTTACATCTCATCAAACTTTTCATATTAAATTTGTCAAGTTTCTTACAAATTTTTTTTTTATCTCAATAGTTTTAAAAATTGAGTATTGTAACAAAAACAATGATAGTTTCAAAACCATCATCCCACTTTCAAACTTCTTTTTCCTGTCAGAGACGTCTGAAAACAGAAAAAATTAATTTATGACAATCTTACAGACTGGGTTTTTTTATGTGGTCATTATCGAATAATTTATATCGATCAATGTGAACCTATACTGGAAACATTTTGTTATGACTGTTATTTTTTTTGATTTTGTTCAAACTAAATATCCTTATTCTAGCTTGATGATTCCGATTTCCATATATGTCTGCACCTACACAAACGTCGTTTAAACGGACATACAAAACTAACTATCAAAGATTTAATTCTCTAGAAAATTTTTAAAATTTGGCGTCAATTAAGCAGGCTATTAGCTCTCCCTTCGCTAATGGCAGGACAAAAATGAGGGCAAAATTTTAGTTTCCGATTTCCATATATGTCTGCACCTACACAAACGTCGTTTAAACGGACATACAAAACTAACTATCAAAGATTTAATTCTCTAGAAAATTTTTAAAATTTGGCGTCAATTAAGCAGGCTATTAGCTCTCCCTTCGCTAATGGCAGGACAAAAATGAGGGCAAAATTTTAGTTTCAAGAGGCTTTGTGATATAATGACGCCAGGCATTGATCTTATTCCTGCTTGAAGTTTAAGACAATGCCTTCAATTGAACTCGATTTCTCATTCGATTTTTTTCATTACTTTCGGTTTTTGAAACCAGATCACTCAATTATACAAAAATATTAAAGTTATTATTTGTTGGGCGAAGCATTGAATCTTACAGTTGCATTTTAACTTTTCGCAATTTCATAACAATTTGAAAAGAAAACCTTACAGTTTTTCATAACAATCTTACAGTTGGAGGGTTAATCGATAGAACAAGCATTAAGAAACTGTTTATTTGGACTAATAAATCTGCACCAACTAAATCTTGAAGAATTTTTGAGCTGGACTAAATCGTCAGCTGCGAACTTGTGAGTTGAAAACTTTAACAAAATAGGGATGGATCGATACTTTTGCAATTTTCAAACTCCATAGATATACGGAAAATTAGTGTATATTAATATTTCACTAGTTTTGGCCTCAAATTGTGCAATGAAGTTACGAATAAAAAAATGGTTCATTGATCAATTTTTTCTTGAAAGAAAAACCATAACGGCTTTGAAGTAATCTCACAGATAAATTGCGTTTGGGGATGATTTTAAGGTTATAAATTTTAATCCGAATTATTACTAAAAAGCGTATTTTTTGTAAATGGGCAGAAAAATTTTACTTAAAAAATTTAATGATGAAATTTGTGGCCTGTTTATCTTGTAATATTACCGTTTATCTTTTCATTGAACATATGGAAATCATAAATACTGGTTCACTCAAAAAAATCAGATTTTTTAATGCTTTTCTATGCCAATTTCTAAATGGTCTACTTTATAGATGAAAATGCAGCTTTTTTTGCAAGCAAAACTTTTTACTAAAAACTTTTGTTCCGCATAAAAGTGGTTTTCAGTTTTAAAAGTTTTCCTGAATTTTTTGTGTGACTATTTTTGACCGCGAGTTTTGGAATTTAAAAAAAATCTAAAAAAATTTTATGAAAATTGTTAGACTAGTTATTTTTAATATACACTTCCGATATGAAATTGTATAATAAGCAATTTTCTTGTATGAAATTTCTATGACAAGCTTTTTCAAGTTTGGAATCAACGCGGGAAAGCCCACATGTCGATACAGCTTACAACAAGACTGCACGCCCCGGTTGACCTCCATACACTAAAAATTTTTATTATACAATTCCATACATCATGTGTACCAAAATGTTTGACATGCAATTTCCATACAATTTCCAAAAATGATTGAAAAAAGACATAAAGTAAATTCTGCGGCTATTTGATTCTAATAAAACAGTTTGGTGAAAAAAAAACGAAATTTTATTTTTTGAAAAAAATGCTTATTATACAATTCCCAAATTTAGAAATTGTATGACAAGCAGTTTTTTGATGCAAAAAAAATGTTTTTGGTTTTTTCAACCGCAAGTCGATGTTTACACAAATATTTTCCAAAAATACTGTTTTTTTTGTGTGCATAACGTAGTCCTGGATACCCGAATGTTGTTTTTTTTTGCTTAATGATTTTGAATTAAAAAAACGCTAATAACTCCTATTTTCTTTGTATGGCATGTTTATGTATACTTTGATCAATGTCTGATAAGTTAATAATTCAAATTTTAAAAATAATCATTGTTGAAAACTTTTGCAAAACTTATAAAGTTTGTTACTTCCGTTATACAATTTGTGAAAGACAATTCTAAGACACTTCTCGCCAATTTCTATGAAATTTAAATGCAGGGCCGTCAATTTTTGGTGCTTTGAATAAACCAAGATCTTTGTAACTTGCGTTCGGTTACGAACACAATCCAAAACCATTCGGAAATTAAATTTAGAAAAAAATCTACTTTTTGGTTTATGGAAAAAAACTTGTCATACAGTTTTCATTTATGAAAAAAAATTATCAGAGAGTTTTCACACAAATTTCTGTACCTGTGGAATTGCATGAAATTGTATGGCAAGAAGTTTTTCATGTATGGAAATTGTATGTTAAAAAGTTTTGACCAACCCGGGCGTATCAAGGTGATTCTCTGAATGTTCGAATCTCTTTAAAGGCAAGGCGGCAATTCGTCGCAGGTGACATTTGGCTGCAAGCGGCAAGTAAAAGTAAAAATTGATAGAAAAAATTATTGGATTAGTAAATCCACAAAACAAACAAGTCCAAAACTGACGCCTAAACAGGCATGGCATAGTTTCTAAACGGGTATAGTTTCTCTTTTGCATTATTTAGATTAACTTAAATAACCAATTTGGCAAATTGCTCGCTGCGATGAATTGTTGCTTCTTGAAATGCTACAAGTTGTCACCTGCGACTTATTCTTGCGAACAACGAACAATCGCCTCACGCGTTTCTTCACCCTCTATTGAAAAACGGTTGATATTTTCTTGAATAGAATTAGAAAAATAATGGATTCATAATAAAAAAACTGACTTTTTTCATGCTGTTTTTCGGTGATGTGTTGTGCATAAGTTTGAGAACTATTATGCATAATATAGTCATTTCATTTTCAATCAAGTATACTACAACTAAGATAGTTTTTGTAACTACATTAATCTGCCAGATGAGGTTCTATTCAAAAACTCAAAATTTACACTTCTTTTGCCAAAAATTTTGACTTTTGAAACAAATTATGAATAATGTGCTAAGTATAACAAGAATTGATCCAGCGATTCAAAATGAACTTTCCAACTATTGTATTATATCACCGTTTTTTCATGCTTTTGAAAATTCCCTTTTACATCCCCATGTAAGTTTAAGAGTGATATGTTTTCCTCAAGTAACGCATTAATGGTTTCTGTACATCAGAAAGAAAACAACTCAGAATGAATTGCCAAAAAAAACGCTTAATTAATGACGCAAAAAAATGCAGCACGCAACACTTTATGATGCAAGCAACAAAAACTCGATTAATTCAGCAACCCGAATAGAGTTCCGAATCAGCTTTTAGAAAAAACGACTACTGCAAGTGACCCAACTCTCCTAATCGTAGCAAAAAATATATTATTCGGTTGAAAAACCAATAACTCTTTTCGCCTTGAAGTGCCAGTGGTTTGTTGTTGTAGACTTTTCCATAAAAAATGTTTGAGAAATTTTACTCGCGTTATTTGTCCCAAGTTGGCCAAATTGGCCCTAATCAAATTCCTATATATGTTCGAACAAGACTGTTTGTATCAAGACTAAACCCTGAAAATTTTGAATGTCTGATCAGGTCAATCAAGTAGGGTTCGCTTAAAAGGCAATGAAATTTTCAAAAAATGAGAAAATTGAGATTTTTTTTAAAAATCATCCTCCCACAGTACAAAATATTATAGTTTTTGCACCTAGCAAGGTCTTAATTAGACTAACTAGGTTACTTCCATTTAATTTGGAATGATTTCTGAGACCGATTATTAGCACGAAAAATATAGCGCATGATTTATTCCAAATTGACCAAATTGACAATCTCTAAACCTCCATAACTTTACGAAAACTAAATTTGAAATTGAGTTCAAGGGTAAATACTTGAAAATGGTTTTAAAATGGTTCACACTCTATTTAAAACTGGCTGGTGAAGACATTAAAATTAGCTGAAAAAAAAACGATTTCTTGAACTCAAGAACTTTAAAATGGTTTTTGTAGTATCAACTCTCAGCTGCGAATCTTCAGGTTGCTAATTGGTGATAGGTTTCAAAATCTATTTAAGAAGCAACCTAACAGCTTTTAGATAAATATGTTTGGGAAGCTGTTGTTAAATTAATCCGAAACACTTGACAAATTTTTAACGAATCTCAACTTCCTCTTTATTGCAGAACGAGTAGAAGTTTCGAAATCAGATGTTTTCCTACTCAAAGTCTGGTATTGCGAAATCTGCAAAGCCGTCTCTGCAAAAATCGTCTCAATGTCCAGAAATCTTTTCCCAGCATAAATCATCCGTATTTTTTTCGAAAGTCGGAACAATTAAAAAATAAAATTTCATTGTTCTATAACGTCATTTAACTAGTTATTTTTTAATTCGATTTCATCCAACCGACGCAAAAATAACGAATACTTCCAAAAAGTTCAAAATGAATGCCGTTTTGCAATGATTAATCATGTGAGGGCATAGCATTCTGTTTTTTGCCCCAGCTAACGGCCAATCTATTGTGAAGACATACTTTTATCGTTTCGCTTCAGTTTATTGTCATTAAACGGATGCTTAGTGACGTATTAAATAATGAATTTTTTGGCAATGAGTGGGTTGTCAATTAAGCTGAAAAATGCTTCAGTTGTTTGAGCTGACTTCTGAAATCAGTTATGGGGTGGCTCGTTTAGGTTAAAGTAAGAAATGAACGAGCTAATTTGGTCACTTGTCAAAATTTTAAAATAGTATTTCAGCCGAAGCAATTTTACAACTCCCACGTTGAATTAGGGGCAGTCAAATTGATTAAAAAACAAGGTGGCTCAATTTAAACTGCAACTTGAATTGTAAGTTAGGGCTAATTTGCCCTAAAGTCTGAAAATTGCAAGCCCTAAAAATAAAATCGACCAACATACGAGATAAGAGCCTTTACATACTATTTGGACCGTTTTGCAGGTCTGACTCAGCTGTAGCTAATAAAATGTTAAAGACCCTTTACTGCTAGTTAACTTTTTTACAGCTCCCCTTTCGGAACTCTCTGTGTTTTAGAAGGTGGAGCTCAATCGATCTACAAATCAAGACAATTTTCCCATTTATATCAATTTTAACTTCGCTGAAAATCTTGCAACTACAAAACTTGAAGATTTAGAAATTGAAAAAGCACACAAAGCTCGTGGTACTAAAAAAAAGATCAACCAAAATTTTTACAACATGAACAACTTAAACATCACGAGGTATTCACGCCAGAGTTGCAGCTTGCTGCCGAATGTTTTGAGAGTGTCGGTGTTGCTGTTTTTCATACTGTCTTGTATCAACACGACTGAAGTATCTTCTTATCAGCTTGGAGGGGCACACACTCTTGGTAAGTCATATTGATCACAGTTGTATTGTATCAACAGACAGACAGTCTACCAATCAATTCTTAGTAGGCATCATCCTTACCAACATCTCCCTTTAAGATTATCTTACATTAATTTTTTCTCACCAAATAAATCATTTATCTAAATGGGCTTTTAGCACATATATACACTAATGAACAAAATTAATAAGCAAGTTTAGCATTTTACTTTTCATCAGAATCCAAAAGTTTTATTACATGGACCTAAAGCAAATATGTCTAGAGCTACATTCGATGAAAATATTGGCTGCAGGAACACCATTTTGTTGGGTTTCAAGTTCTAAAACCCTGTAGCAGTAGGTGTTTAAATTGGCTTGAATGGTTAGAAACAGACAATTTTAGAAGGATGTCAGATTAATTATTGAGCACTTCGGGGAGAAGTATTCAAAACGGAAAACAATGCGTTTTTTGCTTTTGCTCACTGAGAAAAATTTCATGTCTTCAAGAAAATTTACTGTATACAGTGAACGATTATTTTCTCAAAATGTACTTGATAATTGAACCCACAGATTTTGCGACTGATATAGAGATCATTTGAACCCAAATTGAAAATGCTCTATGCAACTTCTCCTTTGATTCAAAAGTTCTTTCAATGCGTTGGAAAATAATTAGGCAATTGTTCTGAGAAAATAAGCTTAGTTTAATTTGACATCAAAAATGAGGAAAATTTATGGCAATTAATGGTACACTTAAGTTGGGGATTTCTATAATTGGTTGCGGTAGTTTCATTTCAAATTTATTGTTGAAATTTTTTCTATTATTATTAAGCAATGGTTTCTCACGCAAACTCTGCAAACTCGGCGAAATTAAAACTATGATGATCCATCAGATTTGTGGTTGCATCTCCTGCTTTTATCAGTTTTCACCGCTCAGTTAGGTTCTTACTCTCTATGATGCTTAGTTTCCCAAATACACGAACTTTATTCCGCAGCGAGGTTCTATGGATAAGAATCGGTTATAATCTATTTTCGTGGTCATAAATTTTGTCACTATAATCGATTATAATTACGCTTTGGGACCACGCAACCGATTATAATCCATTATAATACACTATGCTTAAATCGATTATAATCCATTTAAAATTCATTAAAATGGATTATAATCTCTATAAATTTCTTTTTTTTTTTGCAAAATTTACAGTTTTTTCTGCATACGCACACCCTACTCGATTTCTAAACCTACTCGCATTCCTTGAAACTTTGCGAAATCATATCCTTCGCACTTCACACTTCAAACCCACGTCTTCTCAAGTTTGGAGCCCAAAGTTAAACACGCTCAAACTTACACCCACACATTATTTACAAATTTATCCACAAACCTACCCCGCCTCCACCTATCCCCCCACGTCCAACTTACCCCACTCCATCCACCCCAGTGCCTTAACTACCCCAACATACCTACCCTCCCCCCTCTTCTACTACTTGACACCCCACCCAAATTAAAGGCCTGGAAGGGTTAATACTGAGGTCTGTGGGGGGAGGGGGGAGTGACACATTTTTTACACTTATAACAGTAAAAGTACAGAGTAAGTGGTGGCGGAGGGGAGGTGGTGGTGAAAGAAGGAAGTTACAATGATGGAAGGTGTTAGTTTAAATATTTAGGGGAATGGGAGACAATTTTGAAAAATAAAGACAAAAAGAAGACTATGCATATTTTTACTGCATCCAAATGCAAAGCACAATTTAGCAATTGCAATCTTCAAGTTTTGATTATTTACTTTCAAGGTTTTGGGAAATCTAACCTGTTATTCACAAAAAAAATTATAATCAATAAGAATCTAATACAGCCCATTGAATGAATGGATTAAATTAGGGGCGGATTTAGGATTTTTTTCGAGGGTGGACGAATTTTCAAAAAAAAATTCGAAAAAAAATTGTCGACCTTTTTTTTAGGTCAACCGAATTGATTTTTCGAGCTCTCCCTAAGAACTGTTTAAACCCTGTTTTGGCCGAACTTTCTGCGCCGCAGGCAAAATTTTGAAAAAACATGCCAAAAAGGCGTTTTTAGGCACTTTTTGGAAAATGTTGACCAAAAAATCGCGTTTTTCGACGCGCGCTCCCCCTCAAAATTAGTATATATTGGCGCCCAAGGCGCCTTTAGAAAAATTTTATGGTCGGTCGGCAAAAAATGGATATCTTAAAAAGTACCAAAAGAGGGGACCCTTTGGGTCGGCAGGGGGTCGAATCCCTGAGTGGGGGGGGGCGTCCGCCCCCTGCCCCCCCTAAATCCGCCCCTGCTATCATACTTTTAATTTTGCCGAGATTTAATAAAGTTTTGCTTATGAATGACCATTAAAATTGATATCTTTCTTGTTTTTTTTTTGCTGTACTAAATGCTATAGAAGAAATGAAAAACTTCTTTATGATCTATCACTTGAGACTTTTTTCACTTCTTTGTATCGTATTTACAATACATGTGAGAAAAAACATAACAACTATCTGAGAATGAACTAAGACTTCGGTTTGCATTGTGAACAAATTTTTATAGCTATTTAAAATGGTTCGTAAAAATCTACTTTTTTGAGAACAAAAAACTATTTTACATGAAATATTGTGAAAAAAGGCAATCCGAACTATAACAACCAAATAACATTGTAAAACCAGATAAAAATCTAAGTGATGGCTGCCGAGCGTCTAAGGATTTTAATCGATTATAATGTATCATAACTCAAACTCAAATGTTGTGGAATAAACACAAAAAAGGAATAATAATCGATTATAATCGACTATAATGGATTTTATTGTTTCGAAAAAAAGTGTCATTATAATCGATTTTTAATGGATTGTAATCGATTATTTTGTAATTTCATAGACACTGTCTATATAATGACAATATAATCGATTAGGATCCATGGGAGCTCGGTGCGGGTAATTTAGCGGTTAATTTTTGTCCACTAGTCTAGCTTAAAGTGAATCAGCATGAAAAGGAACCTTCGTTCTAAATTTGCTTTGAATATAAAAATCTCATAGCGTTTTCTCTCAATAAAAGGAATTTTTTTTTCAATTTTAGAAAGCATCAATCGACTGACTGAAAAAGTCTTATTATGATTCATCAATTGGCATCATCTGAAGTTTTTTGGGGTGCCTTGTTTGGCTACAAACATTTGAAGAAAAAAAAAACATATAAACGAACGTTCGCATTTTTTTCGAGGTCCGATTTATAATCGAAACTTGTCATACAAAGTTTTAATTATTTCCTACCGAGAATATTCAAATCTTGATTTTTATATTCGAAATTTATCGAATTGCTTGTTAGATGTTTTGAAGAAAAAAAAACACGGACATGTTCACTCACCGCATTAACTTTTTGCGAAGTGTTTTTTTTTCTAGGTGAAATAATATTGTTGTAATCCAAGAGATGGACAAGATTTTTCGGTTCAATTTTTTTGTTTTTTTTTATCATACAAAATTTCCGTTATTTTTTTTCATGGGCTCTTTTATGCTCTTGCAATCCACATGCAAGACTTTTGCTCATTTACAGGGAGCTTTGGGAAAAGAAGTTCAGACAATTCACCTAGTATGTCAGACATCTCATACATGAGCCCATTGGCTGACGGCGACTCTCATTGGTCCGTTCCATGGGTCGACAATGAGGTCATGGTTGCTGAACAGCGATTGGCAGATGCTTTGAACCGATATCTGAAGATAAGAAGATCAAAGACCAACATTTCCCCCGAAAGAAATTTGGCCAATTATTGATTAAAACGGGGAAAACACAGAAGCAACCACTTTGTTATCGATTTATTCAATAATTGTTGTTCTGGCATCTGAAAGAAACCTTAATAAAAGTTACTCGAGAAAAAATTTAAATTTTGAAGAGTGAACTTTTCTGTTGCTGAAATTAAAGGCTTATGCTCCGTTAGCCTCACGACAAGCAAAGGTATTGCAATCATGTAATAAAAATTTTTCCCGTAAATAACTTTGTTAACAGGATGACTGAAATTTTGGTACTCTCTACCTTTGTAAAAATATTTCCTATAAAAAACAATTATTTTTCGGCGCAACGTACTAAAGAGTTTTCGGCTTTGTTACCGCCTTATAAGTTTTGTTTCGATTCTTATTTAACGTTCAATTTTCCTACTTTGGCATATTTTTACGACAGAAGTTTTTATTCAAGACAAAATCAAGAGAAATTTGGGAAAACGTTTGGTAGATAGATTTTTCTTACTTTTTTTAAAGTTATTTTGTCCTGATATGTATAAGTTTTTATCAAATGGTTCAGATTTTGGATATTTTTTGCAATTTTTTTTTCGAGAAAACACATTAGTTTGATTTGTTGGTTCATCTGCAAGTAAAAAGAGTCCATAATTTATCTATCGCAAGCGGTGTGAAGCTTTGCTTCGCCTGCGTGCACTAAATTGGGCAGCATGACTAGCCGCGTGGAGGTTTCGACATTATGTTTCAACTAAAGTGGTCGAACCAGATGTCATATTTCGACCCACTATTCAAAGTAGCTCTACAGTCAAACTGCGAACGGAAACAGAAGTTCAAGCTATAACAACATACAATGAAACTACTCTCAATCACCACATTGGAATAACACACATTATCAAAATTCACAACAAATTATAGGAGTAGTACACCTAAACATCAAAGACAAATGAATCAAGTACAATCAACTGAGGAAACTCAACCAGACCCCCCTGGTATTGACAATAACAAAAGCACAGAATTGCAGTTAAACCACATCAATTGCGAATCCACAGATAGCGAAAGTGATACAAAAAACACAGTTTAAATTAACATGATAAACGTTGAAAATGACTATGAGCCTATTATACATGAACAACCGATATATTCTCACAATATCAATACCAGGATCAATTTCTTTTGAATTATTATACAGGATAACAAGTTACTGTATACAATAATACAACAGTGGAAAGAATACAAAAAATAGTAGAAGAAATAACAGAAGAAAAACCCACAGAATGCTCAAACACAAATAACATTTATCAAAACATACCTAAAGAACCACAATTACAAAAAGAAAAATTATGGACAATCCCACTTCTTCTAGAAAGTCCAAAATCCAAACACTTACAAACGAAAGCAACACAGTGCAAGACAGATGCAAAAAAACGATCCAGTATATCTGTGTTTTTCATGTGCATTTACTTTGACTAACACAGTTACTGATCAAATACAGGACCGCCAAACGAAAGCCTACACATCGTTTCTAAATTTAGAATTAAGCATTCAGAGCATCAACAAAACATCAACACAAAACAAAAAATGATGGAAAAACATATAACAAAATTCATAGATATTAGAACAATTGTGACAATATAAACGCAGAACGTAAGTGGCAACAGATGGCATTTACCTTGTAACTAAATGTGATTCGAGTTTTTTTATTTTTTGCCACTATTAATTAACATAAAAATCAAAAAAATTAAATTTTGACTTCCAAAGTTGCGACTATAAATTACAACAATAAACCTTTTCAACTAGAGAAAAAAATCAGTTTTCTATTGTTTGGAGCAATCAAATTTGACATTCAATTCAGATATCCATTTATCTTGAACTGACAATTTTTAGCCTATCTTGAGTTTGCTTGAAAAAAAGTTTGAAACAAAAACTTTCAAATATGACCTCAAAGTAACCAATATAGTAATCAGCTTTCCAAATTTAGTTAGGATTCATATCTCCCAATTTTTGCAATGTCAAAATTTCATTCATGCACCATCTTTATGACTGTTAGATTTAGCAAAAAAACAGAAATCGGTTTTCAAGAAATGTTAATGTAAATGAAACGTTTCTTCATTTGCAAAAATTGCTCGGATTTCCTTCTTCAATATTTTTATCTAATTTTATCCCTGTGAAAAGAAATATGTCTGAATGTTTCATAACCAAGTTTTAAATCGAAGTTTTTTCCTACTCGGAGAGAGCAACCAAACTTGCAAAAGATCTCATGGCCTGAATGCGAAAAAAATCATCAAACGAAATTTTTTAGTAAAAAAAAGAAGACAATGCCTATAACTTGTAACTGATCTGTTGCAGCTAAGCTAAATATGATTTGGTACTGAACCTCTGGCAGTTTCTCTACTGTCAGTTCAAGTTTCTGATCATAACCACAATAACAGCTACCAAAAAAACTCGATGATAAACCTGTCAAACTCACTTCGCTTAAAAAGCTAAAAATGGAACATTAAAAATCTTATTTTTATCTTTATGGAGATAGTTTGATTTCTTTTTGGCGTAAACATCTATTTAAAGACTCTGCAAAAATCAAATGGTCCTAAAACACAAAAACAATTTCAACGATGTTAACTGAACATTGCATTATTTTCAACGATGTTAACTGAACATTTCATTATTTTCAACGATGTTAACTGAACATTTCATTATTTTCAACGATGTTAACTGAACATTTCATTATTTTCAACGATGTTAACGGAACATTTCATTATTTTCAACGATTTTAACTGAACATTTCATTATTTTCAACGATGTTAACTGAACATTTCATTATTTTCAACGATGTTAACTGAACATTTCATTATTTTCAACGATGTTAACTGAACATTTCATTATTTTCAACGATGTTAACTGAACATTTCATTATTTTCAACGATGTTAACTGAACATTTCATTATTTTCAACGATGTTAACTGAACATTTCATTATTTTCAACGATGTTAACTGAACATTTCATTATTTTCAACGATGTTAACTGAACATTTCATTATTTTCAAAGATGTTAACTGAACATTTCATTATTTTCAACGATGTTAACTGAACATTTCATTATTTTCAACGATGTTAACTGAACATTTCATTATTTTCAACGATGTTAACTGAACATTTCATTATTTTCAACGATGTTAACTGAACATTTCATTATTTTCAACGATGTTAAAAATAATGTTAAAAGCTAACTGTCAAAATGAGGCTATCAAAAAGTTGATTCTATACATTAGGTTGAAAATAAAAGATTGGAGGTTGAAAGAATTAGATTTTATCGGTATTGAAATATATTGATGTTTTGGTGTACTCTACCATTGATAGCTTTTTATAAAAAGAAATTGGTCTTAATGAACAGTATCATTCTCCTTAACGTTAATACTAAAAAAATCGAAATAACTATCCTGCTTCTTCTCACATTCAACGGGTAAAAAAGATACCCCATCTAAGGAGATAAGAAACTTTTCAATGAAGAAATGATAAACAGACTCGTCAATTTGGAATAAAGATTCGGCAAAGTCAGCCAACATGTTTAAAGTATCTATATCGAAAGAGCAAACCCTCATGTTCAGGTTAATCAGAGTTTCCAAAATGAAATTGAAAACTCGGAGAAAGACATTTGAATAGTTTTTGTGCACTGTCAGACTCCTCGTTAGGCTGCTGCATGGAAACTTTTTGTCATAGTCGAAATGTAGTTAAATTTATTGGTTGAATCAGTGTTTCATGTGATGCAAATTCTAAAAGCAAACAGCCGGACTGGCAAGAGGATCAAATTGTCACAAATTTAAACAAAACTCAAAGCTTTGAAAAAATTTCAATTAACTGCAAATTGTACTAATTTTTCTATCAGTGTTTCTTACTCAAACTAAAGGGCAAACTGAAGTTCAAAATATTTTTCCCAGGACATAATTTCTATGGCTAGCGAGTTTTTAAGTTTATAGTTTTCATGTACAATTTGACCTGGACTCTACAAAGAGAACAGCTAATTTTGTTCAGTAAGATCCATTATCTTGTAATTCTAGGAAGTAAGTTTCAAGAAAACTATTCAAATTGTGTTTTGCTTGTAATGAGATGACAACCCAACAATAGTTTCTGAATTGAATGTTACCGCAAGCTACTCAAGCTAGCGTAAATGACCTGTAGCAGCTGAAGTAAATATGATGCTATAGCTCTGGCTGTTTCTCGATGATTAATTCAGAGGTAAATAACTGTCAAAATGAATCAAACACAAGGAAATCTCCTAATCACAATTGCGGCAAGCAATGAATTCGATACCTTACATATCGAATTCATTTCGGTTGAAAATATCGAAAAAGAGAACGTTTAAACGGCAATTATGAGGGCAGTTAATATTCCGAAAATGAAAAAAAAAAACGCTGGGAGAATGGCATTTGAAAAGCTATGGTTTTAGCAGTAAGACTCCTCGTCAAGGATGCTGCATGGAAAACTGTTTTCATGGATTATAATAACCTTTCATGGCGCTAAACATATTAAATGTATCATAACGACTGATAAAAACAACACTTGTCGTTTTCCTTAAATCAACTGTAAATTGTATAACATCTTGAAAAACATTTATTAATAATGAAAATACAAAATTAGTTAGTTTAAATCATAAATTGATTGTATATATAAATCATTTCATCATCCCAGCTTCATCACCTAAAACAGAACAGCGAATTTCGAAAACTAACAATCATCAAAACTAACACCTAACCTTAACGCTCTAAATTTAAACTATCAGGGCTCATCCTTGTTTTCACTTAAATTAATTTCATTTAAATAACAGATCATCAAGGCTTCCCTTGGATCTTTAAATTAAACTATATCTAAATTTTTAATTTTCCAAATATTGAAATCTTTGATTATCATCCTATCCTATCCTTGGATCAAATAGAACAATTTTGTTCTCCTTCTCCGCATTTAATTAGTGTTTAACGACCTCAAACGTCGATTTACTACCCAACCCTTATCAAAGACCCAGAATTAACAGAAATTTTTCATAAAAAAAACTATTTTAATTAAGCTAAACAGTGAAAAACTTCTGTTATTCATCCTTCACTTGATCCCACTCCTCTTAGATGACCCAGGCTAAAACACTTAAATTTAGTAGGTCATAAAATAGTATCTAACGAACTACTTGCGTTCTAATTATACCTGAACCTTGTGAATCGATTTACTATTCTCCAACCCTTGATCACAAATCACAACACCTAAGTAAGATTAGGTAAATCAATATTAGCTTAAAATTAGTCACGAGAAAGTACAAATCATTCTTCGGAATCGATATACGCTTTTCTCTCCAACCCAAATATACGACCCAAATTAAGTTAACCGCAAAATTGTAAGAATTAACAGTTTATGCCATGAGAAACACTTATCCAGATTTTGCATCCATCATCCTAAATCTTATGTCAAGAGACAATTTAGGAAACAAACAAACAACCATAATACACAATTGTATAATTAACGACGAAAAATACGACCTCGTAATCACACCACACAGACAATCAGTAGGATATATAAGAACAAAAAGACAAACACTCAGAAAGACGATAATTAACAAACAAAAACAAATTATTAGGAAAAGATATTCAAAACAAAGAAAGGCAGTTTCAGATTCAGAAACAACCGCAATAGACCAACTTCACAATTTAAAAGTCTCAATAAACAAAAATCATCAAATTGACGACCAATTATATTTCACTGATTCAGAAACCACGTCACCAGCATCAGTAAAAGGTAAACAAAATATAAAAAAAATTGCTGCACAAACAAACCAATAACAATACACAAACAAACCAATTTCTCAATATACCAACAAATATATCCAGTCAGGCAATTAGCACTATCTCTATTAAAAAACATTATGCTAGAGTATATCCACTTACAGTTGACGCAACACCTTTAAACTTTAAACTATAATTCATTTTACCCTAAAAGAACAGAAAATAATAGTTAATTCTACATTTATGAAAAATGATAACCTAAACAGAACAAGAAATTTTAAAAAACAAGATATACAAACCCCATCACGTCTTGTAAGCAAAGAGATTGTTCAAACAATAACAACAACAGAAGCACAACGAAGAATTTCACCTATTCAACCCATTTTACAACTCCAAAATTAAAAAATCCAACGTTACAACAAACAATCATACAATCAACAGTAAAAACCTCTGTTGCACAAAAATATTCACAAATGGATTACAATTGTTTTTCACAGAAACAAAACTATCATACAAACAACAAAGAAATAATTTTGCAGAACACAATTACAACTATTAAAATGACAAAAACTAGAACAAGTACTCAAATATTTGCACAAAGTCAGAATGCACACAACCGATTTTAAACTCATTAATTTTTCATGATCAACCACGATCCTCACAAGAAAAAAATGGAAACTAATCAGTTTTTCAACAACATAAAAATAATAGAATTAAATAACATACCAAAAATCAACCTCATCATTACGCACAAAGTTATTTTCCATCAGATGAAGAAGAATACTAAAACGAAAATCATCAACAGTTTTCCTCAAACCACAGACCTCGTTTTTACAGGATTGATCAACCAGATATTTTTGAAGCCTACACAGGAAAACAACAAATAGGACAACCTAGGAATAATCCAACATCTTACAAGAACAATTTTCAACAACAAAAACCAGTTAACACACATTCATACCAAGCAACTCAAATGCACAAGGAAATTCCACTGCCATTTTATTTACAACAACATGAAATAACAAAAAGCCGACTAACACATTTTTCTCAAATGCCACATGCCGCAGAGTTACCACAAATGACTATGAATCCATACCTAATGGGTGGATCATCAAGAACATGAAATCAACCACTACTAGTATTCACAGGCACAGATCCTGAATACTCTGTAGAAGGTTATCTAAATGAATTCACAGCAAATTTAATTTTAAATATAGGACCTGAAACAGGAAACACGCCACTTAATCAAAATTGGATACATAGAGGCACTGCTTTAATCCAAACTACACTTGACGGCGCAGTCCAAACACGCTTTACGGTTTTACCTATAGAAATAAAATCAGATTGGAAAAAATTCACACAAGAATGTCTGATTCAGAAAGAAACAAACAACATCAAAGAGTTTTATGCAATGAAATTCGTAGACTACTGAATGAAACAATAAAACAACTTGCAGTAAGAATAGAAACACTAATCCAAAAACCCATACTCACTTGATACTCATGATTATAAAAATACAAAAATGACAGAAATCCTAATGATGACTCTAACACCTCAATTGCGAAAAATAGCAATAAGGAAGAGAGCATCACATCCTTCCTCAATCCGAGAACCAGATTTAGACTTTTGGAAACTAGTAGATATACTAGAGCAAGCAGAAATCACTATGAAACTAGAAGAAACAGAAAACCTAAAATTACAATATGTAAGCAATATCCAAAGTACTACTTCACAGATAAACAATATCAACGACTCTGATACAGATTTATCCGAAAAAATTACCGAAATTTTGAGCATCAACGAGAAAAACGCAAATTTTAAAGGCAAACCCTCATCAAAAAATGGTGTAATTTTTGACGACGATCCGGACACAGTATTGCTGAATGCAGACAAAAACAACAAGATAACCAAATAAATCACAAAATTATAGAGAACCCAACAAATCATTTCATCGATACATGAAAAAAAATAAAAATTTACCCAATAAAAATGTTCATAGTAAAACTAGTTCAGGAAAACCACTCCCAAATAACTTCAATTACTCTAGAAACAACAATCACCCTATAATACGAACTATAGAGGACAATCACCATACCAAAGAAATTCACGAAATTTCTAACAAAACAGAGTTACTCGATCACATAGTCGAAAAAGTCAGTATCAAAATAACTATTCAAGATCAAATCAAACCAACCCAAATTTTCGTTTAATGCCACATCCCATTCAAAATCTAGAAATGAAAATTTTTCAAATAATTGATCTAGAAACTCTTCTTACAATCGATATAAAAATTATTCCAACGACAGGAATAGAAACTATTCAAACAATCGAAACCCTAGATATCAAATTAATCGATCACGCGATTATTCTAACAACAGGTCAAAATATAAAAATTATCAAAATAAATCACGCGATAATTCACAGAACAGAAGTTCAAGCTATAACAACAGACAATGAAACTACTCTCAATCACCACATTGGAATAACACACATTATCAAAATTCACAACAAATTATAGGAGTAGTACACCTAAACATCAAAGACAAATGAATCAAGTACAATCAACTGAGGAAACTCAACCAGACCCCCCTGGTATTGACAATAACAAAAGCACAGAATTGCAGTTAAACCACATCAATTGCGAATCCACAGATAGCGAAAGTGATACAAAAAACACAGTTTAAATTAACATGATAAACGTTGAAAATGACTATGAGCCTATTATACATGAACAACCGATATATTCTCACAATATCAATACCAGGATCAATTTCTTTTGAATTATTATACAGGATAACAAGTTACTGTATACAATAATACAACAGTGGAAAGAATACAAAAAATGGTAGAAGAAATAACAGAAGAAAAACCCACAGAATGCTCAAACACAAATAACATTTATCAAAACATACCTAAAGAACCACAATTACAAAAAGAAAAATTATGGACAATCCCACTTCTTCTAGAAAGTCCAAAATTCAAACACTTACAAACACCAGACCTTGAAATATTTTTTTTAATAGACTCTGGAGCAGAATCAAATATTACAAACATTCCCACTTGGAATGAAAACAAAATTCTACACCCAAAATCAATATTCTTCAAAACAACAAAAAGACTAGCAACCGCACAAGGATCAAATTCAACTAACCATGACATGAAAAAATCCAACTCTTCCTTGTTCCCACTCGAACAATGGAACAAAACAACCTCATGAGCAAACCGTTTAAGCGAGCCTTTCATATCACTGATACAAAACACAATATCATTAGAATACCATTTATTACTAAATATATACCAACAATAATTATCCTAAATAGTAGGATTCATATGAAAGACAAATACACAAGAATGAAAAACACATTTTTGACATTTTTTCAAAAAATAAACAAACAACCACCATTTTTCTCTAAATTTTACCCCATATACAATCAGGAACGAAAACACCTGAAATCACTATCAGGAAATGTGTATCACTTTTCGATCAAACAAAATCACCAATATGATAAAGAACAAAACAAACAAGATCTTGTCTGACTTTGAATTTAGACCCAATCATAAATTTTTCCGAGTAACAATTTTCTCTATCAAATACGTGAAAAACTCAAACTCTGATACATTTTCTCTACGCATATATAACAATTTTCCATATAAAATAACCCTAACTCTAGGACACTTAGGTTACTGTGAAACTAACGAAACAATTTTTCCCACAAACGAAATAGCGTATAGAGTAAATGAAATTTTACAACTATAAGATATATGTCAATCAACAATTCTTGACAAAGTATTGTCAATTAATAATATTCTAAGCAATGAAAAAGGAAATAAAGATTATTTCAGAGAGATATCCTATTTTAAACCAACATTTCAAATATCAAAAAACACGGAAGATCGACAAAAATTCCTAACAATGTTTAATTTTCAACACTCAAATAACACAAAAAGAAATTGAACAATTAGCTGACCTATTATTAAAAGACCCAAAAGTTTACCCAACATCAAAACTTGGTGTTGGAAAAATAAATTCACCATTTCACTTACCCCTAAGACCTGACGCAGTTTTCAAAAAACAACGAGCAAGTAAAGCCCCAATTCACTTGCAAGATAAAGTTAACCGATTACTTCAAATACTAGAACAATAAGGATTCATCTCTTCAGTAAATAAAGATGAACAGCCAAAAGGTAACACATTCATGAACCCCGTTATAATTTTAGCAAAAGGAGATTCTTTAAAAATTGTTCAAGATGCAAGATATCTCAATTCACTAATTGATGAATCTAAATGTAATTGGCCTATTGAACCAATTCAAGTAATTCTCACAAAAACACAAAAATAAACAGTAAAAACATTCTCAAATAACACAAAAAGAATTTGAAGAAATAGCTGACCTATTATTAAAATACCCAAAAGTTTACGCAACATCAAAATTTGATGTTGGAAAAATAAACTCACCATTACATTTACTACTAAAACCTGACACCGTTTTCAAAAAAAACAAGCAAGTAAAGTCCCAACTCACCTGCAAGATAAAGTTAACCGGTTACTTGAAATACTAGAATAATATGAAATCATCTCTCCAGTAAATAAAGAAGAACAGCTGAAAGGTAACACATTCATAAACCCCGTTATCATTTTAGCAAAAAGAGAATCTTTAAAAATCGTTTTAGATGCAAAAGATCTCAATTCACTAATTGATGAGTCTAAATGTAATTGGCCCATTGAACCAATTTAAGTAATCCTAACAAAAATAAACATTAAATATTTCACAACAGCAGACATGAAGAGTGCATATAAACAAATGCCGCTAGATGAACAATCACGATGATTAACATAATTCGTTATTGGAAACCATTAATACGAATTCAAGAGATTTTTCTATGAAATTTCCATAGGACCAGCAGCAGTTTCACCATTTATGAGTAAAAATTTCAGACCACTGATACTCAATAAAAATGCAATCACATACTTAGACGATGTTTTCATGCAATCACAAACAAAAGACGAAACGTTTACTGTCTTAGAAAAGTATCAACATACTTCACTACACGAAAACATGAAAGCAGCACCAGATAAATCAGACTTCTTCCTAACACGAGTAAAAATTCTTGGACATATTAGAGAAAGGAACAGTATAACTCTATTAAAACTTCGCATAGATGCAATCCAAAAACTAAAAACTCCAACCACCTTCAAATAAGAAAAAATTCAAGAATTTCTTGGAATGTTAAACTTCTTACTAAATACGTATACAAAATGCAGCTATACTTAAGACGACTTTACAACATCCTCAGACAGCGAAATAAATTCGAATGGACAACAAAACATCAAAACAATTTGAAGAGATAAAAACTCTTCTCACCGAACAATTGTCAAACATGATTCCAGATTCGATCAACCATTTTATGCCATTGGCGACGCCTCCAATTTTGGCATCGGCGAAGCATTATTGCAATCTCACAATGGAACAAATAAAATGAACCTCATTTCAGCAAACTCTAGGCTATTCACACAAACTGACTTTTCTAGACTTATGAGAGAATGCACAGCCATAATATATACACTTACAGAATATGAAGTTTTAATACTTGGATCTAAACATCCAAGAGTTTTATTTACCGACCATATACCAATAATTTTTCTTTTTACACAAAAACCAAAGCCAAACCATAAAATTTACAGATATCAGCTAATTTTAATGAAATTTCCAAACTTACATATATTTTGGATAGCAGGAAAAAACCTTGCACTACCCGATACTCTAAGTAGAAATACACCAAAACAACACGAAAAACAACAGTTGAATTACCACAAAAGTTAAAACTTTTCCTTGCAAAAGATGAAACAACACCAAGATTACAATGCAAATATGCAAAAAAACTGATGTAGACCAATCACAAATAAATAATCTACATTATTTTCCACTATATCTAGATTGCCAAAACAATCATTACGAAGTAGATTTACTAGAAAAATCTACATTCAAACCAATACCATACTCTTCATGGATGACAAACATCACACAGCTAAAACCATTCAAAGGAAAGTTATATAAAAAAGATCTATTCTCTTCAATAGACAAGGAAAGTCTCACTGATAACGTAAATTTATCGGACCGATCAAAAACTGATTTAAAAGACATAATTAACCATGTTTTTAACCTTCATGACCCACTAGATACAACGCCTCTATCAAAAATAGAAATTTAAAACATTTTTCTCCCAATAACAGAAAAAATAACACTCGGACTGTTACAAAAACATCAAAAACTTGACCCAGTCATTAGACAATGAAAATCTTGGCACAAATATAAAACCAAGCCACTTAAAGCCAATACAACCATACTAGGAAGCAAAACCCTTCTTTGATATTTCAGAAAATTTAACAACACCTCTATCAATGAAAATACAGATATCCTAGAATACCAAACACCTGATATCAAAGTACCCTGCTTACCTTTAAGTATGATGCTTATAGCTTTTCATACCTCTCATTCTGTACACACTAAAGGACACTGAGGAGCAGAAAAAGCATACTCAAATTTTACACAAATATTTTTATCCCAAAGGCACCATTTTGGAGATAAAAGTATTATGCGATGATTGCATAACATGTCAATTAAACAAACCATACCCAAACTAAAAACAAATCGCAGAAAAACAAGATTTTAAAGCACAAAGTTTATATTTCAATCACAGAAATTCTTTCGATACAAAAGGACCAATATTACCATCCTCAGAAGGAAACTCATATATAATGGTGAAAGTAGATGCATTCACACACTACGTAGCACTTAACCCAGTACCTCATTGTAATGCTTATTATGCATATACAACACCTTATGAACACTTGATAGCAAAATCCCGAAATCCTTGTTACAGACAATGGCACTGAGTTTATAAACAACGAAATCATTACACTATGCCACTTATATAACATTAAACAAAAACCACGTACATCTCATGCACCTTGGACTAATGGTAAAGTCGAAGGCAAGAACCGTTCACTACAGGAATATCTTAGATGTATCATTAACGGAAATGACACACAATAAACTGAATGGTCAACAGATGTAAAATTATTCCCACTATCTTATAATTCACAGATCACAAAAACCCTAGGACTATCACCCTATGAAATGGTTTTTAACCAAAAACCACGGAAACCAAAAATGTTCACAGCAAATTCTTCAAAAAATGCACAAGGTTATGGGCAACCCACAAAAGAATCAATATATTACCAACTACCACAACAAACCCACGTTAAAGATCATTTTCATCAGCCACAAATTTTGAAACTAGCGTTCGGAACACATACCGAATGGGTTTTAAATATAGACAAAAAACACTATGAAATTTATCAGAAAGTAACAAAAAAATTATTACAAAGACAAAATATTAATTCCCAAATAAATTCCGCTTTTACCCCAGCTACAAATTTAAAAATCGGAACATCTGTTTTAGTTCCAAACTGTGCAACACAAAAAGGAATTTTTAAAAAATAACAACCACTCCGAAAAGGACCGTATCAAAAAATTGATAGACCCACTGATATAAAATACAAACTTACAGACTTATACAAAAAAGAAATCCTTCAACATCGAAACAAGCTTTTACCTTATTACCCAAAAAAGTAAGCACTTCGAGAATTTACTCAATCATACTTTTTTACAGGATTTAAACCTCAGAACCTAAGACCTCAGAACAAAATCAAAATCAAAGCACTATTATGCACCCATCCAAAAATAATTAGATAAAAAGGACAAGATATACCCGAAACAGCAATTGATGTTGAATAAGGGCAAGATGTTCAGCTGGGCTGATGAGTCTCAGGTCTCTTTTGAGAACATCAAACGCGAGCTTTGTGAGGTTCAGGTCCTCGGTATACCGACCAAGAAAAGAATGGAATGATTGAAATGGAGGGTTTGATCTCCGACCCATAGCTTATGGAAGTAAAGTTCTCAGTGATTACTTTTGTGAAAAATCATATAGCCTATTTAGGGATTGCTCCCTTTAAATTGCGCATAGGTAAACGAGCTTGGCTGAAAACTTGTTCGATGGATCAGAGCTATATCGATCGCTGGATAGTACACCTGGATGGTTGCCCCATGATCATAGTGCACTGAACCCGTGACAAACACCAAAATGCCGATAGCTTCAGTAAAAATTTGGAGTTGTTTTTCCTTTTTGGACAAAGTCACCAATGACAAGTTGCCACTCACCAGATGGCTTGACAAATCAGGGCGTCCCATACCAGGACACCACGAGCTTCCCGCTGAAAGAGCTGCCGGGATAAAAGTGCTTGCAAAGAGTGACCCATTTCTATTGGACTTGTTAGTGCGCTCAAAACTGGTACAACAAGAACTTACCAGGCTGGGCATCAGTATCATAGTGCTGCTGATAAAAATGGGGAGAGTGGGACCGGACTTCATGCGGAAGCTCCGTGACTTATTTTAAAGAATTTGAAAGGCAGTATCGTGAATGGATGGAAACAATGCGGAGACAGCCCATCACGGAGAAAACGGTAGCGATCCGGAGTCGGCAAGTCGAATGGAATTACCAATCAATCGTAAGCCAGCTGGTGGAATCGGTACCGAAGGATGTCCTGTTGAGAACACCATTCGCTGAACAACAACAACTGACCAGCATTCAGTCTGCTCAAGGAGTCAGTAACGAACTGAAACTCGGTGTGGCTTTGAGGGTTGAGGTCGTTGCTGTAAAAGAGGAGTACGAGCCGTGCTCGGACTGTTCATCCAAAGATGAGACATTGTCCGGGGAGCTGACTCAGGAAATGGATCCAGACGCGTAATTGCCCGGGGAGTCGGGTTTTATCATGCCAGTCCGGAATAAGTTGTCTGCGGGAGAGCCGATACCAGAGCGACAGAGGGGCAGAATTTTGTGCGGGGAGTCGAGTAACATGAAGAGTAAGTCTGAATGCGACTGTGCAGACTCTATCAGCTCGAGTGACGGTTCCAGTTCTCAAACCTGGGGGACCTGGAGGACGCGTCAGAAACAGCGATTCATTATTTACTAGTGGTATGGAAACAGAGCGGTTTGGATAGAGAGATGCATCAAGAACCAGACAGAACAGATATTTTTCTGACGAGGAAGGCACTGTCGCCGATCATGCCGCAGACGAACATGAGTTGTTCGCAGTGTCGAAGCGTCCGACTAGGCTACTTCCGCATGCTACGGTTGTCCGTATCAATCTGAAACTCTTGGAGCAAGAGGCGACAACTTTGAAAAAGATATGGTGCTTTAAAATGATGGACGTGGCCCATATTCCGGAAATAATCAGCGAAAAACTAAATGTGATGGAGATAAGTTTTAAGGCTAGGTACCGACTGTCGGATCTCTTAAGGGCTCAGCAAAACGATATGGTGACGAGCATTTTGTTGAGATGTATGGAGAATGGAGCGCCCGACAAAAGCTACCTAGAAGAGGATAGCTATAAGTCCCTGAAGCAATTTCACATGCGGAGAAAGGATAGTCTGGATTAGATAATGGTCTCGTAGGACATCGACCTGGCCAACAATACAGAAACAAACTGGATCGACGATCGATCAGAATGGGAAACGGAGTTCAAACCAGAAGTGAAACAAATGCTTGAGCAAGAGTTGACAAATGTGCGATAGCTCGAGTAGCTCGATCATCTACCTGCACATCCAAAAGAAGCAGTCCTGACAATTCAGGATGTCGATCAGTCCAGCATCAAATAAATCAGTCACGACAACACTGAGTCCAACTGGATTGCTCCAGATGGCCCATTGTGCGTTCCTGAACCCAAGCTCGATCTGCTCGATCTTGGGCGATCAACGAGGACGTCGATAGATGTTTTTATCCGGGAAGTAGGAGTAGGACTCACCCACACCAAAATCTTAAGATCAAAAGATTGAAATCGGCAACGGAGACAGGCGAACTGGAAATGGAATGAAAAACCCTTAAAAAACTGGCTTTTGAACGATTTTTTGACGTACCAAACACTACTTGAACGAAATTGTTGCGACAGACAGTAATTTACGGTCACGGAACGCACGTGCGCTATAGCGATAACTGCGGATGTTTAAAAACATGTGCCATTCCCCCGGATTGGCACAGCGGAACCTTCCATCGCAGCACAAAAACAACAATAGAAGCCTTAGTCGTTATATATTGATGTGAAGGAGGCTAGAATATTCAAGAAGAAAACTTTTTGTTAAAATCGAATTGCAACGGTTCATTTCTGAGAGACGCAAAAACGGCCATGTTTAGCCACAAACCAGAAGAAAAACACCCGAATTAGCGAGAAACAGACGGTCGAGAAAATTGACAGATAAAAGCGAAGCCTCTTAACTTGACGATCACGCACGATAAGACAACTAATTGAAGTCGATAGAAGAGGAAGAGATTTCAGTGGGGCAGACGGAAGGAGCAGTACCCTCCCGTGCCACGAAGTTAGAGTAATGATGACGTTATTACTGGAAGAGCGCGGGATCGGAGGCTCGGCCCCCAGAGACTGTCATATGGTGAAAGACTATAGCAAACTTTTTAGCTGCTCTGATGTCCTAAATATTTGAATAAACATCGGTATGATTTGTTAGTTTAGTGTATGAGTAGCTAGAAAGAGAGAAAGTGTCAATTGTGGATAGGAAAGTGGATTTAAAAAAAAACTGTAACCATAAACATAAGAAAGTAGGATATTCAAGCCGTGTTTTTAAGGATAGTCATGTAGTCTCAGGATCCGAGACCCAGCTATGTGATTATCTTTGCATGTAAACGGAAGCTGAATAAAAGTGGTTTGACTGATGGCCTGAAAATGGTAACTTTTTACTTAGCCCAAAACAGACCAGCAAATCAACTGGCTAGATCGAGACAGTGAAAAACGACTAGAATTTAGATAACTGACGCCGGTCAGTTGTCTATAGGTACTTTTTCTACGCTCCGTCATTGTGTAGTATTTGGGCCTGTCAAAGGCATAAGCCCATCATGATCAGCAAACGTTT
Organism: Symsagittifera roscoffensis; assembly: GCF_963678635.1. Lineage (NCBI taxonomy): Eukaryota > Metazoa > Xenacoelomorpha > Acoela > Convolutidae > Symsagittifera > Symsagittifera roscoffensis. The sequence continues at coordinate 28,119,658 of NC_087068.1, read as the reverse complement.
CAGCGACAAACCCTCCGCTCTGGGAATATGCCTGAGTTAGAGGCCTTAATGTCCTTTTTTGTACTGGGCGGAAGGTACCGACCCTTCGCATGGTACTGTTTAGCTTTTCAACTTAGTTAAGACCGAAAATTCCGGGGACCAAAAACAATTCAAGAGAAAACGTAAAACCGAAAACAAATAGCATATAGCCAAAAAAAAACCAAAAACAAATTTACTTGAAATCAGAAAAGTACAAAAAAAACAGTAAGAAATCTGAAAAAGACCAAAAACAGTAAAAAAAATGTAAAATGACAGTTTATGTATTATTTCCGGACGGGATGTGATCTGACCTTCCTATTGTTGTTGTTTCAGTTTGATTTCTACCTTTTCTGATCGAGAATCGAGTGTTTTGTTGGTGGGTTAGGTACCGTCCTTTGAGTGTTAATGATAATGTTGCCGGTGACCGGAATGTAGATTGGCAAGCTGACAGACGTGTTCCAGACTCAACAGAGGGCATCAGGGACAACATCCACAACGACTGTAAAATATCGTTGAAACAATTCTAGTATTGTTCGGGTAATATTTCATTAAAACTTAAGTGGTGGGGGCACAATTGGATCGGTCCCATTGCACCCTCCATCGATTGCAAATTTCCGAGTTAATGATTTTAACTTGGATATTTTGGTGCAAAGTAGGGTATAGTAATTTTGACTAATTACTACTAATAGGTTAATATCCTTATTATATATTACTTGTCTCCCATTTGAACCCGAGAAACTCCACAATTTTGTCGAAAAATACTGATTTTGGACCAAACTGTTACCCCTCAAAACTTTCGATAACTTCAAAAAACTTTAGGCACTTCCAGTACGAATTGCGGAAAAAGTCTCTGAGAAACTATAAAGGTGGTGAAAGAAGGCCAACTTAACGAACGCGTTTTTGGTGATTTCTCCAAGACTAGCCAACCGATCGGAAAAATTTTGGTACCATAGGCTGACGTTTGTGACCACTTTCCTAGACCGCGACCGCTTTTGGGTCGATAACTTTAGGGAAGAAAAATGTTTAAGAACTTATTAGTTCGGAGGGTCCAAATTTTAGGGAACCCTCCGAGCAGGAGAAATTTTTATAAAATCACCTTTTTATCCTACTGGGAAGGTTGACCGAGTCACTCAACTCAGTTTTAAGTCTGTTAGATTGCAATTCGAGGCTTTAGAGCGGTGAAACTATCTGTTTTCGTGATTTTTGGGGAACCCTCCGGAGCCAGCTAAGCCCTTTAGCAACCCTCCTTTCACGCAACCCTCCGAGATTTTTTTCACGCAACCCTCCGAGGAAGTTAAAATACCACCGGAGTGAATTTAGCTTGTTTTGACACTTTCTCAGATTAGTTGGAGACCCCTCTAACTGAGACTTGAAAAATTTAAAACTTTGAAGGAACCCTCCGAAGCAACCCTGCGGAGCGTGTTAATGACCCGTGTTAAGGAACCCTCTTATTGACCCTCCTTAGGCGACTAAGGTACCCTCCAAAGTAACCCTCCGGAGTAAGCTGAGTGTCTTAACAACCCTCCGAAGTAACCCTCTGGAGTGACTTAAGCCCTTAAACCCTCCTTAGTGAATATTTAGAGGTATTCTCCGGGGCAGTTTGAACATCTTAAATATCTATTTAAGGTCGGAATAGAAGTTCAACTACAAACAAGGAAGTTCATCTACATATTGAGAATTTAGAAGCCCAGTTGTCCTGAAATTCATCATCAACTTTGGCTTCTAGATCGGGTTCATCAGAAGTGCTTGAACAAAAATTTTTTTGATTGTTATTCGGGTTTTGTGGTTGCCTCGAGCTACTTAATAGGAAAGCTCGGGCAATCTGGAAACATATAAAAGAAGACCTCCTTGAGTGTATTAGGCAAGACACACTCACTTGAGAAGAAAAGTTGTTCACTGCTCTCGTGCACTTGGAGCTGTCCTGGTGGGGGAGAGCTTTTTCATACACTTTAGAAATTTTCGAACAGAGGTTGCCTTGAGCTACCTAGTAGGACAGCTCGGGCAACCGCAGGACAACTGAAAGAAGACCTCGGTGAGTGTATTAGACAAGACACACTCACTTGAGAAGACAGTGTCCTGGAATTCGTTCGTTTGGAGTGTTCAAATCGAGGGAAGTCTTTTTCCTTAAGACTAAGTTTTAATTATCTGTTACTGAAACCATCACTGCTCTTTTATAAATTCTTGTTTGATTTTAAACAAAGCAATGATTTGATGCGTCCGTAGCGGTAAAGTGATACTGAAGAAGAAGATCGCTGTCACCTGTAGGGGAATCTTATCTATTTATCAATTGTGTTCTGTGTGTTAGTTATAATATCTTGTAAATTTTTGTGATATCGTTATAGCAGGAAACTGAGTGGAGTTAGTGATATCTTAACACTAAGCAGGCCGTTTGAGTAACCTATGATGAGTCACTGCTAGGATCTCTGAGAGATTGAGAGGCTATTTTGATATTTGAAAAGAAAGAAAAACCCGGCTTAGGCAGGTTTGTTTAGGATTTTTGTGGCACTTGTGCATTGTCGTCAATTTGTATGAAACTTATTATTAATCACAAGACATGCAGCGTAGAGACTCGTTAGGGTTAACAACTAAGATTCCGAGGCTGAGCACGAGGCGTAGCCAACCCAGGATAAGCAGCGTTTCCGACGTTTTTTACGACTAGAGGTCAAGCTGGTCTTTCAGTGAGCGCAATGAAATTGAAAAGCGAGAAGAACCTCAATCGTGTTGAAGAGCGAAGTGCTTAGGGGGGAGCAAACACTGACCCGAACCGACTACCACATCACGCGGACCTGGAAGAGCCAGGCGAGGACTTTGAACGGGAGGAAGTTGAAAGAACGGAAGAGGCCTCGGAGCCCTCCGAGGTCGAAGCGCGAGAAGAACTGTTGTTCAAGGGAACGGCCAAATTGGAGACTAAGAGCAGCAGGTGTAGAAAGGAACAATCCTCTCTAGTCAAACAGGGCAAGAATGTGATGATGTCGAGTATAAGCCCGAGGGAGAAGCAACCAAGTTTAAGAGCGAAAAGAAGCTTCAAGACGATGTACGATGAACGCATGAGGTCGCTCCGAACTGATGGATTGTCCTCTGGATATGATGGTCTGGGGCTCATGCACTCGGAATGGAATTCACACCTAGCCCGAGACAGAAGGCTAGGAGAAGAGCAAGAAAGCGTTGTCTGACTCGCCAATGTCAGACGGGATAACGATGGGAGCGTCGTCGACATACGACAGGCTGATGATGTCGATGGGCAAACAGAAGGACGAAGCATCTTCGAGTACCAGGATGCTACCTCAACTGACGTCATCGTCTCTGGCTCTTACCCCCGTGTTGGGAACGGCTAGCGACTTGGGTGACATGTTTGCCGGTGTAATGACAGGCCACAAAGAGCTGCGACGGGACATGACTAAGAGATTAGATCAAGTCGAAAAGAGAGCTCAGCAAGTTCAAGAGAAGTTGCGAGATGAGCTAACGGATGTGAAGTCTCAAGCGAGAACCGGTCAGGCCCAATTGATTCGGAACACTGATCAATGCCTAGCGGAGAGCTTGGCTCTAGCAGCCAAGGAGTCAGAAGAAAGAGACATTAGGATGACGAGAGAGATCGAGCGATTGCTGAACGATCATGTCAATACCTATGCTCATGCGATGAATTGCCTTGAGAAAAGGTTAGATGCCAAATCTGACCTGATGATGAGGAAGCTAGACGAGATCTTAAACGATAGCAATCGGGAGAAGCGTCCTGGTCCAAGAGAGGACTCACGCCAGGCGACTGGTGAAGACGGAGCCCGCAGCTATGCCGGGGCCCAGTCGAGGTCAAGAACAAATCTCGAGTCTAATCATAGGGAGAGACAAAGGGCAGCCCCGTAGAGGCCGGGTTGGACGAACCTAGTCCCACTTGAAGCGGATGCCATCTCGGGGACACGGTTGCCCACTATGCCACAAGTCAGATCAAAGCCAGACCTGACTACCGCCTTGCAGGACACAACTATGTACGCTTCGATATTTGAGCCTCTGAATAGATCTCTCGAAACATTCATCACCAAGCTCTCGAAGTCAAGAAGGACACTCAAAAAGCGAAATCGTACAAGGACGAGTCAGATGGCTGCATCGATACTTGGATAGAGGTGATGAAATTACATTTTGAGGAAGAGAATCTCTCCAAGAAACAGGAATGCAGTGGACTGACCAGCAACCTAGAGGGCACGGCCCTAAGTTGTGTAATGGCGAAAATGACTAATGAACGAGACAGCGCTCGCAAGATATTCGACATCTTGCTGAATCGTTTCGGCTCTGGTGTACAGGGGCATCAAGCTATGGCGAAGTTTGAAAAGAGGCGTCAAAGAGATGACGAATCCAAAGAAAAGTTTTTAGATGACCTCGAGTTACTCAGAAGGAGGAGCAACCCCGACGAGAGGATATCGAAGCGAAACTTTGCCATTGCCTCGAAGTTCTTGGATGGAGTAAAAAGTGATGATCCAAAAACCATGTTGGCCACACATTTCACCCTATCGCTGGACCAGGTGCCCACGCTCGATGATTTAAGTATGAAGTCGCGTGAGTAATTGCTCATAAAGCCAAGGGCGCAAAATCGTTACAGCAATTACGGCAACTACAGCGGAACAAACACTGGCGCTAACTCCAGTTGGTATAGACCTCGTGACGACATGGATAAGAGGAGGTCATGTGCAAATTGTGGTTCGATGAACCACCAAGTTTCCGCCTGTTCTGGTTACAAATAAAACATGAAGGCGATAGGCTTTTTTCTTGACGACGTTGATGCGACCGATGAGGACCACGAAGAGTATCTGAGAGGACTCATAATGAGAAATGGATCGGGATGCTTCTTCTGCAACTTGGAGGGACATTTCAAGTCGGATCTTACTCAATTCTGGGATGCAGTCCTCCACCATGAGGAGGCACTTTCGGTGGTCAAGGCAAGTCCAGCCCGCCTGATGAATGAAGCAGAGTCACGGAAGAAAGAGGTGAGAACAGGCACCTTCACAACCAAGAATGGTAAAACCTTACCTGATGAGGCGATTGCCTCGAGCGTGGAGGCAGAGTCAGCCGGTCCGCTCAAAGTGGTTGATGGCGCAGCGGCACGGACCGCATTACAGAATGTTTAGCAAGAATTGGCCAACAAAAAGTTTGAGCAGTGGGTAAGGTCAGAGTTAGAGAATACAGAACTGCGCGTGAAACTTGACATTCTGGGAAGATCGACGAAGGAAGAGTATAGCCAGGAACCCAGTAAGTGTCCCTTACATGTCAACCAAGAATGCATATTAAAGAGGATAAGTGAATTGGAATCTTCTAAAAATTGTTTTCAATGAAGTCAGAGACAGACGATGGGCTGTCTAGTTGTTCAAATTTTCCTGAGACCGACAGAAATAGAATTAGCAGCGAGTAAGCCAGTCATACTTGAGATAGAGCATCTAAAAGGCAAAATATCGGATAATGAGCTGGAGTCACTCAGAGCGGTGTTAAATTGGAACGCAGACGTTTTTTTGAAGCATCAGGCTGATATAGGCTGCTGCAATTTTGTAGAATATGAGATGAAAATAGAAGAGGGTTCAGTACCTCATAGGATAATGAGCTCACACAAGTCCGAAGCATGCAGAAAAAAATTGAAATGTTAATGGAGTTTGGCATGATCGAACCGTCGAAGTCCCCGTGGGCTTGCGGCGTGGTCATGGCAAAAAAGGAAGGGGCAACTTAGGCTTTGTTGCGATTTCCGCTACCTGAATGCCGTAACGAAAAAGGACGCATACCCGATTCCCCGCATCAACGAGAGACTCTCCAAGTTAGGAGATGCAAATTTCTTCGCGACGCTGGATTTGAGCTCTGCGTTCTGGCAGTTGCCCCTCAGAAACTAGGATCGAGAGAACACAGGCTTTGCGTGCGAACTGGGCCTGTGTCAGTGAAAACGAATGCCGTTTGGACTATGCAATGCGACGGTTAATGGCTCCGGCACTCACCAATGTAACCAAAAAGGAAGGCAACCTCATAATGTGCTACATTGATGACGTGGTCATCGCAGCACCAACACTGGATGACATTATAAGGAAGCTAGATTAGGTCTTTAGTTTTATGAAATAAGCGGGTCTGAAGTGTAAACCTTTAAAGAGCGAAATCTTGAGAGACTAAATAAAGTATCTGGGCCGCCTTGTAGATAAAAATGGGGTCAGACCAGATCCCGAAGCGGTTGAAGCGGTGTTGTCATGGAAAAAACCGAAAACGGACACGCAACTGATGAGCTTCCTCGGATTCGCTAATTACTACCGAGAGTTTATCAAAGGGTATACTGACAAGATATACCCCATGCAGAAGCTGACGCGAAAAAAAGGCAAAAATTCTGCTGGACTGACGAGGCTCAGGTCTCCTTTGAGAAAATTAAGCGCGAATTTTGCGAGTCTCCGGTCCTCGGCATGCCGACAGAAAAGGGGATGTTCGCGATAGAGACGGACTTCACCAAGAGCAAGAGTGGAACGGGAAAACCGTTCTCTGACCAATAGCCTATGGAAGTAAGGTCCTGAGCGACACTGAAATGAAGTACGGCACCAAAAATGGAGTTATTCGCGGTGATCACTTCCGTGGAAAAACACGGAGCCTACTTAGGGAGTGCTCCCTTCAAGTTGCGTGTGGACAATCATGCTTTTGCTTGGCTGAAAACCTATCCAATGGACCAAAGCTACATTGTTCGTCGGATCGTGCGCCTGGACGGATACCACATGATCATAGAGCATCGAACTCGTGACAAGCACCAGAATGCCAATAGCCTCAGCAAAAGTACGGAATTTTATGAGGGATTAGAAGAAAAGCAGTCCAATGAAGCAGAAATTAAAGATTGATTTTCATTCCTGGACAAGAAGACATACGACAAACTGCCACTGACCAGAAGGCTTGACAAATCTAAGCATCCCATACCAGGACACCCTGATCTTCCCGTGGAGACGGCTGCTGAGATAAAAGTGTTGGCGAAAAGTTATCCAGTTCCATTGATTTTGCTAGTTCGATCAAACCTGGTTCAACAAGAACTGGCCAGGCTGGGTATCAAAAGCATAGTCCTACTGAACAACACGGTGAACGTGGCACCGGATGTCATGTTGAAAGTCAGTGACCTGCTAAACAGAGAGGTTTAACGGTATGATCATGAGTGGATGGAGACCATGCAGTGGTTGACCATCACACAAAGAACGGAGAAAAGGCCTGTGACCATCCGGAGTCGGGATGTTGTACGGGACCGCCGGTTGATAGTGAACCAGCTAGTGAACTCGATGCCGACGGACGTCTTGTTGAGGACTTCGTACACGGAACATAGGGAAGCAATCCATGCCCAAACCACGGAGGAAGTCAGAGTGAAGTCAAAATCCAGTGTGACGAGAAAAATTCAATCCACAGAGGCAAAAGAAGAGTCCGAGCCGTGCTCGGACTGTTCATCTGGGGACGAAACATTGTACGGGGAACCATGCGCTTCCCGGCCCGGACAGGACGACTTGTCCGGGGAGACAATGTCAAGGCAACCGAGGGACAGAATTTTGAGCGGGGAGTCGAAATCAAAGCGACCAAGGGACAGAAATTCGTCCGGGGAACGAGCTTGGGACCGAGGAACGAGCTTGTGAGCGTTTGTGTGTTAGTACGAACCTTCTTTTTTTTTCTAACCCAACTCGCAAATAAAAGTGTTCACTTGTTTTGTGGCACTTTTGATATAATCACGATCTTTAGCATCGAAAATTGCATAGCATGTGTTCTCTCTTTTATTTGTGGCTAGTGTTTGTGATTTATTAAGCGTCCTTGGCTGAGTGGTTAGTGTGGGAGACTCATAATCTCTAGGTCGCTTATCGAATCTAATCCGAGATGTATCTGATTGTTAACTAGTTCTAGGACTATTTCTAATATTTTTTTGTACTTAATAGAGATGCTTTTTTTGCCATATTTTCGCTAGTGTTTGCGAAACGCGCTTCGCCTGTGTTGATATATAATTTTTAACCTCTCATGATTTCAGTTTAATTTTGATTACAGTTGCGAGATCAAGTGACTTTTAACCGCCATCTAGATTTTCTTCCCTAAACAACATTTCTTGGAAGCTGTTATTAAGAGTCGAAAAACGTAATTCCAGACTCCTATTTAAGGAGCAATGATTTTTTAAAAAGTCTTAAAATTGGTTAAGGCTCAAATTTTCGCGGTTTGATTTTTGATTTCGTTTTAAGTTACTTCTTTTCCTTTGTTTAAAGGAAAGCAAACTCTACTATCGAACACCAAAAGTGTAAAGGGCATAAAAAACGTGATCGATTTCTGGTTTCGAACGTGGATCTGGATTGTCAATTTTCTTAGTGAAATAATAGTTTTACTTAGTATTCCAGTTTTCTTGAATAGGGTTAATTTTATCAAGAAAGTTGCCGTCATAATTTGTTCTAGAAATTCAAAGAGTTTTATGGGAATGTATTTTCTTTTTCTTTGAAATATGAAAATTGAGATTTTTCGCAACAAGTCAGTATGCATCAGGACCCGGACAGAGACAGGTATACATCCGATGAGGAGGGCACTGTAATGGACAATGCTGCAGATGTGCTTAAATTGATGGCAGTGTCGAAACGTCCGACCAGATTACTTCCGCATGCTACGGTCGTCCGTACTAATCTGGAACCATCAGTGCAGGAAGCAACACCCTTGAAAAAGATATGGTGTGTCAAGCTGATGGATGATGCCCATGCCCGGGAGATAAGCGGATAATTAAACGTGGTAAAGACGTATCTGAAAGCCAGCTACCGGCTATCGGATCTCTTAAGGGCTCAACGAAAAGATAGAATGACGAGCAATCTAAAGAGATGGACCGAGAACGCAGCACCTGATAAGGGAGATCTTTAGGAAGACAACTATAAGATCTTGAAGCCATTTTATCTTAATAGAAAGGATTTGATGCACTTGAACAAAGACGGGATCGTGGCCTCTAAACGCAAGGAAGGGGACAAAGCCCTTTACAAATATAATTCGTTAGTGTTACCGCAGTTGTATCAGACCGAATTGCTCTTTCGTTCACATGATCAGACGGGCCATCAAGGCATGGAAAAAGTCTACAATAGGATACAGAAACGGTTCGAATGGCCTCGTTTGAATAAGGCCTGCGAAAAGTGGATTTCTGCATGCTTGTCGTGTCAACAGGCGAAGGAATCCAGGAAATTGAGGTTTCCTCTGCAGTCAATAGAGTCATCAGCATTCAACGATGTGGTGCAAATTGACCATCAGAAGATATGCATGACAGCCACGGGCTACAATCAAGTCATGGTAATGATTGATCATTTCACAAAGTACGCAGAGGCAGCCCCCTTCATTCATGACAACATCGGCGGAAGAAACGTGCGATCATCTGATAAATGTGTGGATAGCGAGACACGGTTACCCAATCACAATCCAATCAGACAACGACAAAGCATTCGTGGGTGAACTCATGAAGGAGTTAATGAAGAGGTTCGCAAGTGGCACAGGCCCACTCGACCACTTATCACCCACAAAAGAATGGCCCAATTGAAAGACAATATCGCACGTTGGTGTCCATGTTAAGAGTTTATTGTTCACGATACATGGATGACTGGGATAGACACTTTCTGCAATTGATGGGCGCCTACAACAGCACACAACATTCCATTATGGCAATAACTCCGCACATGATGCTAACTGGCCACGACAAAGCTCTTCTATTAACATTTTTCTACCCTGGTGTACCAAGGAAAGAAAACAGCACCGCAAACGTGCGTGCGTGATTTGATCAGAAGGCAGCAGGACCTCAATGATTTATGCAGGAGGAACACACAACAGGCGCAAATCAGACAAAAAATTAGATTTGATAAAAAAAAAGACTGCGGCTGCAAAAGCTTACACGGTCGGGGATTATGCCTGGGTGTTCCAGGAAATAGTTCCACCAAAGGGAACCAAAAAGTTACTGAAAAAATTGCGTGGTTCATTCCAAATAACTGAAGAGTACACCAAGGAGGTCGTTTCCATCGATTGAGCACCGGACGAGCGGCTCATTACGAAAACATCAAGCCACACAAGGCCTCATCAGAGGACTGGTGTATCCCAGCTGACATGCATGAGGAAGACTATTTCATGGTAGACCCTGCCTGCGAGTTGAATTAAAGAAGTTTTGCGCGACAAAAACGACGACAATGAGGTGGTAGATAATTGCGATCTGCCACTGGACCTGGAGTTAACCGAGCCAGTGGAGGTGGACGACGAAACTCTGCCATACGCCAAAGAAGACTGGGACTGCCCAGAAGAAACTGAAAATGATAAAGGAGTACAGCCTGACTCTCCCTTCACCATGGAAACAGGCCAGAGCAAAAGAGGGAAGAGCAAGAAGATTACAACTCGTATGACGAGGATTTTAAAATAGACAGGATAGTTTTGAGCGACATGACGGACTCGCTAGTGGGACTGGACGAAGTGGTGGTGCCAGAGGAGATCGACCTAGTCAACGACACAGAACAGGATTAGATCGACGATTGCTCTGAACCGGAAGTGGAGTTTGAACCGGAGACCGACCAGATGCATGAGCAAGAATTGACAAATCTGCGAGTACTCGAATGACTCCATGATCTGCTCGCAAACTCGAAAGAGGCCATCTTGACGATTCAAAGGGTCGACAAAAACAGCATCAAATACATCGGTCACGACAATACTGAGTCCAACTGGGTCGCTCCAGATGGTCTTTTACTTGTTCCAGACTCCAATCTCAATCTGCTCGATTTTGGGCGATCGACGGGGACGTCGATGGATATTTTTGTCCAAGAGTGGGGGTAGGACTCACCCACACCGAAAATTTGATAATTAAAAAAAATAAAATTGGCGAGGGAAACCGGAGAGCTGGAAACGGAAGGCGAAAAGGCTAAACAAACCACCTTTCGGACGAGTTTTTGAATCTTATTTTGACCTACCAAACCATTATTCGAACATTATCGTCATAACGGACAGCGATTTCATACTCACGGAACGTACATGCGCTATAGCGATAACCGCGGATGTAAGCTTCAAAACAGCACTAGCGGCTGATTTGAAAAAAGAGTATAAGAATATCGAGTTTTTATGGAAACAGAGGCCTGGTGTGGGAGGGATGATAGCGCTGCCCCCTGTTGCATCACAGAAAACAGGGAAATATTTGTGTTTCCTGGTTACTAAGGCCACTGATAGGCAACACGTAGATCCAGAGAGCTTGGTGTTGGCCTTGACTCGACTTAGGGATTTTCTGGCTGAGAGAGGAGTGACCTCTCTCTCGTTACCAGTCTATGATCCCAATAGGGGAAATTTACATCCGAGAGAGTTGTACGCCCTTGTACACGTGATATATTCAGAAACGTACATAGAGGTCTAGATACATAAAAATTATTAGCGAGCATATGCTAGAGCCACATTAGGTGTTAAGAAGTCTTTGTTAGGTTTGCTTTTTAGGCACTAGGATTAGGTTCTAGGTTAACTATTGGGGATTAGGTTGTTATGTGATAGTGTTGTGTGAGATCTGTATGTTTTTGTTAGGTTATATTTTTTGTGTGCGTTGGTGATGTCATGGAAGCCAGGTACGAAAGGTGAGTTGTGTTATCTTGACAAGATCGCAGGTGGACGATCCACCTTGGTGCTAGCTTTTAAATCAAGAACAAAAGAGAGTTCCAAGGGGTTGATTTTAAAAGATGTGATTGACGTTTTATCCCAGAAAAGGAACAGCTTGGAATGATGACTCTAAGTCGTGACTTGTTTTTTAGATCTTGATTGAGCCCACTTTGCTTATTGACTTTGAACAATTGGAAGAGTATGACAAGACATACACGAAGAAAATGAATGGCACGAACGACTTGATGGATTTCATCTCAGTGAGCCTAGGAACGACTCAAGACGAGATATACGAACGCCTGGTGGTTTGCAATTTCCCACTAGAAGACCCGGAGTTGGCGATGTTCACCATCTCACTCCTAAATGCAATGGGAAGAGAAGGCCGTGGGTACCACCCCACTGAAGTGGTCTTGATGTTAGCCTTTGGTGAATCCGGGAGCGCCGAGAGAGGCCGAAACAAACTAATGAGATGGCGACGAGGGAAATGTCGGGTCACGACTTAGCTCGTCAACCAAGACTAGGTGAGCAGCCTCTCATTGCAGCTAAGCGTACACGTGATGAGCCGGGCCCATCGCATTCGACGAATTCTCCAACAGCAGTTCCCCCACCGAAGAAAGTCAGGATGAGCGAAATGGACATCCATACTTCGGAGACCATTGAGACCCTAGATAAGAAGGAGAAGAAATGGCATGAAATGCGTGGCAAGTTGGAGGAATACAAGGCGATGGCCAGAGAACAGGATGAATGGAAGAAGAAGTACGATGAACAACAAATAACCTTCAAAAAGGAAGAGATAAAGCATCTGAAGGAGTTCTATATGGCGAAGGTGGGCCAGATCTCGCCGGAAGTCCTGGCGACGGTGAGTTCAGATGGGTCTAAGGACGCATCGTCTAGGACAAAGACACAGGAGCTGTGTATCCCTAGGGAGCCCGTGGCCTCTCTGCAGACATCCCAATCTGCCTCAAGTCATAGGAACACGATACCTGACCCTTCGGATACCTTTATGGCTCCTCAATTCCAAGAGTCGTTCGATGAGCTAGCCAGAGATGGCATACACTCACCAGAGATGGCAAACATTTCAATACACTACCAGGAAGGCGATGGATCATTGATACCTCTCAGACGAGAATCGCGGAGATAGAAGGAGAACTTAGGACGACTGACGCCCGGGCGCGGACCAGCTTGACGGGCAGAGGCAGAGTGAGGAGCAACGTGCCAGAGCCACTCGCTAATCGTCTTGGACCCCTGACATCCGAAGCGAGTGTTACTGCTCCCTCGGTCCCTAGTTCAGACGAAAGAGAAAGACTGGGGACGGTTTCCCCTCCTCGAAGACAATCACTGAAGAGCCGGTTGGGAAGACCTAATGAGACGAGTTCTCAGGCCTCCATGAATGTGAGTAATTTGCTCATATTAGCCCTTGCTCAAGAGGGAAATTCATCGGCAACTGCTACACTTGCAGAGAGAGTTGAGCCAACCAGTGTGCTGCTCTGGAACCGTCCAGATCCCAGCGCGTGGGGGCAATACAACGCTGACATGCTAGCGACTTTGAATATGAATACGTTGACGAGTCGAGTAGACACCAGATGAACGATAGACGAAATTGGCCCCATGGTGTCGGGATTGTACCGGATATCGGGCGTGAACTGGCTATTGGTGGAGCAAGAGCAGTTAAGCTCCGCCACCGCACTCAGGTTTGTGGATCTCAATGGGTTGCCTCATGACAACACCATGGGTTCACTAAAAACACGATCCCTGGCGGATGTCCGTCGGAGGGCCAGAGAGTTGGTACCAGCTCTACGGAGGGGCAAGTTCACCACGGAGAACAGGCCTAATAATAAACACCACAAGATGTATCGGCAATTCTCTAAGCCGCCGGGCCAATTGCCGGGCGAATATTCGAGAGAATACCACAGAGCTACCTCGGTGGAAGGAGATGATAGGAGGTATAGAGGACTGAAGATACCGATGGGCGATAGTCTGTTTGCTGCATATGATCCCCTAGACATCAAGAATGCCAAGTATCTAATAGTGGCTAGTACGGATTATCTCTCCACGCCTCGATCCCTCTTCTGACCCGATGTGATTTTCCTAACAGCTCTCACGCTGGATTGGGGACAAGCAGTGGGCATGGCGATAAGCGTACAAAGAATCGTCAGTATGGACCCACAAGTGATGATAATCGCCGGCTCCAATGATTACCTACAGCGCCGAGGGCTGCTGGCTCGCCTCACAGACGGATCAGTTCCCAGCAATGAGGTCATGGGGGAAGCAATTATGACGCTCCTTCCGGCCATGCCTGAGGTGCAAGTAGCCGTGCGGCAAGGCATCACCAGGAACGCGGTGAAGATTGTCTTTGTGTTATCACCGGGATATGCGGTGCTGCCAGAACCATTACAGTTTCTTTATACGAAGGTCACTACAAAAGCAGAGGGACGATTCGATGTGATCATTCCCGCGGCGAACAGATCCGTCTATTACGACAATTACTATCCTCTTCGCTCTGAGCTTCCTGCTGTCTGGACGGACACTTCAAACGCCATCCAGGGACTTAAGGAGCACAGCACAACTCGTGTGGTGTTGGACAAAGTCCTGGGATTGGAACTGTCCAACTTCGCGAGGTTCCTAAAATTGAGACCAAGAGTAGATGACAACCACGTGTTGGTGCAACAGGTGACGAATGACCTCTGTTTCAGGCTGATGGATTATGTGAGGGATGCACAAGAAAGGATGGTCAGAAAGAATCTGACATCATCAGAAGATGACCTCATGGCACTGGCCCAGAGGACAAAGCCGCACACCAACTCGTGGCTGTGTTTGTCAGCAAGAGTATGCACATTGGGTGAAGAAGCCTCCCAACATGCCTTCGAACATGAAAAGAAAAACAAAACTATCTGAAAAATTTGTTGAATGAACGGGAGCTGGCCGGATGGAAAATGCTCCAATTGATGCAAGACGTAAACACGATGTCGTTGGACAGGTTCCAGACGGATGTTTTGGCCACAAGGGCACAATATGATATCATGAGGCAATCATGGGAGGAATAGGAGTGGGATGTACGCCATCCTTCTCGTCCACGTGCTACCCGAGGGCCTCAAGGAATTTGATCGCAAGCTTCGTAAAAGACATCAAGAAATTGTCAATAGGTTTGCTGCTGGCGCTATACGCGACTTTTGGCCATGAAAATTTCGTGAAGGGACCCGCGAATCTCTTCACTCAAGCGTTAGCTGACCGGAGGCTGGACGGACACCTCACCCTAATTACGATGACTTATGGTCGATTGGGTGACTTAGTCGTGCTCCTGCGTTACCCTGAACAATTGCAGGGGACGAGCCGAGAGTTCAAAGCGCAGTTGGAAACCGCCTCCTATCTTAAGATGAAAGGTTGGAGAATGCTCTTGATCCATTATCTCCTGCAACAGAACAGGAGCGTCACAGGAGAAGACAAGGTCGCAATGGGAATTAGCGAGTGTAAACAGCATTGTGGCATGCCCCTGCCGACTGACCTAGCCGTGATGATGCGGATCGATCCATTGGCTCTAGTCTTTAGACTAGGATAGTTCGTTATTGTAGTATATGATCCGGTGATGTCGCCCACTTTTCCTGACGTGCAGGTGAAAGCGTACAGAAAATCAGTACTGTACGTCAACATAGTCTCAGTGGTGGATTGTTCCGCGCTGAATTGGGTGGAACAGAAAGAGCTGATTGGTTTGGCCAGCGACGCCAGAAAATTGGTTCAACAACAATTTCAATTGTAGAATGGGCCGAGAGGACCTTTCCCATGTCCAGTTTAACCCTAAGCTTTGGAATCTTCGACCAGTGGTGAAGGATTCAGGAGAGGCGATGCGGGTCCCAGTTTGGCCAGAAGCATATGCACACGTCAAGGAGAATCAATAAGTGTGGCTTTCCGGGTCTAGGCTACTGCCGGACCAATGTCCCCGATATCCACCGATAAGGAGAATGCTGCTGGAAGTCTCGTCTCCCGCCATTGCCCATCGCATCGGAGCGGCTCGTGATGCGGAAGAAAAAATGCGGAAATGGATTGAAGGGATGGAGCCGCGCTTCATCAGCTGGAACGTTGCGGCCATACACACGTTTGATTTTACGTTTCCTGATGCATGGAGCCGGAAGAAGATTAAGGCACCAACTTCCAGCACCACCGCCACCGCTGATGTATGGAGTAACGTGTACCACCAGCCAATGATTTATCACGATTGAAGTGAAAGTAATACTATTACATGTGGCAAGGGAGTGTAGAGGAGACATCTACAAGACAGTGGATGAATTGGCGCCACATGACGATGATTCAGTGGAATTCCTGGGGAACGATGAACTGTTCTACCATGCAGGGGATTTGACTTGCCGGCTCGGCCGGATTTGGGTATGGATACGCGCCAGGGCCCCTCGGGACCTGAACCAAAACCAGATGCCAGGTACGATGACGCGATGGATCAGGATGATGATCCCATGGAAGGGAAAGAGGACAAGACGAGTGGATTGGACTTAGGTGCGTTGGAAAGGGACTTGCTGGAGTATCAGTTTAGTGAAGACGACGACGACGGGGAAGTCGATGAGCCCCTTTTGTTGATAATGCCATCTTCATTTATCTCCCCTACGAAGGAGGCACCAGCAAGCTTGTCACCAGCAGACCACCCAGTAGGCCTGGCAGTGAGTTTCCGGAGTAGGGAGGTATATAAACTGCTTCACGAGTAACCTAGCAGAAGACGAATCGAAGACACGATGAAGGTACCCTTCCTAGGCACATTGCCAGAGGAGGAATGGGAGAGATACCACAGTCAATTGGAGCGCAAGTCGGGACTAGCCTGAATTCCAGTGGCCTTCATGGAGAGGACTTGGGACGTGATACGAAGATACGGGACGCAGTCCGTAATGATGGTGGGGTTGAATCAGCCCATTATGCGCGGGCTTCTAGAGAAACTGATGGGCTCCACAGAGTCTGACGTTCTGACCGAGTCGGTCACGGAAGACATTGCCGATGATCATCAGACTACAAACAGACAACCAATAAGGCGAGCCAAGAAAGGGCTGAAGAGATTAAGATGTAGAGCAGGGACTAAAAAGTGAATCAAAAAATGATAAAGTCAAAAGTGAACGCGGTAGTGGCGTTAGCGAAAGCTTCTCGCCCGAGTGAAAAAGGACAGGGAGATTGCTCGGCATCGGATGGGGGAGAAAAAGAAAATCTGATACCACCTATGTTACTAGCAGGCTTGACCTCAACGGCCTCGAAATCTAAGAAGAATGCACAAACCTTGGCGGATACGAAGCTTGAAATGGAAGTCATCAGCCAGTGTGGATCTGGTGGGATTGATGACTATATGCCCTCGCGACTAAACTTGGCACTGATGAGGCTGGAGGGACAATTCGGCGGGGTCGACAGCAGTCGGATCACAATACCCGACTCAGTTCACATGGGTGATCCCGCCGGAGACTATGTGGAGATGCTCAAGGCGAAGAAATTAGCGAGAGGGCACTTGATGGCCTGGAATGAAAAGAATGCCATGCAAGAATACCTACAGGAATTGACGGAAAACTCTAATCTGAAGCGAAAAGAACATGGCATTGTGATGTCCTCGGAGGCGAACGAATTCGGATTGGGACAGTTGTTAAAAATTTCTTGGAGGGCGGCCCTCCAGAGATACTTCGATGAAACCATGCATGAGCCTGCGGCGGTGGCAGCATACCTAGCCTACCCATGTACGAGGACTGACTTGCAAATGCGATTGGCTTGGTGCCTGATGGTAATCAAAAGATCAGAATATGAATCTAGTAGTGATTCGAAATCGAAGGAGCAGTAGCTGGAACTGATGGAAGCCTGGGCTAACCGCAAAAATTCCCTTTGTTTTCTTAGATTCGTGGTGGATCGTATCCCCACTCCTGTATTAGAGGAAAGTATAAAAACCATTCGGCTAGCGAAAGGTGATTGTGAACCATTTTTTCTAAGGGCTCTCCTGGAGTTATATCAGGACATGCCGCTGCTGATACCGACTAAGGAGTAAACGATATAGAGAGCTACCGCAGGCTAGGATTATGCAACCTTGACCAAGCTGAAGTCATCTCAATACGTATCCGGCATACCAGGAATCACGTACAACCCCTTTGTAGACGAGGAGGCCAGGGAGGCATATTTTGACTATGAACAGGTCATAATCCTTGATTTCTGGGTCGAGAGAGCCAAAGAAACCGGCATGTTAATGGTGGAACAACCCAAACTGGGAATCACTTTGAATCCTCGGTTCCCGAGCTGAAGGGGCAAGTGAGCTTTGAATGTGGTTCATAGGACGGTCCCTTGAAGACCAGCTTAGGAACCATGTGGGCGCTCATGAAGCATTCATGGTGCCCACATCCGAACGCCAGTTTGATCTAGGATATGACGGCAGATGTCGCATTGGATTTGGGTGATCACGCGAGTCTGCATGATTTGGCCGCGATGATTTGGCCATGAAAGTAGCAAAGAAGAACGGCAAACCAGCCACGGAATCGTTCGAGGGAGGTTCTCCAAGTAATTGGTTGAAACAGTGCGCTTGTCTAGTGGATGAAAGGACATGTATGTGGTACGAGCCATTACCTAAATACGCTGAGTGAGCAACATAGCCAACTAACTAAATTGTATGGAAGACTAAGCATTTCGGACAAGAGTGAAAAGGAACTGATTGCGGACTTGATTACTGCTTTGGGATTTTGCAGCATGACTAGCTCGATCGAGTCGTTGGAATTCCTAGAGCGTGCCCATGGGCTGGTTACATCCTTGAATGTGGAAGTGTTCCCTGGAGCATTGCAAACGGAGCAGAAAATTGGAGGTTGGCGAGAAGCTATGGAAAATGAAATGTATCTGAAGGACAGTGAGGCTTATCATAGACCTACTGGCTCGAAGTATCTGTTTGGTTCGAGCTCCGCACCACATTGCAATAGTAAATACCCTACGCACATGGTGGTGATGGATGCGAGGACGCAGCAGGTGTTGGTTGACCAACTCTTCTCCGTACCAAAATGCGTGAGGTTGGCCAGAATGTCGCAGAAATTGTGCGACTTACTGACGAAGATCATTCGGGCCGCCCCGAAGAGGGAAGTTCTTCGAGTAATTGGTTGAGACGGGGCACCTGTCTAGCTGCCAGTTGTGGAATGGAAGGACACATGTGTGGCACGGGCCATTGCCTAAATACGCTGAATGAGCAACATAGCCAACTAGCTAAGTTGTATGGAAGACTAAGCATGTCGGACAAGAGTGAAATGGAACTGATTGCGGAAGATCATTCGGGCCGTCACGAAGAGATCTGGAGGCGTGTTGCAGGACGTAGTGGGTGAGAATGGGTGGAAGAAGAAGGCGAGCGGAGTGTTACCCACCGAATTTCCCACCATTGATGAAAAAGGCGACGTACAACGAATTATGACAGAAATGGAACCGTTACTAGGAACTTCAGGTTGCCGGAGCCCAAGGAACACATTATTAATCCATGAGGAGTATCCTTGTCACTGCCTGGCGCAGACATTATGGTACTCCGAGCGCGGGAATCTGGTGTTAGTATGGGACGTGGAGGAGTTGTAATCCACGGGGTTGCCAGACCAGAACCAGCCAGTATCGATCGTGGTGGTTAGTGCCATGCTGGCCATGAGATGGTTAAAAGCCAATGCGGGCACGAGCCAGCAGGAGACGACGATGCCGACGCCTGAACAATTGAGTAGCGTGAAAAGTAACCACACTTTTGATCTTTTCAGAACCCCACATGCAGGGTTCTGAGGATACCCAGAGCCATTGAAAGAATATGGGCGAGGCCGATGCCTTGGGTCCGGGCAGTTATGACGTCATGGATTTATGAACGCGCGAAGCGTCGTATGTCCAGTAACACGGAAGCCTATCAACCCTCCCAGCTAAATATAGGACCGGGAGCCTATAAGAGAGTATTCCTGACGCACAGGAACGCCGTCACCACTGCGGTGAAGCGAGTTGCTGGAACGCCTTGTGTTACTGATCAAGAAAAGAAAGATGTCTTACAAGCTGAACTGGAACGGAATGTAAGTCTGCGCCTGCATAGCAGCTTTTGCAGGAACCGGGAGCAGAAGGTGAACAAGGATTTACTGCCTTGTTGCAAACCGAGGTTGCTGGAGCAGGAAATTGGGGGCACGGCCCGCAACTCTGTTGACATAACGCAGAAAGTCCTGGAGGAAGCAGGAGAGAAGGAGCATGAGACAATGGAATGACGGATGAAGATGTGACACGAGGGGGAAATGAAGAGAGAGAGAGAGAGAGAGAGAGAAACTTGATTGTCTTTGTACGCCAAAAAATTAAACCAATCAACTAAGTTTGGTTATTGAAACTTATAAAATTTTAATGTTGTAGTTTGGTTGAACCAGGCTTAAATTGTTTCAATTGTTGAATAACAATGAAAATTTTAGTTGATACTTTTTACATATATACACAGAGCAAAGGTGAGTATATTTACCTACTTAAACCCAACTGAAGTTTTTAACCTGTGCAAGACACGTGTTCACTGTGGCGACCAAGTAGGGTTTTGGTACGCTCGCTCAAAGAGGGTGAGTACCTGATTACATCTCCTAACCACAGTGTTTTTTAGTTTTAATATTGAGGGCAAACGCATAAATGAATGATTATACATGGTGAGTGACATTAAGTTATTTTTAACAGGTGCGTGGCCGTGCCACGTCCCAACTTTTTATTAGCAAGAGCGAGAAGAAATTTTATGGAGATATGACGTAAGTAGTCAGAAAAGAAATTTTATCTAGGACACTCCTCATGGTGCAAGTTTTGTGAAAATGTTGGCAGTGAAATGTAGTACAATGCCATTTATGACACGCAGTGAGTTGAGGTGGAGTAGAAAAAAATCATTTCCTAATGCGATTTGTAAGTTTGATTATAGAGAACTGGAACACTACTTGACGATAACCCGGATTATGTGTCAATCCCCCGGACTGGCACAGCGGAACCTTCTGTCATATCACGAAAACAACATTAGAGGCCTTAGTCGTTATATATTGGTGTGAAGGAGGCTAAAATATTCTAGAAGAAAAATTTAAGAAAAATTCGAGAATTGCAAAAACGGCCATGTTTAGCCGAAAAATAGAAAAAAAAAACACCCGAGTTAGCGAGAAACAGACGGTCGAGAAAATTGACAGAAAAAAGCGAAGCCTCGTAACGTGACGATCACGCACGATAAGACAACTAATTGAAAACGATAGAAGGAAAGGAGGCTTCAGCGGGGCAGACGGAAGGAGCTGTACCCTCCCGTGCCACGAAATTAGAGTAATAATGACGTTATTACTGGAAGAGTGCGGGATCGAAGGCTCGGCCCCCAGAGACTGTCATATGAAGAAAGACTATAGCAAACTAACTTTTTAGCTACTCTGATGTCCCAAATATTTGAATTAACACCGGTATTATGTGCTATGTTAGAGTATGAGTAGCTAGAAAGAGGAAAGGGTCAACCCATCTCCAATAGATTTAATATAGAACTGTCACCAAAAAGATAGTAAAGTAGGATATTCAAGCCGTGATTTTAATGATAGTCATGTAGTCTGGGGATCCGAGACCCAGCTATGTGATTATCTTCGCATGTAAACGGGAGTTGATTAAAATTCGTTTGACTGATGGCCTGAAAATGGTAACTTTTTAGCCCGAAACAGACCAGAAAATCAACTGGCTAGGTCGAGATGGTGAAAACGAGTAGAATTTAGGTAACTGCCGCCGGCCAGTCGTCTATAGGTTCTTTTTCTACGCTCCTTCACTGTGTAGTATTTGGGTGAATGTTACAACAGCACTGGCAGCCGACTTTAGAAGAAAGATTGAGAATATCGATATTTTATGAAAACAGACGCCTGTTGTAAGAGGGATTATAGAACTGCTCCCTCTTGCATCACAGATACCGGGAAAAAACTTGGTAACGAAGGCCACCGATAGAAAGCACGTGGATGCCGAAAGTTTAGTACTGGCGCTAACTCGACTTAGGGATTTTCTGGTCGAGAGATAGAGGAGTCACCTCGCTCTCCTTGTGAGTGTATGATCCCAATAAGGGAAAGCTACATTTCAGAGAGTTATATGCTCTAGTTCATGTGATATTTCGCGAATGTAGAAGTCCAATTGCATAAGAAGTACAATCTGAGCATATGCTAGCAATAAGAATAGGTTTTGAGTCGTGGTTTTTTTTTATAGTAATGTTGAGGTTTGAGATTGTTATTTTGTGTTAGTGTATGGTTATGATTATGTGACGGTTAATTAATTGTGATCCTGGTGTAAAAGGTGACAGCCTCTCAATTGAAATTGACGTAAATGGAGGCAGACGATCCAATTGGGTGCTAATTTTTATATCGAGAAAAAAAATTTCAATTGATTTCTTGCAGAAGATGTAAATGATGTTTTATCATTGAAGATAACATGCCTTGTCTAACAGTTCCTAAGTTGCGACTTGTCTTCTAAATCGTGATTGATCGATCATTTTTCATTGTCTTTTGAAACCGGAATCAAAAACGGTAATCAACAAAAACGAAAATGAGCGACACGATTGATCTCATGGATTTCAATGGATTTCATCTCAGCGAGTCTTGGAACTACTCTGGACGAGATATATCAGCATTTGTTGGACTGCAACTTTGGACTGGAACATCCGGAGCTGGCGATGTTCACCATCGCACTCCTAGATGCTATGGAACGTCACCGCGGATATCGAGCTAGAAGGGGTGATGATGAGAGCTTGCACGATTTGGTAGTGTTTCACCACCTGGTCGCTTTGAAAAGGATGACTCAGAGTGAGAAATTACCCACGGAACCATCCGAGGGAAATTTCTCAAGTGATTGGATGGAGAAAGGCCTCTGCCTGGCCGCCAGTTGAGGACTGGAAGGGCACGTGTGTGGAACAAGTCTTTGTTTGGAAACTCTGGGCGAACAACATTGCCAATTAGCGAAGCTTTTCGGGAGATCATGTCGGACAGAAGCGAGAATGAGTTAGCTGCAGGTTGCCGCGGGGTTACTGAGGTGAACTTCAACACTGCCCTGGGGTTCTATAGCATCACGAATTCGATTGAATCAGTGGAACGTCTCGAAAGGGCATATGAGTTAAGGATTGCCCTGGGCGTGGAAGTGAGCCCGGTCTCATTGCAGACTGAACAAAAAATTGGACTATAATAATTTATTTATGACAGACTGAAAAATTTTAACCTGCATAACACACATTTTTATTTTTGGCGACCTCGTAGGGTTTGGGTGCGCTCGCTCGAGAAGGGCGGGTACCTCATCAACTAGCCTTTTTTTCATTACTTAGGGCATCAGCATGAGTAAAAAATTTCACTTGTGAGTAACTCTAAAATAATTTTAACGGACACGTCCGAAAACTTCTTCACAATCAAGAGCGAGAAGAAATTTCATAATGGAATGACGTAAGTAGTCAATAAATAATTTTTATCTTGCACACTCCTCATGGTGCATAATTCGTGAAAATGTAGTGAGATAGACTATGATTTCATTCATGACACGCGATGAGTTGAGTTGACGTAGATCAATTTCAATTTCTGATGCAGCTTGTACTTTTATTAAAGAGCACTGGATCACCACTTGAAGATAAACCGGAGTTAAGCGTTCAAAGTGGATATTGAGGGGACTGTTCGCGACTATGTGCCAATTCCCCGGACTGGCACTGTCGAACACCCCGATGCACGCCGAAAAGAACGTTAAAAGCGTTGTTACTGAATTTATAGTGAAAGAAGACGCAGAATGTTCTAGAATTTTAGTTGTTCAAAATTTTGATATGGATTGAAACATTTCGGAGAAATAACAGAAACATCCATTTTGACCGAAAAAAAAAACGAAAAAGAAAACAATCAGAATACGAAATAAAAACTAGTCGTAAACTAGAGAGAAAGATAGAAGGGAAACGAAGCTTCTTATTGTGACATCAAGACACGATAAGGTCCTTAAATGAAGAAAATCGTGTAAACGGAAGGTGCAGTGGGACATTCGGGAGAGATTTAAATCCTCCCATGCAACAAAACTGGAGACAAAACGGTGTTATTTCCGGGAGAATGCGGAATCGAAAGCCCGGTTCTCAGAGACTGTAGGAGAACTTGGAAGATATATTTTAGCTGCTGTAATGCCCTGAACATATTTAATTCACTCCAATTGTAATTTAGTAATTCAGAGTATGAGCAATTAGAGTCGAGTAAAGAATCAACCCATCTCTACTGGGTTTACTATAAATTTGTCAAAAAAACATATTTAATTGTGGTTTTCTAGCCGTATTTTCAATAGTAATCACGTTTTTTGGTGATTTGAGACTCAACTATGTGGCTACTTTTTCATGTAAACGAAAAATGATCGAAAGTTGTTTGGCTGGTGGCCTTAAAACGGTAACAAAGTACACTGAAACACCTTGTCGACAGTGAGAAGGTTCCAATGTCGCTCTATCAACACCTTTGTTCTGGGGGTGCCCAACCGGCCAAGTTAAATGGATTGGCAAAAGTGAACAAAGAAGCACCCCCCCCTTAGACTGGTGCTCTCTTTACCAGGTAGCTGCTATGATAATATCAACAATTGGCTTGCTATTTTGTCCAGTCGGGTTCCTGGTGCCAATATTAAAACATCCACCACTGACATGAAAAAGCGACTCACGGACCTACAATTGCAGGACGACGAAGAGATTTTCTCTTTAGACATGAAAAGTCTCTACACTAACGTACCAGTTGCGGAGGCTATTGACATAGCTTGCGACGTGCTTTAGAACTCCGAATCGGCCCCGGAAATCGATAGAGATACATGCAAGCAACTCATGCAACTCGCAGTTACTGATGTCTACTTGATGTGTGGTGATAAATGGTACGTTCAAAAGGATGGAGACGCGATTGGAGCTGCAATGGCGATTATTCTAGCCAAGGTGTGAATGAAGCGGTTTTAAGCTGACATTGCCCCGGATGAACAACACTCCATCCACACAGAGCGAGAAAGATCTGCTACTGATGATAAAACAATGTGTCCCGTCTGCGCCAAGAAGGTTACTTGGAAAAAATACTCTATACGTTGCAAGAAATGCATGCTCTGGTTTCATCGTAAACGCAGTGAGATCTCACTCAAGGCAATAAAAAACATGCTTGGTGACCATTGGATTTACACTCAGTGTCAAGAAGAGGAGACGGTTCCCGCCATTATGGAAAAAGCAAAATTCTTCGGACACTATTAGACGATATCTTGAGATCTGCGCAGAGTGACTCTATCGACAGCATCTTCGACAGGGTCAAAACGCTTCATCACCACTTGGAATTTACTATGGAAAGGTTGAGAGACAACCGTATCCTTTTTCTGGACATTTTTGTAAAAGGCCAGGATGCATAAGTGAGTACTAGTTGGTATCAGAAACCTACCGATACTGGACTGATACTTTCCTTCACAGCCCTTGCATTGATTGGTTACAAAGGCAACATGATTAAGGGGTGCATTCACCACATCTTTAATGCCACATCGACATGGAACAACTTCCATACTGGTATTCAAAAGGCAAAGAGGATATGGGAAGCAAACCAGTATCCATCCCAATTCTACGAACCCCTCGTCAGAGAAACTATTGATAAACTGTTGGGGCTGAAAAAGAACATCACGGACAGGCAGAAGAAAGACAAAGGCCTGACAACATTGTTCAATTTGCAAAACAGGGGCACTGTGAGTGACATTTTTAGAAGACGTTTGACAAAATCACTCGTGCCCCTGTTATTTTGATTAAACGGAAACTGAAAACTGCTGCCCCCTCTCTAAAATCCAAGATCCCGAATCATCTCTCTAGTAATGTGATATATCATATCACTTGTCCTGGCTGTAGTGCCAGCTATGTTGGGTAGACAACCCGACACCTCACCACCCGCCTTAACGAGCTTTCGCGGACCTCTACTCCAGTGGGTGAACACATGACACATTGCAATGGCAACACATAAAACTTGATAGTGAAGATCATAGATCGATCTAACGACCCAGTCATATTTTTTTTTTCATAAGGCCCTCCACATCAACCGACTCAAACCAAGGCTCAACAGAAGAGAGGAATACAGGTCGCGCGATTTCAAAGTCAAGGTTAAGAAAAACATCTTTATTGTCCCATCAAAGATGGCTTAAAGATATCAATTTTTTAGATCTCTCGGTGCTATTTTTATGCTGTTGTTTATGTTTTTATTTTTGGTTTTTTTTCTGTTTGTACACTTTTGATTGTACGTTTATTGTTTTTCCATTTTCAGATGATGATGTAATCAATCGAAAACGTTCTCTTAACTAACATTGATTGTTTTTCCTGAGCAGGTAACATAGTACGTACGCTAAAAATGACGTTAGAGGCGTTAAAATTAAATTGGAAGTGGCTTGGAATGTTCCAGAGTTTTGAAATTTCAAAATTTCGATTTGAACTGGAATATTTCTGAGAAATAACCAAAACGGCCATTTTGACAACAACATTGTTTCAAATACACAACACCCGATTGCAAGACAAAAACGGTCGAAAGAGAGGTCGGAATTGGAGATCCGGTGCCGATAACTCTTTTAACAAGAGTTGATTATAATTAAGCTACTGTAATGCCCTGAACGCATTCAATTTAAACCGATTTTGTTATAGTACTTCAGAATATGAGCAGTTAAAGGCGAGGAAAGGGTCAACCCTTCTCTAATGAATCTAGTATATAACTGTCATAAAATCTAATAATTGTGGCTTCTAGCCTCGTTTTTAGTATTAACCACGTTGTCTGGGGATCCGAGACCCAGCTATGAGGTTATTGTTGCATGCCAGCGAAAGATGGTCAAAAGTGGATGGCTGATGGCCAAAAAATGGTAACATAAAAGTTAGCCCTTAACAGACCAAAAAAAACACATGGCTAGGTCAATACGATTAAAAACGAGTAGGATTAGAGAAATTTGTAATTATTTTAAAGGTAAATGTTATTATTGATTACGTAATTTATTATGTAATTACAAATGTTCAAAATTGGTTGGTCAAAGAGTAGGATTAGGGTAACTGACTTCAGCCAGTAGTCAATTGGTTTTTTTTCTACGCTCTGTACTATAATGTAAGGGCAAGTGTTACACTGTAGATATGTCGTGGGGGACTGTGAGTAGAAGATAAACTCTGCTTCATAAGGGCATTAAGATTTGAAAGCGTAGAGAATTTCTCATTTGAGGCAGGTAAGTCA
The DNA here is from genome assembly GCF_963678635.1 of Symsagittifera roscoffensis. Taxonomy (NCBI): domain Eukaryota; kingdom Metazoa; phylum Xenacoelomorpha; order Acoela; family Convolutidae; genus Symsagittifera; species Symsagittifera roscoffensis. The sequence continues at coordinate 28,092,878 of NC_087068.1, read as the reverse complement.
TGACAACCATCTTCGGTAAAGCACTTTCCGCAGACGCGTCATGGCGTTCGCAAATTATAGAGACTATTTGAAGTTCTTTTGCGTTTCTGAGTCGTTGGTTCGATAGTCTCAACCTTATCTTTTGGCACCGGAAGACGTTCAACCATTGGAAATCAAATCTATGTCGGAACTCGTTGAATCTTCTTACGTCCGTCGGCTTACCTTGTCCGCTTCAGCGGAATTCTTACCGTGGTTACACATTAAGATCGCACTAATCCTAAAAGATGCTACAATTTGCGCAATTGTTAAGCATACGCGCACACATAGTCATATGGTTTTTTGATAAGCAAAAAGAGGCAATCAGATTTATTTTTGAAGGTTGTTGACGAACTGATTGTTGTCAGTGTAATTTACACTTGTGGAAAAATTAAGCGCAAATTAAGAATTTCACTCTCCAAAATGCCTCTTTTCAGTATCCAATTTGGACACCATTTCCATCGAAATCCAGTAAAGAGCACATGATTAGAGCCACCAACTTTTTGAAGAAGCTATCAAAATTTGAAAAAATTTTTGTTAAAAAGTAAATTTCAAACGTTTTCGCAACTATGTGCATCGTCAGGAATTTCACAATAAAATAATCTAAATGACAATAAAACGTCAATTTACAAATGTTATTTACAAAAAATCACATGCATTTTGGTTCTAAACAATCATGTTAAAAAATTAGCCAATCACAGTTGACGTCTAAATTTTTATTACGATTAACATACTTTTAAGCTCTGATATTAATTAAACAGTTTAACTTAATTTGTCTGGAAGTTTTTGAGTCATAATTTCGATTTAGACATGTACGTTTTAACTAAAAAACCAAAATAATTTTGGGACTAAATTTTCAGTGTTAACTCCCTGCTCCTAAACTCATCGCGCGTGTTCAAGCCCGGTTTCTCTTCCTGATATGTATTGCCTCTAATGTCAACAATTTTGTTTGGTTATTTAAACTGTCTATAATTTTCCAACTAAGATCTGCGCTATTCCCCTCAAGTTGGCATTACTGAAGTTGGAGGCCTACCGGTGAATCTGCTTTCTTATATTCCTCATTTCTCGTGGTCAAATGTCGAACCGTTTGCCCGACATAGGTGGAAGTGTCTCTACTACATGACAGTTTGTAAACCAATCTTGACTTGAGTTCATTATAAAATGCTGACTTCAGTGATTGTAAACATGATTCTAGTTTTCTTGTGGTGAAAACCACTTGAAGGTTAGTTAATTTTCGTAACTTGTTAGCAAAGCATTGGCTTCCGATGCCTCTATATTGCACCATCAGCATTGAGGGCTTCACATCCTTTGGTGATTGAGTTGAAAAACATCTCTCAGTATCCAAGGGCTTGCCCTTACCCTCGATGGTTTTTCACGAGGCGTCTGAAGCCACCTTTGCGGACCAATTTTCAGGGTACTGAATTGTCAGCCATTGCGCCCTATCAGTTTCCATAGCTTTATCAAATTGATCCCAGCTAGATGTACTCCTAAAAACCCTGTGTACAGTGCCTTGGATAACACTACGCTTATACTTAGTTGCGGCGCAGCTTCTATGATTCAGTAGAGTCCCTATATCTGTTGGTTTTTGATACCAACTGCAAGTTACATCCCTAACCTGTGATACATTTATGTTCAAATCTAGGAACGGTAAATTTCCCTGCGAATTCGTTTCCTCTAGAGTGAACTGCAGATTTGGATGAAGAGAATTGGCGTCATCCAGAAGACAACTCGGCTCACCTCTGACTGTTCTAACAATGTTATCCACATACCAGAGGAACAATTGAACAATTTCACCTGGGGAGTATCCTTCTCCTTGTTCTTTGCGCGGCAGCAGCTTTCACAGTACCAAACTATCTCGGTTATTGATGCGTATACGTCATCGGATGTTTTCTCGCATTATAGATTATACCAGCTTCGGTAACTCTCGCATTCAACCCCCTTTGATCTATATGTGACTTTCCTGCTGCAGCATGGGTACAAACCGTTTTTGTCATTAATTTGCTGTATCTCCGTTACAACCGGTACTTCTTGTCTTAGAGCAAACTCGTACTCTTCCAACCATAAGTATGCCAGAACTACAACGAGGGACGCGCCCATTGCTCAACCATCAATTTGTACATACCATGAATCCTTACACTAGAAATATACTTTGCTGACTGCCATTATCAAAAGCCTTTTCATGGTTGCTCTTTGAATTTCAGGAGGAGACTCCTGGCTGTACAGCTACTGTAAAGCAATTTCAACTGTCTGATTCAGGGGAACGTTAGTGTACAAACTTTTCACATCAAGAGATATTATGGTTTCATCCGGATCCGGAGCAATGTTTTCAATTGTTTCTCTGATATCTTCAGTAATGGTTTCAATATTTGCTCCATCGATATTGTCAAAAAAATTCGCACGCACTTTGTTTAAATTATCATACGAGCTGCCTGGAAGTGATAGTACTGGTCGTAGGGGTGTCTCGGCTTTGTGTACCTGAGCGAAACCGTACAAATGGGCGGGTTGCACCACTGTTGACCTCATCTTAGATTATAACTGAACACTTATCTCGTCTGTTTTGTTCATGGCTAGTAATTCTTTGTTAAGTTCCTTCTCAATTTTCAGTATAACCTCATCAGTGGTTGCATCTTTTTCACAAATTGAGCAGATTGCAACAAGGAGTTCAGCTTTGATTCATACGTTTGTTTCTTCCTCGTTATGCAAAAACCCACTCCCTTATCAAAAGGCACAGCCAGCAACCCATTATCTTTGAGATATTTCCTCGTTTTTTCAACGGCTTTGTCTCTTGGGGTTTGCCTTGCGTTTTTTGCTTATGCCTTTGCCGCGGCGGCTTCTAATTCACATAAAGTTTCACCAGATGTTTTTTGATTTTTCACTTGTGAGACTAAAATGTCGATATCCGCCAAAAAAGTGTTTTGTTGAATTTCTCACTAATGGGATGCTTCGGGCCCATTGGTTGCACTTAATGTAGCCATCCAGGCGATTCAATGTTATCAAGTACCTTAACTGATTGCCCATTTCTCCCCCAAGAGGTTTATCATCTTAAAAATTGGTTCCAAAGACTTTCCAATGTAATCCAGGTCCGAAAATGACAATTATTCTTATTGGGGGAGAAATGGGCAATCAGTTAAGGTACTTGATAACATTGAACTGCCTGGATGGGTACATTAAGTGCAATCAATGGGCCTGAAGCATCCCATTAGAGAGAAAATCAACAAAACACTTTTTGGCGGATATCGACATTTTGGTCTCACAAGTGAAAAATCAAAAAACATCTGGTGAAACTTTATGTTAATAAGAAGCGGCGGCAAAGGCATAAGCAAAAAACGCAAGGCAAACCCCAAGAGACAAAGATGTAGCTTCCACTGTTGACCTCATGTTAGATTATAATTTAACACTTATTTATCTCGTCTCTTTTGTTCATGGCTAGTAATTCTTTGTTAAGTTCCTTCTCAATTTTCAGTATAACCTCATCAGTGGTTGCATCTTTTTTCACAAACTGAGCAGATTGCAACAAGGAGTTCAGCTTTGATTCATACGTTTGTTTCCTCATTATGCAAAAACCCACTACCTTATCAAAAGGCACAGCCAGCAAACCATTATCTTTGAGATATTTCCTCGTTTTTTCAACGGCTTTGTCTCTTGGGGTTTGCCTTGCGTTTTTTGCTTATGCCTTTGCCGCGGCTTCTAATTCACATAAAGTTTCACCAGATGTTTTTTGATTTTTCACTTGTGAGACAAAAATGTCGATATCCGCCAAAAAGTGTTTGTTGAATTTCTCTTGAATGGGATGCTTCGGGCCCATTGATTGCACTTAATGTAGCCAACCAGGCAATTCAATGTTATCAAGTACCTTAACTGATTGCCCATTTCTCCCCCAAGAGGTTTATCTTCTTAAAATTTGGTTCCAAAGAGTTTCCAATGTAATCCAGGTCCGAAAATGACAATTATCCTTATTGGGGGGAGAAATGGGCAATCAGTTAAGGTACTTGATAACATTGAACTGCCTGGATGGGTACATTAAGTGAAATCAATGGGCCCGAAGCATCCCATTAGAGAGAAATTCAATAAAACACTTTTTGGCGGATATCGACACTTTCGTCTCACAAGTGAAAAATCAAAAAACATCTGGTGAAACCTTATGTTAATTAGAAGCCGCGGCAAAGGCATAAGCAAAAAACGCAAGGCAAACCCCAAGAGACAAAGATGTAGCTTCCACTGCTGACCTCATGTTAGATTATAACTGAACACTTATCTCGTCTCTTTTGTTCATGGCTAGTAATTCTTTGTTAAGTTCCTTCTCAATTTTCAATATAACCTCATCAGTGGTCGCATCTTTTTTCACAAACTGAGCAGATTGCAACAAGGAGTTCAGCTCTGATTCATACGTTTGTTTCCTCGTTATGCAAAAACCCACTCCCTTATAAAAAGGCACAGCCAGCAACCCATTATCTTTGAGATATTTCCTCGTTTTTTCAACGGCTTTGTCTCTTGGGGTTTGCCTTGCGTTTTTTGCTTATGCCTTTGCCGCGGCGGCTTCTAATTCACATGAAGTTTCACCAGATGTTTTTTGATTTTTCACTTGTGAGACGAAAATGTCGATATCCGCCAAAAAGTGTTTTGTTGAATTTCTCTCTAATGGGATGCTTCGGGCCCATTGATTGCACTTAATGTAGCCATCCAGGCAATTCAATGTTATCAAGTACCTTAACTGATTGCCCATTTCTCCCCCAAGAGGTTTATCTTCTTAAAATTTGGTTCCAAAGACTTTCCAATGTAATCCAGGTCCGAAAATGACAATTATCCTTATTGGGGGGAGAAATGGGCAATCAGTTAAGGTACTTGATAACATTGAACTGCCTGGATGGGTATATTAAGTGCAATCAATGGGCCCGAAGCATCACATTAGAGAGAAATTCATTAAAACACTTTTTGGCGGATATCGACATTTTCGTCTCACAAGTGAAAAATCAAAAAACAGCTGGTGAAACCTTATGTTAATTAGAAGCCGCGGCAAAGGCATAAGCAAAAAACGCAAGGCAAAACACAAGAGACAAAGATGTAGCTTCCACTGTTGACCTCATGTTAGATTATAACTGAACACTTATTTATCTTGTCTCTTTTGTTCATGGCTAGTAATTCTTTGTTAAGTTCCTTCTCAATTTTGAGTATAACCTCATCAGTGGTTGCATCTTTTTCACAAACTGAGCAGATTGCAACAAGGAGTTCAGCTTTGATTCATACTTTTGTTTCCTCGTTATGCAAAAACCCACTCCCTTATCAAAAGGCACAGCCAGCAACCCATTATCTTTGAGATGTTTCCTCGTTTTTTCAACGGCTTTGTCTCTTGGGGTTTGCCTTGCGTTTTTTGCTTATGCCTTTGCCGCGGCTTCTAATTAACATAAAATTTCACCAGATGTTTTTTGATTTTTCACTTGTGAGACGAAAATGTCGATATCCGCCAAAAAGTGTTTTGTTGAATTTCTCTCTAATGGGATGCTTCGGGCCCATTGATTGCACTTAATGTACCCATCCAGGCAGTTCAATGTTATCAAGTACCTTAACTGATTGCCCATTTCTCAAAGAGATTTATCTTCTTAAAATTTGGTTCCAAAGACTTTCCAATATAATCCAGGTCCGAAAAAGACAATTATCCTTATCGGCATTTATTGTTGCATCGTAGTGAATTCTTGCTCGACTAAACGGAGTAAAAAAAGTTGCTCAGGAAAAACAATCAATGTTAGTTAAGAGAACGTTTTCGATTGATAACAATCATCATCAGTCTAAAAACGGAAAAACACAAACGTACAAAAAAATTGTTCATGGGACGTAAAACATTCTTAACAAGAAAATGGAAACAATCAGTGTGAAAAGCTTACTGAGTTCGGTCGCGTCTTACTTTTTCGTGCAAAGTAAAATAAATTAATTCAAATTGGAAAAACTGGCATTTTGAGATCCGGGTTACACCGGAAAGTCTTTGAAACCAAATTTTAATAATTTCATAGATGGTAGCTCTGATTATTTGATCCATGTCTTTGTAAGAAATTACTGAATTGCAAAGGAAATCTTGTCCAAAATGGTTTTGGAAACAGGCATTTAGGATTGTAAAGTCCTGGATTTGCGCTAAATTTTGTCCACTAGTGTAATTGAACTTGTACCGGGTAGCTTGAATTTCACGTTTGTTTTGTTATCAAGATGAGCTCTTTTCTCAGCTCTGTTTCTATATGTCGTATAATTTTGAGATAAAAAGCGAAATTTTGCTTGTTATTTTAACAAGGCGTTTGCCTTACTGTCATTTATCATCAATGTTGTGTGAACCCTAGCTACAACCACGCTCCCCCAAATGCACCCTCACCCTTCCACTGCCCCACACTCACAAACTCAGGCGAGTATTCCACTATAGAACCCAGAACAATACAAGACCCATGGTCAAACCCCTGTCCAGAACTCATAGAAACCACCATGAAAATATACACCAAAGTGGTCCACTGGAAACCGGTCTTTATGATCTTGTCAAAAAATAAAGTTGGTTATAACTTTATTGAAACCCTCAATAGAACTTTGAACAGCCTAATAGAAAACAACAAAAATACCTTCGCAATGCACGCAGCAATGATTTTTCCACACTTATTACTGTGCAAAACAAAGTCCGAAATTGATTGATCTTTATCCAAAACAATAGCAAGGCGACTTAATCAATGGCAAGACGGAGACCTGAATGGACTATATAACGAAGGAAAGGCGCTGCAAATGCGCTTGTTGAAAGGAAGTAGAAGAAAAACTGAAACTGAAGCACAACAGTTCAACAAACTAATGAACACTGGAAAAATATCAAGCGCAATTGCAAAACTAACAGACACATCTAGAGGCGTTCTTTCGCTCGACGAGATTTTCAAAGGTAAGACAGTTGAACAGACTCTCATAGAGAAACACCCACTATCTGAACCAATTTATGGGAACTATATTACACCAGTCTCAAACGAAACAATTCATTTCCATCCATCGATATTTGATCAGATAAACGGTCATCATATCAAGAAGGCAGCCATGAGAACGCACGGATCGCATGGACCATCTGGCCTCGATGCGAATGAATGGAGATATATTCTAACACACTTCGGGCAACAATCAGTTGAAATTTCAAAAATAATTGCTAAAATTGCCAAAAAATTGGCCAAAGAAGAACTAAATCCAGAACTAATGGAACCATATAACGCATGCAGATTAATACCCTTAGATAAGAATCCAGGGGTAAGACCCATAGGCATTGGAGAAGTTATGCGTAGGATAATAGGGAGAACAATAACTAAATGCCTAAAAAACGAACTCATGTCGCTCGGTTCAAACTACCAACTCTGCCTAGGACAAAAATGTGGCATTGAATATGCGATCCACACGCTAAGAAATCAATACAGCAAAACTTCCGCCGATGCTGTTTTACTGATAGATGCCGAAAACGCTTTCAACTCGCTGAACCGAAAGCTGGCATTAAAAAACATCGAAATTACCAGCCCTTCCCTTTTAACAGCGATTAAGAACTCCTACTCCAACCCATCTAAACTATTCGTTTACAAAAAAAAAATCTACTCTCAGGAAGGGACAACCCAGGGGGATCCACTAGCAATGGCCATGTACGGTCTAGCCATAATACCCCTCATAAAACTTTTATCAGTAGACGATGTAACCCAGAAATGGTACGCAGACGACGGAAACGCAGTCGGTAAATTAAGCAATCTACGAACCGTCCTCGATAAAATTGTATCACTGGTATCGCTACCACGTGAAAGCATCCAAATGCCAACTCATTGTCAAAGATGAAAAACTCGGTGAAGCTCAGGAAATCTTCGCAAATACAGGAATCACTATAAAGGCAGGAGCCCGAGTGCTTGGTTCAGTTATAGGAACAGAATCTGAATGTAAAAAGTTCCTCGAATTTCAACAGAATGAGCAAATCAAAATTTTGAAAAAACTAACGAAAATTGCTAAAACCTCCCTTCAAAACGTTTTTGCCTGCTATACTAAAGGAGTTCAAGAAAAGCTTTCATGTCTTGCCAGGACAACGTCTAACACTATGGAAAACTTAGAAATATGTGAAAATTATATCAAAGAACAATAATTACCTAACCTAGTCGGTAAAGACACTTTAAGCCCCCAGTTCCGTGAGATATCTTCCTTACCCCTTAAAATGGGCGGACTTAACATCAAGCTGCCGTCCGATCATGAAAACGGGAAACGGACTTTATCCTCCACGGTCATTATCCTCCAGGCGATATCCTCCACCATTACCCTCCATTTCTCAAACAGGGACTTTTTCCTCCATTTTTATCCCCCAATTTTATGAATTTGGATGTTTTCCTCCAATTAGTAAATTCAGTCAAATAATTAGATTATATCCAATATTTGATCATTTCAGACAATAAATGGAACTTCCTGATCATTCCGCGTACGGGCAGCCCAATTATATGGAACAAGTTGACTTCGGAACATCTGGAGGATAAAGTCCGTTTCCATTGAGAAACCATGAAATTTGCCATGCTCAACAAAAACCAACGAAATCGAAAACTTCAATTACGATTTAATTGAAATTATTAATTTTTGTTTTTCAATGTCATCGCAGTTTTAATTGTCAGTTAATCTCTCCTATCTGCTTTGTTTTTTTTCCGTTTCATTCTTCTCAATAAATGAAAAAGGCGCTTTTATACTCGGAGGACTTTATCCGCCATGGAGGATATCGGCTGGAGGATAATTACCGTGAAGGATAAAGTCCTGTACCCCATGAAAACTACCTAGAATGGTCTAAGGAAACATCACTGGTACTGGAATCTCAAGATCCTATTACAGCGGTAACACAGCAAGAAAAAATATGTACGAAAATCAAAAAATTGAAAACTGAAAGAACAAATTGAAAAAAAAAACCTCATTAACTCCTTAAATGAAACAGATAAATACGCAATCGACCTGGCCTCTGAAAAGGGAGCCTCTAGTTGGCTCAGTGCTCTACCACTGAGCAGATACAACTTCAACCTGAAAAAATCAGAGTTCAGAGATGGTATTTACTTAAGATACAGTTGGGAGCCAACCAAAAGCCTACTCACATGTGCATGTGGTGCTGATTTTAACTTAACACATGCGCTTCACTGTGCAAAGGGTGGTTACACACGCATAAGACACAATGAAATCAGAGACACATTCGCCAACCTCATGAACGAGGTTTGCCATGACGTCGAGATTGAGCCGAAACTTCAGCCGTTGCAAGGCGAAAGCTTTGTCAACAATTCAACTACAACTGAAGATGAGGCACGACATGATATTAAGGCAAACGGACTCTGGGGTTCACGATTCAGCCTCGCTTTCTTTGATGTGAAAATTTTCAACCCCCATGCCAAAACATTGCGAAAACTGCATAAGGATGCATACAAATACCACGAAACGCTGAAAAACTCCAAATATCAGCAAAGAATTTTAAACGTAGAGCAGAGTAGCTTCTGCCCGCTAATTTTTGGATGCACCGGTGGCGCTGCTCCAACAGCCACGCGGACGATGCAGCGATTGGCCGAAAAACTAAGTGAAAAAAGACAAGAAAGCTATCCAGAATCTATAAACTACATAAGAACTAAAATAAGCTTCGCGCTCCTGAGGAGCTCTACACTTTGTATAAGGGGGTGCAGATCGCTACGCAAAGTTCAATTTATCGACAACTCCATAAGTGCTATTGTAGAGGAAGGACGGCGAAGATAAATTAACATTATGACGATGCATTTAATGCTGATTTATTACTTCATTGCTGATATATATGCATTTTTATATCGCTGGTATGGCCCTATCCAGCTTGTGCACTTACCGTAACTAAACGGAAGGGCCCCTTTTGTAATTTAGGTTTTTTTTGTCGGTTCACATAATTAAAAGGTTATGCTAGAAATTGGTCAACTACATCAAGTTTTAGCCTTAATATTTGTTTTTCATAAAGAAAGGGGAATTTCCGTTTACCTACAGTTCTGAAATTAAATAATAATTATTCCATACTTTAAGCTTACATGTTCTGTTCATTTCTTACAATAACGCTCATGATTTACAACCGTTTTTTGTTTCGTCTTTTTTTTGTTTTCGGCGCAACGGACGTCTGCTGAATAGTTATCGGCTCAGCTGACGCTCGGTTAATGTTTTCAGTTCTTCTTTAGCGCCGGTGGTTGTGTTGTCGGACGTTTTTTCATAATTGATATTCAAGGAGAGTTTGCTCAAGCACCTCTGCCTTGAAAACCCCGGTATAATGGTTTCCTAACCGCTTCCGGGATGCCACACCACAATATGATGTCCACTATGACAGATCATTCAAGCCTGAGTGCGTGTGGCGCACCAGGTAATAAACCAGGTAATGTATTTTAATTTTTTTCTGTTCTCAAACTGGTAGCTTTTGGTTTATTTTCTGTCCTCAAGATTGCATAATGTTTGTTTGAAATTGATTGCAATTTTTCTTTGTTACACCGCTGCTATTAAGATTTACTCCGTTTTCGGCAAGTTTCTGTGTCTAAACTCAAAATCGCTTTCTAAAATGTCGACATAAAAATTTGAATAATGATATGCTATATAGAAATTAAAACGGGTCATTTCTAAAGCTAAACGTGGTTTTTAAATTGGAAAATTAAGTCAAGTTAATGAGGTCATACTTAAGAACTGAGTATCGGGCAAAGTTATTTTGACCACATTTGAGCTTTCCCAGATCCAAATGCTACAAATACGATGCCACCAAGCCAACTCACGGCCGCATAAAACATGAAAACACGTCTCCATAGTAGGTCACTGTGAGCATCTTTTTCAATAATAGCACCGACTATAATTGGGGCTACCGAACCAGCCAATGAAGAAGCAGTGTTTCCAAATGCAGTTAAGATGCCAGCATGTTTCGGTGCTAAGTCTAAAACATTGCAGACTGATCCCGAGAAGTGCGATCCAAAGAAAAATGCAGCTGCAGAAAGAAACAATAGAGCCATTTTAACACTGCAGCCGGAGTATCCAGTAGCTATTAAAAGTATTCCAGGGAATATGGCAGCGATTGCTTGGTTGTATTTCCGGACGAATGTAATGGAGAAGTAGTTCTGATTGATTAAATAATCGGCAGCTGTTGAAAATACGAATGATGCTAAGAAGCACGATAGCCACGGAGCGGCACTCAATAAACCGTTTGTAGATATGTCTAAGTTAAGTACGTACGAGAAGTACTGAGAGAGACACATGGACAAACCCATTCCAAAAATACCGTCGGCCCATCTTGCTACAAGTAGCGCGTATACTCGTTTACTTGTCACGATTTTCTTCCATGGAATTTTTTCTTTTTGTTTTGATTTTATAGTGTGATAGTCAACACTTGTCATCAGTAGTTCGCGTTCTTCGAGTGAAATCCTTGGATGATCAGCAGGCGTTTCGTATATCAAAACAGACCAGGCGATGAACCAAATAACCGTAATTCCTCCGATTCCTAGAAAAGGGAGGGGCCAACCGCCAGCAAATTCAAGCCCACATAAATAGCCTACCAATGGAAATCCGAACACGTTACCCAAATACGCTCCAGCTGTTGCCATTGTAGAGAAGACAGTTCGTTCCTGCTTAGGAGCCCATTTTGCAACCATTTGAAAGTAGCCCGAAAAGGTACCACTGTCAACCACTCCAATGAGCAGCCGACAAACTAGAACCCAGTTAGGTCCCAAATAAGCAGCCGGTACAATTGCAGCCGTTAAAAGGCCAGATAAGAGAATTCCGAATCCTAAAACATGTTTTCCGCCGTAAGCTGAAACGAGGCTTCCTATAGGTATTTGCGTGAATAAGCGGCCGTAGAAATAAGCGCCGAGAATCCGTGCTTGCTCTTGAACTGTCCAATCAAAGTATACGCGACTGTTAGCAGGGTTTTCTGTTTGATAACTGGTTGTGTTTCTAGTAGGACAATGATCGTTGACCGAAGAAGATTTCTGGCTGCTATCAGCAACCATGGACACCAAAGCTACGTTGATGCACATGCGAATTGCGAAGACAATCATAAATCCTATGAAGCCTAAGTAGGCCAATTGGAAGCGAGTTGAGGTTATTTTGGAGAAAAAAGAGCAGTTTTTATCATCAATACTTGATCGTCCTGAGGACATATTTGATGGAAGAAGACTTTGTTTTTCGTCATCGTTTCCCATTGAAAATTTTCTCAAAGATTTTTGATCAGTGCTCATTTTTGGAACACAGTCTTAGATTTTTGAATTTGCGATTAGATTGGACTGTAGTGTGATGCAATTTTAACTAAAAATGCTCTACGGTTGTTGGTTCAGATGAAGCTTAGATAAATTTGTTTACGAATTGGTCATGAATTTATATATCAACCGGCCTTTTCAGAATATCTTTTTGGTCAATCTGAAAGGTCATGATAAGTCAAAAATGAGTGAAATTTGAAATATATTTATTTGATATTTAGAGGTGTAATCGAAAGGATAGTAACATTTCATGAATGGAATCTGAACTTTATTGAAAAAGTTTGAGAAGTATATTTTTCGAATTTCAAATAGAGGTACAAAAATAGAGGTCGACTTGATGTTCTGTTATTCTAAAAGAACTCATGGTCATTGGCATCTATTGCTGTTTCCATGTGTAATTCCTGGTTGTTTAAAGAGTTCACATCCTTTGCTTGGTCCGGCTGATATGATTGGTTCTCATGATAGTTTTTCACACTTGATGTTTCAGAAGCGACTTTGCTTCGAATGGACAACATGTCATCTAGGTTACTTGATTTGTCTGATCTGGGGTCAGAAAAGGCATCGATTGCGTGTCGATCGCGTATGTCATCTGACACCGAAACTTCCCTCCTGAAAGTATACATGAGTCCTCTGTTGTGATAGCAAACTTAGCTGTTTGGTTCATTTTTTCCTAACGAGGCATGAAGTTTTTCTGTCGCCCTAATTAACTCCACGATGAAGCGTCGTATTTTAGCTAAATAGCCTGGTCTTGTGTTTCTCAATGTTCTACAATTTTCAAATCGATTAGAAAATTCTATGAATATTGAGCAAGACCAGGCTGAATAGCTAAAATATGACGCTTCTTCATGGAGTTAATTTCATGTTAAACTTCATGTTTTTTCATGTTAAACTTCATGTTAAAAAACTTCATGTTTTGACTTTTCATTTCTTGTCAGTTTCAATTCGATTTTATTTGCTTGAGGGATATTTACAAACTCCAATAACGACAGCGCAAATTGCTCAAAAACGGAATGATTAGTTCAAAAGTGGATTTCAGTTTGTAGATATCCCAACGACCTAAGATTACATATTAATCCATGGGCTGGTGTTATAAAAGAACTGGCGGTCGGAAACGTTTCTTCAATTTGAAAAAGCTCCGTGTTCATGTATTTTTCGTTTCATTTCTGAAAAGGGAGGAATAGTTGTGCTCGTGGAGAGCGGTGTTTGTTTAGACAAATTTAGTCTTCTTAACAGGGGCGGATTTAAAAGGGGGCGGATGCACCCCTCTCAGTGATTCGAAACCCTCACCAACCAAAGGGTCCCCATTTGGCCTTATTTTAATACCGTTATTTTAAAGTTAATATATATTGGCGCCAAGGGCGTTCTAAAAGCGCTTTTGGCGCCAATATATACTAACTTTTGAAGGGAAGTGTTCGCCAGTTTTTTTTGGTCAAAATTTTCCAAATAGTATACAAGAACGGCGTTTTTGACCTCTTTTTTTTCCAAAAGATTGCCTGCTGCTTAGTTTTTTTTTGTCAAAATAGGGTTTCCATAGTTTTCTGGGAGCTCTCCGAAAATCAATATGGTCGTCCTAAAAAAGTTCAAAATTTTCGAACAATTTTTATAAAATCCTCCCCACCCCTTGAGAAAATCCTAGATCCGCTTCTGTTTGTTAACTAGCTTAGTTTAACGGAATTTCGAATTTAGGTATAGACATTCTGAGTATAAGGTTGTAAGAATGTTTCAACAGCATTTTTGTAAAGTTGGTTTTTAGTTGAATGACTCTTTTGCAACTGTCTGTTGGCTGTTTTGTTTGTAGATAAATACTTGATGCTAACCTAAATTTTCTCAGCAGCACAGGAGGATAATAAGGATCTTTGGCGCCCAAATCGTAATGCTTGAACAGCTCTTGTTCTGGAAAATCCTCCGTCTCTTCTTGGGAGAATAGTTTCTTCTTCGTGAAATGCACGTATACTGCCATAATTGGTATGTATGATGTACATACTAGTGTTAACATGGCACAAACCATTTTGGCCCATCCGGGATAGGGTGTAGGCTCTGTTGATCCCTGAAATTAACATATAAGAAATTTATATAGCAGCTATTCAGCCTCAAATTTTAGCTAAATTATGAATGAAAAAATCACTTTTCAAAGAGCTCAGTTCAAAGATGCATGAACCATGTGATGAAATATTTTTTTTGCTATGATAAGTCTTCGGAGTATTCTGTGCAATTTAACCAGAGACCGGTTGCTCTTTTCTTGTTAATCAATCTGAAAATGATTTTATCTTCAAGATACAGTGCTGATTTAAATTATCCGGACAAAACGAACAAAACTCGAATTTTCAAACGCGTTTTTTTTTCAAATTGGGTTAAGATTAGACAAAAAGTGAAGAGATCAAAAGTTGATAAGAGTTTCTTCAGAACTCTTATGATGCAACTTTTTCTCCGAAATTCTCAACCAAAATTTTAACCCAAAAATGGGTCATTTTGGCTTTTTTCATTTGATCAAGAATTACGCTGAAACTACTCTGTTAATTGATAAGAAAATTATATCACAAGAAGTCTCTTACACAGCTCAACAAAGTTTAAGAGGATTAAATCTCCATAAATTAGCGCAAATTGTTTAAAATTTGTTTTTAAACAGATTCTGGGTTTTACATAGTAAAAATCACATTCATTGACTATCAAGTAAAAATTTTTTCTCTTATACTGGTTTTTGAAGATTTAACCTTTCTTAAACTTTGTTGTGTAAGAGGCTTCTTGTGATATAATTTTCTCATCAATTAACAATGTAGTTTCAGCGTAATTCTTGATTAAATGAAAAAAGCCAAAATGACCCATTTTTGGGTTAAAATTTTGGTTGAGAATTTCGGAGAAAAAGTTGCATCATAAGAGTTCTGAAGAAATTCTTATCAACTTTTGATCTCTTCACTTTTTGACTAATCTTAACCCAATTTGAAAAAAACGCGTTTGAAAATTCGAGTTTCGTTCGTTTTGTCCGGATACTTTAAATCAGCACTATGTACGATTTCATTTTTTCTATGGGTATTTAGTCTACTGTTATTCAGATATCAGTGAGCCTTTGGGTTATAGACATCAACAAAAAAGGCTGTTTGTTTCGCTCAAACTATATTAAAACTGTCCACCACTGCATCTGCTCACCAAGTTTTGGTTGTATCGGGAGTAGGATGCCCCGTCTTTGAACAAGTAGATAATGTTGACGAAGAAGATGATGATCATGACGGTGGGACAGACGAACTTGATCATCACGAGGAGAAGAATGAATGGCTGCTGACCAGTCATAAGGTAGAAGTCCTGTGCAAAACTGAAACAAGAAATTTCATGTTTATCCACATTCTGCGGAATGTGTATGATTATTATCAGTGACATGCGCAGGAATTTTTGACAGGGTTTTTTTAGGTCAGCCATTTCAAATTTTTCAAGCTCTGCCCAAGAAACCCAAGACTAGCCATTTTCAGTAAGTAACGACCACAGACAAAATGGTGTTATTCCGACCATTTGAAATATAAGGAAGAATTTTGTATTCGGGTGTGTTTTAGTTTGTTTTCTTTTCCTCACAAATCAGCTACCGCAAATAATCATCGGTGAGAGTTGAGTGATATATCATATCAAAGCCCCTTTCAGTCGTGATTCCAACGACTCTAAAATTTACAGAAAATTTTCCAGTTTTAAGAAAAACTGGTTTAAAATTTTTTATTTTTTTGTCTTAATTCGAGCGAATGCAGTGAGTGAGCCAGCCCACAATAGCTTATTTTATTGGCTTATAATTCGCTTGCAATAGCTTAATTTAAGCCGTAAAACGTAGATTTACTCGAGTAAAGTGTAGTTTTTTTGCACCTTTTTGCGATCAAAAACAAGCAAAAAAAATTTTTTTTGTTCTTCATTCTAATAGTTTTTCTGCAAACATTGTTTTCCAATTTGCTTTTTTCTCTATAAGTGTCAGATATGTTCGAGCTCTAGTTTTTCGTTCAGATCCTTGTATCACACCACGCCAAAAAGGGACACTATTTGAAAAAAGAATGTATTCTTTTAAAGACTATGGTCGGAACATTCTGTGCTAGTTGCACAGTAATCGGCTATCCATGTTAGGAGTTTGTTTTTGCACGTTATTTTGAAAGCCCAGTTTTAAATTTGAGAGCTGACCAATCAGCACGCGTGCTTAACTTAAAAACCTGTTTAATTACGCTTGTGGTTGCAAAGTGTTTTAAGTTCGGGTTCTGGTCTTTTTCTGTTGGCAACTACGTATGCGCACATATTTTAGCTCGTAACTGGTGGCTTTGATATAATTTTTTGCTTTACTATTGGCTTGTTGAATTGTATCAGCCTCGGAATGTAATGTTTTAATAGCATTTGCATCTTTTTGGTTTTAATTTTTGGTGCAAAATATACATTTTCATCAACATTGGATCAGATATCTTTTCCCTATAGAGTTAAGAAAAGTTTCATTTCGTTTTTTTTTCACTTGTGAGAGCAGGTGACTTGTAATCGGGAAAAAACTTTTCCAATAAACAGTTATTTATACAAATCTGTAAGAAGTTGAATTATTTTATCATGGAACTGCAACACCGTCGAGGCTCGTTATCATTTAGTTTAGTGGGAACAAGCATGTTTTGGGATCCTTAGGTCTAAGATCCTTAGGAGTTTGAATCCCGGCCGGTTTTTGTATTTTTTTATGCAAGTAATTTGATTTTTTTTCTGGGAAACTCTGAATAATTGTGCTATCGTTTGTCTGCTTGTGTTTGTCGGCTTAGTTGGCATATTACGAATTTTTCCTGTGCCGTTAGCAATTTTCAATATATTCGCAAGTATTCTTCATTGTAATTTCAGGGGGGACTTGGAAACTTTTATTTTAATTTTCTTTTTTTTGGTGTCTCAACTGGTGTCTGCTCAAAAATGGTCGGCTTTGTTTCCGCTTCATTCTTAAAGGATATCGTGCTTTTGTATCTAAGTTTTTGTTCTTCCTTTTTCGTCTTGAATTTTCCGTGAAAATAATTTTTTCTACTAAGTTTTCTGGGTTTTATCTTTCTCCAACCAAGTGCTGATGACTTAGGATAGCTGTATATCGATCCAGTCGACGCATATTGATTCTTTTTCAGACAGAAGGATGAGAACTGTTGTTATTATAGCCGAGCAAAGAAAGTATTACTAACTTATCGATGCCGTAGAGCCAGCCTGCCACTAAGACTTCTGAGAGTGCGATGATGAAGAGAGGATAGGAGGCGACGTACTCGTCGAACATCTGGAACACATACTCGCCAGTGGTGGCGGTGAATGTGATACCCAACATGAAGCCACATCCACAACACACGGCTGAAAACAATAACGAACGGTCAAAATTATAGTCGCATTAACTTTTTAGACAAAATTTAATATGAGCAAATGACCCATTCTAGACAGTTTGGGTATGCAAAAGCTAATTTCTCAAACAGGAAGTATGTCTCAAGATCTCCTAAAAACTGTAATAAGCATCCAGAAAATGCTCAAAACACGCAGATTATAGCTATAACGTTCAAGCATGGCTGAAAAATGCCAGTTTTTCCAGTATCAAGTCTGTCGTTTTCTCCATTGAAGCTTGTGTTGATTGACTAAAGTCTTAAAAAATATGATCAATCCCGACTGCATACCGACAATGACTGGCTTTCGGATGTTCTTGAAGAAGTTGAGGTCTGTGAGAGAGGTGATGACTGCTTCCAGGATCCCGAACATGCTGTCCATGCCCAGTGTGATCAACATGAAGTAGAACACGATGGCGAAGAAGGGTCCTGCACTGCCGAACTCAGTACAAGCCTAAAAGAATGTTAGTTAGGTCAAAACGACTTATCCACAAGGAAAAAACAACAGCATACGAGCTGTTTAGCTCTTCACGCAGAACCGATGTTGCTCCCCTGACTAAGAATTGTATGCAATTTTCGGCTTTTTTCTAGACTGGGAAATGTTGCCTCGGCTTCAAAGCAACGAGCACTGATCATGAAGGGCCTCGAAGATTATGAAGGAGGACCTGCCTTTCTTTTGAGAGGAGAAGCGGTAAATGCTTCGCCACCGCTCCCCTACCTCTTCATGTGAAGTAAATTAAGGTTAATGTCAAGTTGCTAGTTGTTTCATCAGCTTCCGTATTGTGACCGGTTAGAAATTTTTTTGATTGAAAATATGCTTTCAATGAAGCTCACTAGGACCAAATCCGTTGGAGGACTGTCACCACTCATGTTTTCAGCATGTTTGCCGTTTAAAGAACAATTGTAAATAAAAATTTCTTGGCTTTATTGATTCTTATTTCACCAACTACAGTTTGGTTACAATTCCCTTTTCGGCCCACAAAAGCCTTTAGACTGAAAATGCCTCTCTTGGTATCCGAAAACAATTTCTTTAATCTCTTTTTTTTTAGAAATATTAGATCCATGAAACAACGAAGATCTTGTTAAAATGAATTGTTCATCAACTATTGTCAACTTTTGAAGATGCTGTATTACGTTTCTACCTTTGCGATGGTAATAAAGACGAGTCCACTTCCAGAGACAGATTCAGTCATGAAGGTGTCCAGATTACAAGGGTTGTTGGAGGGGTCCACTTGCAGAGCGGCGCTGTCCATCTCAAATTGCTTGGTGCATTCATTAAACTCCACGGTCGCCATGTGCCCTTAAACGTTACAAGTGCTGATCGGTATAGCTGGTGGATTTGAGTATCAGTAGCGCAATTCTGAGCATGTCATTGCTTCGAATTTTGCTTTGCTGTTTCTCAGCTTTATTAATAATAAATAATCATTGAGCGTAGTGAAGACACGTTTTATGTTCTTTCTTGCATTTTTTCAGGAAGTCTTCATGCTCGCAGTTTGAATTCTCAATTTTTTCAAGTTCTTTTTTTTTGCTAAAAGGAAGATAAATATAGCCCTTTTAATCAGGGGCTAAAAGCTGTTCTTAGCATAAAGCTGAATATCTCTTTTGTTGGTCCTTTTCGTAGATAAAAAGGGCCAATAAA
The DNA here is from genome assembly GCF_963678635.1 of Symsagittifera roscoffensis. Lineage (NCBI taxonomy): Eukaryota > Metazoa > Xenacoelomorpha > Acoela > Convolutidae > Symsagittifera > Symsagittifera roscoffensis. The sequence goes on along the minus strand of NC_087068.1, from coordinate 28,073,661 downwards.
GCTAACCGACAATTGAGAATATGACAGCTCCTGCGTAAAGTGAAGTGAGGCTGTTGGCACATGCGACGATGATGGCGTCCTTGGCGAAGTTGTTGTTGTAGCTATTGTAGGAGGACATGGAGATGAGTCCCCCTCCTGCAAGGGAGAGAGTGAAGAAGATCTGGCTGGCCGCCTCGCGCCACACTTGTCCGTCGTAGATTTTGGAAAACTGCAACATGCAAATGAATCTTGAGTATTTTGAACACAAATGAATGACTCTTAAACAAGCGAAAATTTCCTCTTTTATAGTAAGCAAGTTAAACTAAGCTTAAGCTTACTCGTAAGAGCTTGCCTTACAAATCTTAACGCACGGGAGATGTCAAACCAGCCCTCGTATTGAAGATCAAATGTTTTTAATCAGGGGCGGATCTAGATTGACTCGAGGGGGGGGGGGGGGGGCGGATTTTCAAAAAAGTTTTCGAAAAAATTTGTCGACCGAATTGATTTTTTGAGCTCTCCCTAAGCACTGTTTAAACCCTGTTTTGGCCAAAATTTCTGCGCCGCAGACAAAATTTTGAAAAAACAGGCCAAAAAGGCGTTTTTAGGCACTTTTTGGAAAATTTTGACCAAAAAATTGCGTTTTCTCGGCGCGCACTCCCCCCTCAAAATTAGTATGTATTGGCGCCAAAGGCGCCTTTAGAAAAATTTTAGGGTCGGTCGGCCAAAAATGGAATTCTTAAAAAGTACCTTTGGGTCGGCAGGGGGTCGAATCCCTGAGGGGGGGGGGGGGCGTCCACCCCCCATAAATCCGCCCCTGTTTTTAATCAAAAGTTTCTAAATCTTTGAGGCTGGCTATGTTTTTAGTTGAATGTCACAAGTTTGATGTCATTTTTTTCAAAATTTGAACTTACGTCGGGCTTAAACAAGTGTTTGAGTCCATCTCCTGCGCCTTCGAGAGTGACGCCACGAAAGAAGAAAATAGTCAGCACCAAATAGGGAAATGTTGCTGTGAAGTAAACCACCTAAAATTAATGCACAATGCATGATCTAAAAACAACTTATATTGGTTCCTCCAATCTCTCTGCTAGGTTTGAAAGTGCAGTTCACCCAGCTTATCATTAACTATAACAGTCGAGACATGTTCATTTTATCAGTGCTAAAAATTGGATTCATTAAAAGGTCGGGTTCATGTTTTTCTTGGGTTCATGTTTTTCTTGGAAATACCCCCAGCCTCGCTAAGGCCCTAAATAGCCCAATTTTAACTTATATTTTTTTTATGCGTCAAGTTTTGTAACTTGCTTCTCGGGGTCAAAATAATCTGTTTTTCTTACTTTTCCCGATGACTTGATTCCTCGAGCTAGACAAACACAAATCAGAGTCCATGCTGCCAAAGTGGACACGAACACTTTCCAACTTACACCACCAGAATCCTCGATTGAGTCCGCAATGTTGAGTGTCTCGCGATACCAGAAGTAAGAGGCAGGTCCTGCTAAATTACACTCGCTAGTGTTAACACCACTGTCATCGGGACAACTTTCCCATGCAAGAGTTTTGCGAAATGACATCCCCATGTAGAATATACAGTAGGATATTACTGTGTTGTAATAACAGGCCGAGAAAAAGGAAGAGACCATGCAAGCCATGCCGATTCCGACTGCATACTTGCTCATGTCTCGGAAAGCCAAAAGAGGACCTCGCCGGAACCTCTGTCCGATGTGCAGTTCCAAAATGAGAAGCGGGACTCCCTCGATTGCCAACATGCAGAGGTAGGGGATGAGGAAAGCGCCTGAAACACGCTACAGTTGATCATTTATGAATATGCGGTCTATTCATTGGAGTTCTTTTCATTGAAGTTCTTGAATATTGGTTTGTTATCTTCAGAAAATGTGTCCCTTCAGTATTTGTTATCTTCATTATCCCTATACTTCTTTAGAATAACGATGTCCTAAAAACCATGTGTGTTTTGATCGTTTAAAGTGAAACTGCTGCGTTTTTTACTGCCTGTGAACGTAGTGACGAAACTTTTATAGGTCTTGTGATTTTTTTGCTTTTAAAGTTGTTCACGCTCACAATTGCTCACGTTTTAGTGGTTCGCGCTGAAAATTGTTCACGCTCAAGTTGTGTACGCTTAAAGTTGTTCACGATTTAAATCATGTCTATTGGATGTTTAATTAACTGGTAAAATCAAATGGCTGATACAATGATTTATTTCTGCTGAACATAAAGCCTTGGTTGTTTTCACCAAATTAGTCCATGAAGTATTTCACGTTTATTGAAATAGCTGATCAAAATCTGAACTGCGATTTTGTTTGTTCAGTCTTAGAAATGCATTTTCAGAACAAAAACTATACCGCCTGCTATAGTTTTAACTCTTTTTTTTTTCAAAAAAAAGGAAAACGCACAACCTTGAAGTTGTTATCTTGGAAAATAGTAACTTTTCTTCCGAGGTTTGGACTAGCATGTTCTTGGGGGATTTGGAGTTTCAAAAAAAATCGCAATCGTTGCCGACCTTTTTTAAGGTTGATCAAATTTGTTTTCCGAGCTCTCACAAAACACAATAAAGACCCTATTTTGTCGAAACTTGATGACAAAATGATACACGCACCCATCAAGCAAAGTATTATCTGGCACTAAAGGGGACTTCAGAAAAATTTTGAAGTCGGCTGCTAATGGATACCGTAAAGCAGAACACTTGATGACGCTTTGGGGTGCTAAGAGTTTTGTCAAGGGAGGGTCCTTATTTTGTTTTGAGCAAAAAAAGATCGGAAAATCTATTTGGACGACAAAAATTTTGCTTCTCTATTTTGAAAACAAAACGTCTATCACAGTGATGAATGTTTCCGGGTAAAATATTAACTATTCAACTCTACCTCCTCCGTTCTTCTGGGCTAGATAGGGAAACCTCCATATATTTCCCAACCCCACAGCATATCCAACCACTGCCAACAGGTACTGTACTTTGTTGTCCCACTGCTCCCTCTCCTTGCCTCCTCTGATCACCTCCAGTTTGTTCTCTCCTCCTTTTTTCCATCCTCCTGAAAAATAATCGGACAGTCACGTATTATAACATATTTCACTCGAGAGAAAATAATCAAAATGTTGCTTGACATTTTTCAGCTGGAGCGTGCAACAGTGGTTCTCCGGAAAGAGCTGAACAGCTAGTTTATTGGTCTTTTTCCATGATAATTGGTTATAGTTTTTGATATCTGGATTGGCGTAGGAGAAGAGAAGTTCCAACCAAAATTCATGTGCTAGTGTTTTTTAGGTGTAGTGTTTTTGACATTTTAAATTTTGCGGCTTTCGTCTCATTTTTTGTTCACTGGCTTGCGATGCTTTTTTAATGTTATAACGCAAGTGATGCAAAGCTCCGCTTCACCTCTGTATACGAATGTTTTTATGTATTAGATAAATTGTTTTTTTTTTGGATAAGGTTAATATATTCTAGAACCTGTTGTTGCGCAAATTTGTATAAGCTAAATAGGTTTTGTTGTATTTTACATGTCTAACCTGAAGTGTCTTTGGAAGGTGACATGAACGATTGACTGTTGGTGGATTTTTGATGAGTGCTATCTGATTCCATGGATCTAGCTCTCTCTCGTCTGAGCTGTTGTCTGTGGCTGTCCTCTACTGAAGACCCGATGCTCTTGTTGTCGTTGTGAAATGCGCGCGCTATTGCGGGATGAGTGCCTTCTCTACAAACGATACGCTAGTTTAATTAAGGAACTTGGAGTTAATTTTTTCATCTAATTCACTTATTACTTTCTGAGCGAATTCTTGGCAAATTAATGAATAAGTTTTTCAGCGAAGAAACTCTCAAAGCTGAGTTATTTTAAGCGTCGATTTGACCTGCATGCTGCTTTTGAACCAAAGTTGGGTCGCAAATAAGAGTTCCCAGAACCTATTTATAGTTAAACAAATTACTTTAAACTAGAGAAGAAAGATTCTAGGGTATTGTTGACATCAATTTCATGTCTCAATAGTTATATGATCATTATTTAATTAGTGCTATATTTGGCTGCGGTTTTATACTGAAGGAGTTCACGCTTGTACAAAACTAGCGAAAAGCTTCGTCGAGATCCCAATTTTGCCTAGCACAAAACTGATGTATATTATCCTCGCTTGAAAGTTTTTGGTCAAAAGTTTCTTTTTTTGTCAGAGTTAGCGATTCCCTCCAAGTTTAGGTCGACGCTTCCATAAAAATATTGTAAGGGGTGTCGTGAAATAATGGCAAAGAATTTTAAAAACGAGCCCGACACTGGCTAAAATATATTACTTGCGATAGATGCGAAGCGTTTTGCCCCTACACACATTTCGCCCCATATTCATTACTGGACTTTGAGTGCGAGCTATTAGGGAAGAAATGTGCCACTGAATTTCAGAGGGGCGAAATGTGTAGACCACTTGCGATCTCTTACCTCGTGTTAAACTGTCGGTTCAAAGTGTCATTCCTCTGGCCTTGATTATTTCGACGATACATCCCCTGGCCCTCGTCATTCTGGCTGTTCATTTCGAGCTGTGGAGTCTGCATTGATGGATTCACTGTAGAGGAGACAGTCAGAGGTTCTTGCGCTCTCTCACTTTGCTCTGACTTGGGAACGAAAGGCGCTGTTTCTGTGTAAGTGGGGGGAGGGGTGGAAGGTGTTAAGCCCAGCTTTTTCCCAGTTCCAAACCCGAAGTCATAGACCGGACGCTGTCCGTATTTAGGGTCAACGTAGTCGGGCTCATTGCTCAGAGGTGCTTTCGGAGGTTTTGGGCCCCGGGGTTCCGGATATCTGTCACATAAATTAGCCATGTGAGAAATTTGTATTTGCATATTGAGTTTTGCCTATTGAGTTTTACAGGGTTACCATTTGTTAGATATATCAAGATTTACAACGTTATACTATGCTGGTTTTCTCGCTTTTTCCATATCAAAAACCAGCTGCTCGCTTTACTCCTACTTAACTCCAACTTTAGTCAGGCGATTTTCAAGCGCATCTTTTTGCTCAAAAATGTGAAATAATAGTTTTTCTTTACTTGCGCACCCGTGTTAATTTTTAGGTTTTAGGCCTATGGAGTACTTTTTTGCGAGCGCTCGGATTCTTTTTATTGCTTTTATCCCGTGTCAACTCATCATTTGATACTTGATGTCTTTTTGAAGTCTATTTTTGGTAGCTCAATAGTAAAGCACTCAAAACCGTGTACTGCTGCCAGTTTTTTTTATGTGTAATAATGATCTCAATTGGATTCTTCATTAAGATCGGCTTTCAGGAGGCCTTCAATCATAGTGAGAATGATTTAAATCATTTGAATCCAATAAAGATGCAGGTATTCTAGCCATCTAAGGGAAATGAACTGCGAAGGATACGTAGAAGTCTAACTTCAGTTTTCTCCCCTTTGGCCTTTTTCTCCTAAGGGACCAAATTTGAATTGTCCTGTATACGATCGGTACCTAGCACGACGCAAAAAAAATATATGTATTCGGTTCGGCCGATTAAGAAAACTAGAGTAAGAACCGAATTCATTCCCACGCGCGCTCACACACACTCATGCACACAAATACACACAAACATATACTGGAGAGAATTATAATAGAAAAGATTACAACCGTACCTGTGATTGTCGTAGTTGTCATGCTGAGCTGGCCTGTCATTGTCAAACTGAGAATATGGTCGGTTATCGTATTGGGGCTCCCTACTGTTGTACCGCTCTCGTCGGTTGCCATATGGGTCCCTATTGTCGTATGGCTGTCGGTAGTCGTATGTTGAACTGTTGTCGTATGGTCGTTGTCGATCACCATATGATTGCCGATTGTCGTATAGCCGCTGTCGGTTGTCATATGGCTGCCTGTTGTCGTATGGCCGTTGTCGGTTGTCATATGGTTGCCGATTGTCGTATAGCCGCTGTCGGTTGTCATATGGCTGCCTGGTGTCGTATGGCCGTTGTCGGTTGTCGTATGGTTGCCTATTGTCGTATGGCCGTTGTCGACTGTCGTATGTTTGTCGGTCTTCACTCGGTGGTGGACGATTAGAGTAGTCAGGTCTTCGTCTGTTGTCGTACTGTAACTCATGACGATTGTCTTTAGGATCTTGTCTATATTGGTCTCTATAATAGCGATCGTCTTCTTCTCTCCTATCTGGGTAGCTTTGGCGTCGTTGGTTTTGGTCTGGATATCCTGAACGATCGTCATCATATCTTCGGTCTCTGCTGCCGTCGCGCTGCGGACGTGGCGCGGAATTGTAACGTTGTGGTGGTGGTGGTCGTTGTGGTGTGCCATCGTCGTAATTGCGGGGATCCGGTCCGTAATCTCTGGGTTCTCGAGTTTGGGTCCGCTCCTGATCTTCAGGCCTTGGATCGTCGGCAAGCGAACTTGTTTCAGATGTTGGTTTCCGATCACCAGGACTACCATCGTTAGGATTTTCGTCGTTTTCGAAACTGAAATTCTCTTGTGGCATATAGCGCTGCATTCTGGAAACAATAAGGTTTTCTGGCTCGCTCTGCAATGTAGAGTAAAATTCAGAAATGTGATTGTTTTATAAATGAATTTTATAGCATTCCGTCGTCCCACAGATGACTGATTTTATATAATTTGCAAACGTGTCTGCGTTCGTTGCAATTTAGTTTCAGTCTCAATTTGTCCTTTTAGTAAAAATGTTTGAAAGCTCGAATTGATCATGCCATGCCGCAAATTACGCCTCATTTTTACATGATGAATCACGCGTTTTTAGATATGCCAAGCTCAGCTGAGTGGTATTGGTACTATATATTTGCATTGAATCATTGAACGCAACGCACTTGTGCTTTTTCTTAGTTTGTGAAACGAAATTTGCTTTTATTGTGCTTTACGTGGCTGGAAAATGCAGATAGCGTTTCCTATATCATTTTTTTCCTTTCTCAAGCGCATGTAAAAAAAACGGAGAGGTAAAACGGTGTTGAACACTACACGTCTACAGCTAAGACTTCCTTCGTTTTAAACTGAAAGAGGAAAAACGGTGAAAGCGGAGTATTGTTTGCCTATTAAGCACTAACAAAACCTGTTTGGTTCTTGAGAGTAATCGGAGAGCTTTTAATAAGTGCGTTTTGTTCTTAATGAAGTCTCTTTCATAAGGTCAAAATTGTTGCAAAACTTGAACTTAGTCTCATTATTCTAATTTCCTACATTTCGGTACCTAAAAGTTGCAATATGTTTTGTATTCGTATCATTTTGAAAATAAACGCCACCTTTTTTCAGATAATTGATAATGCGACGAATGTTCAAGCCTATTCTGAAGCTATCGCTTTTAGGCGGAGCATTCGGCGTCACCTATTCTCTTGGAATCTGGGACCCACCTTCTGAAACAAACCAACCCAACCTGAAACTCATAAAATGGAAGCAAATATCAAACAATTTCATTGAAGACAATTTGAAGTTCGACTTCTTAAGAAATGTAGATGTCCCAGTCTCCAAATCTACGAAAGAGAAGATCCAGCTTTCACTCAGTGGCATGAAATTTGAAGGAAATCCCGCTCACAATTGGAATTCCGGAGTGGACTATTGTATCGAAGGCCTATTCGCAGCTCCGACAAAGATCTCAAATGGATGTGGTTATGTAGCATCGTCGGCTAAAAACTCCATTGTAGAGCAGTGGAACAAACTAAATGCAACAACTTCCGATTCTTAAGTTTGGTAGATTTTAACATATAACTGAAACAAGGATTGAACCACGAACAATTTAATAAGTTTTGAGCCATTCGATTAAAGTTGTACATGAATCGGTGCTATTGTACATAATGATCTTTGCTGTTTATTTTAAACAATCATACCTTCGAAAAATAGCCGGAGTGGCGATCAAAAATGCATGGTCGTGTCGCAGAGGCTTAGTAAACGTTTAGTGACCCATTTATACAGCTGTAATCTAGCTGGGCTGGTCCTAGTGATTTTACATTTTTTCTACGATTGCGAATAGCAATCGTTGTTAAATCGGAATGGAGACTTTTTTTCATATTAACAACTTGATTAACAGAATCACTTAGCTGCGCATCGCTTCTCTTCTAATTATCTGGGACATGAAGCTATTGACTATTAAAGGTTCATGGGCTACATAGTAACAATCGTTTGAAATGAACGATACATTAATTCTGACAGTTTGTTGACGAGTATGAATGAATTATTGTCTAGTTAAAGATGACACTCCACGTTTGAAGTTTTTGATGCAATTTTGACCCACTTCGTTTTTTAATGTTAAGAATCATCTAAAAAGAATTCTTTTAATAGGATAAAAAATACCATTTCTGCTTAATGTATGGTTTAATGCGTATTTTAATGAATCGCTTTTTATTTGAAAAGGTTTGGATAGCGCAACGGGGCATTGCGTTTCGATATCGCCGCATAACAATTGACGCGTGTCGTGTCTATGGATACAGTTTTTCACAATTTACCAAAAGCATCAGTGTACGCGTCCCTTTTTAGTTCTTAAAACAATTTTCGAGTGAGGTATTGCACTTCAAGTGTACTAATTTACACATACGATGATTTTGCCTCCTGCAGTAAATAATATTTGAACCTCAAAAAAATATGAACACTTGTCCGTTGATAATTATACTGAAATAGACGAGTCTGGACGTGGCACTACTCTGGTTGCCTTCCTTTAGCGAAAAATAGAATCACCTTGTGGGATAGAAATAGAATTCATCAATAATTGATAAAAACCTTTATTCATGAAATAACAGTTGTCGCAGTAGTATAATGGATGCATGTTAAGCATCCTTCTTTTGACCATCAATGGAAATCATCAATGGAAATCTATCAATGGAAATCTATCTATATCTATCTATCTATATCTATCTATCTATCTATCTATCTATCTATCTATCTATCTATCTTTCTATCTATCTATATCTATCTATCCATATATCTATATCTATACTATATTTAAATGCTAGTGACAGCTATCTTCCATGTTTAGGCATAACACTTTTGCATGGTTAACGAAAGAATTTTTTCATGTTTAAGCTATATCATATATTGCAATGCTTGAGAAAATGTTTCAATTAGTTTTCCGCAAGGTCATTAATTTTTCAGTAATTTTTTTCGAGGCCAAATTAAGTCTGTCTGTATACCTGCTTTTTAAATTAATTTGATTGTCTGTCTACCCGTCTCCTAATTTTTTAACTTTCTTCTATCAAATCTATTATCTATTATATATTTAAATGCGGGCTTCACTATCTCGCCATGTTTAAGCTTTTTCAACGAATTTTTTGCATCTTAAACAAAATAATTTTTTCATGTTTAAGCTTTCACTATATCGTATATTGCAATGGTTAAGGTTTTTTCGATTTTCCCGTTTAAATTCAGTGTTTATTTCATCAAGTTTGTATTAGCAACCCAATAATTGGAGGTTGTCGGACTTTTTCCAGGTTTTGCGATTCTGGTCTCCATATATGAAGAACCAAATCCTTGTAGTTTTCGAGATATGACGTTTTCTATGATTTTCTCCGAAATTTTCAAAAAAAAAATTAGATGTTGAAAAATTCCAAAAGTTTGAAGATCTCAATCCTGTTATTGGGTACTCTCAGAGGGTTGCAAATCTGGCCTCTGAATATGTCTGCTCAAAATCTTGGAGTTTTCGAGATAGACATTTTTTTTTTAGGATTTTCTCAAAATTTTTCAGAAATTTTGGGTATAAAACTTTTTATAAAACTTGAAATTACCATAGAAAAGCAACAATGAGAAGAGATAATAAAACTAAACCTGAGCTTCGATGTGGATTGATCAAGAAAAACTACTATTGGTTCATTCAATTGATTTTCGTTCATTGCTAAATATAATTTTAGGAAAACAATCTGTAGTGAGGCTCTGTCTGGGTACTCTCAGGAGTTGTGAATTTTGTCTCCAAATATGACTGCTCAAAACCGTGCAGTTTTCCAGATATGACGTTTTTTGTGATTTTTTTTATTTTGAAAATTAAATTAATTTTATATTCAAAGTTTGAAAATCCTAACCTGTAGTTGGATGCTGTCAGAGTAATCTCAGGAGTTGCAATTTCGGGCTCCAATTAAGATGCTCATATCTTTTTTGTTTTCGAGATACGGCAATTTTTGTGATTTTTTTTTTGAAATTTTCAGAAAACTCAAATTACAAAATAGTTCCCAACCCTGTAGTTGTGTGCTGTCGGAGTATTTTCAAAGATTGTGAATATTGCCATCTAATAAGACTGCTCAAATTTTGGTAGTTTTCGAGATATGAAATTTTTTTCTGATTTTCAAGCAAAAATACCTCTGTTTAGAAAACTAAAGGTGAAGTTTCTCAAAATATGAATTTCCGAACGTTGTGGTTGGGTACTGTAAGAGTACTCTCAGGAGATGTGAATCTTGCGTCAAAATGCGACTGCTCGATTGCTTTTAGTTTCCAAGATGTGACGTTTCTTAGTTCAGTTTAAATTTTTCGAAGAAAATAAAACTTCACAAAATTTTATGGTTCTTCAACATTTTTATAGAAAACTTGAATAAAATACTTTGCAAAATTTGTCACTAAGAACCCTGTAATTGGGTGCTGTCAAAGCACACTCAAAGAATGCAGATCTTATTTCCAATATATGCGGTTTATCATGAGTACCGGAGGTGCGTTTTACGCTAGTTTAAATGAAATCAAATATTACGCAACCAAGTACTAGAATTTTTCTCGTTAATAACTTCGTTCACAGAGTTCGCTCGTGAAATTAATTTGCTTGTTTTACTTGCCTTATTTTCACTAGAGAACTTGAGTGATGGTTAGTGTTATACTACGACTAGTATTTTCTTTTTCTAACCTAATTCGCAAATATTGTTCCACTTTTAGGGCTCCTTTACTGCTTTTTGATATCATGTGCTTTGACATTTGAATAGTATTAAGTTAACACAGCTGATGCGTTTTTAATTCATCAAATGAACCGAAAAAAGTTATGTTTCAAACAACATAACAATCATAAAAACTCGATTTCAGAAGGATATAACTCAATTTATCTCGCAATTTTTTGAAATGCATAACTTATACATAATGTGGCTTTATGCTTTTCAATTAATTACATGCAAAATTAGTGTGGATGCCTTCGGTTTGTTATATTCCGAACTATTACTTCCAAATTTGTGTCTTTCTATTTGGCGCCACTTTTGCTGCAAAGCATTGGTAATGTGTTAAATATGTTGCTGGTTTTTTGCACCTAGTGTTTGACAGTTTTTAAGCGTTCATCGCCGAGAGGGCAGGGTGTGAGACTCCAATTCTTGAGGTCGCAGAGTCGAAGCCCATTCGTAGCAATGTTTTACTCCAGCTTTTCATATTTCACTTTACATAGTTGCATTTTTATCGTGTTCTCACTAGTGTTTGCGAAGCGCAGCTTCGCCTCTGTGTTTAAATTTAAGTTCATGGAGCATTTGGCCTTAAGGTAACACGCGTGCTTGAGACGGCAAAGCCCTGTGATTGGATTTCACTGTTTTTTTTTTGCAAACTGAGTTTTTTGGCTATTTCAGACTAGCGCCTGTCTGCTTACTTCTGTCGGCTTTAATCCCGCAGAAAGGACTTCATTGTGTCGCAAGTAGTGCATTGCTCTGCTTCGCCTCGGTGTGAGTTTGTGTGCATTCAGTTTTCCCAACGGCTCCATTCTACGATAAATATGAAGACTTTTTTAATCAAAGAAACGCTTTAGAGCTTGAGTTTTTTTTCAGATTTTGTATTCCGTACATGGTTTCTTTTTCCAGTTAAAATTAGTTTAAATGAATGGCCAATCAACAACAAGGAACCAACGCCAACTTAGAAAACTCTCCGGGGGAGAGTCCGACAGCTTCGAATAGCCACTTGAATGCCTCAGTTGTGAAGTCGGTGGAAGAGTTCGAGCAGAATGGACTCATCCGGGAAGTCGGTAGCCACGCTGTGTGGTCACTTTCTTCGTGCAAATCGGGCTTCGGGGTCGGACAATTGAGGTGGGTTAGATCCTCTAGTTTCCGAGTTATCCTTTTTAAGCTTTTGTTTTTAAGTTTTTTTGTTTTCATTTTTTTTGCTAGCTTAGTGCAGTTTTTCTTTTGAACAAAACTTTATTTATTTTTGAGGTGCTGATGCGAGACAGGCTGTTTTTTTGTTTTATCACAATTTTTCAAGTTTTCTTTTGATTACGCTTGCGATTAGCAAGCGTTAACAAATCGGAGTAGGCTTTTTTCGGGTTAACACTTAGTTTAACAAAATCAATTGAATCACTTATGATGCTTGTATGCAACTGACATGCTCAATTTCATGAAAATTCAAATTTAACTACTGGGTGGGTACTAGTTACTACAGGGTAATTTCAGGAGGACTTGAAATTTCTAAATTTATTTTTTCAAATAGTTTTTTTTTCGGCTCAACTGGTGGCTGCTTAAAGATTGCTGGCCTTGTTTCCGCTTCATAAGTTTTGTTCAGTTGCTAATTCGAATTTCAAATGTTTTGCCTGGCAAGTTTGCCTTGAATTCCTGTTTTTTTATTTTATTTTTTGGAAAATTGTACCAGTTCTGCAAAAAAAGTCTCAAAAACACTTCTACCGATTTTCAAATTAAGGGGTATCCATAGAAAGACCGCCTACTTTCTTGTGTGCTTGCACACTCCCCTGTTCTCTTTTTGCTTTACCCCTCTGTCTACAGCCTACGAAAAAGTCGGTGGGGGAATATCTTAACGACATATTTGATTTTTTTTTTGGTTTCTCAGAAACTAGACTACCAAATCTGAGATTTTGGTTTCAATGAATAGAACGGTTTTGAAAAGCTCCCTTCCAATAGCGACCTCGCACAAACTTTTTTCACACATAAAATTATGGCCCTCGGAATAGTCAAATTTTTGATTTTTTTTACCGTTTTTTTAATATTTTTCAATTTTTCTCGAAAACTAAGCTCCCAAACCTGAGGTTGTCGGTTCAGTGGATATAAGATGTAGCGGGAGGCTCTCCTGCGTTAGCGACCACTCACCTTTTTTTAAACAAAATTTGTAATTTTCGATTTTTTGCGCGTTGTTTTTTCTAAATTATATGAATTTTACCGAAAGAAATCCAAAGAATCGGCTATAAGAAGCTCCTTTACATACACGCCTACGCCCAAATTTTGCCACAAAAAATATGGTCCTCGGGAAAGTCAAATTTTGTTGACCGTTTTTGAAACTTTTTTGACTTTTCTCGGGAACTAACCTGCCAAACCTGGGTTTTTGAATTCAATGGAACTTACAGGGTAAGTGAATCTCTTCTGCATAAGCGGCTATGCCCAATTTTTAAACAAAAAGCTATGATTTCAGGAAATGTCAACTTTCTGATTTGTTGACCATTTTTTGGACTTTTCCTGGTACTTATCCTGCCATATCTATCATAGGTTTAATCGACACAGAAGGTTGTTAGAAGCTTACCTTTATAATTTGCTGGTATAAAGGTAAGCCTCTGTGTAAATTTTCTTTTTACTGCCATCTTTATGCAAGGCCGATTCATAATGATACTTAATTATGATCCATAATGGGTCTTGAATTTATTTTAAAGGGTTCGTGTTTTTTTTATCAGGGATGGTCTGACGACGACTTACTGGCAGTCGGATGAACCCCAGCCCCATGTGATCAACATCCAATTCGCCCAGAAGACAGAGCTACACTGCATCATGATATATGCTGATTACAAACAAGACGAGAGCTACACACCCAAAGAGGTAATTTGAAAAAAATGCTCGATAAATAACTAAATTTTCAATTTTCCTCTGCATGCTTTGCTATAATTTAATTTACCTCTGCCTTTTTGCCAATTTCTGTAGATTTTGAATTCGTATTCCAGGGCGAAAGGTGCGACAAAGCAGTGGTTTTCATTTTCCCTCAAAGATTTCTATCTTCGAGCAATACTTTGAAGCTATCAGTATCTTTCAACGAGTTCTTTCAATTAAGTTGGGGCGATAATTGTTCTTCAGATCTCATTTCCGAGAAATGATTTCATTTGCTCGGTCAGGTATATTCTAATATTTGAAAAAGTTTTAATAACAAAAACGTATAACAGAAGAAACAATAAATAATTGTACGGTATGAAAGCATCGTTATGAAAATCTCGTTTTTTATGGGCAACACTTTTTAGGTTACCATCAAAGTAGGCAATAACTTCCACGACTTGTGTGTGGTGGACAAACTAGTGCTGGACGATCCGTCTGGGTGGATTGCGGCTCTACTCAAAGACAAAAGTGTTAGTTTTTTAAGTATAAAAATATGATATAATAATATTATTTGCTAAACAGTATCAAACGTCATTTGTTACAAATACAGAGTGAGAGCTTCAGAAAAGTGTTGAAGCCTGTCGAAACAATTTTTTCCAATGTTTTTTTATCAAGTCCAATTATCCAATCAAATTGTCGAATGCCCTAGTACGATTTTGTTTTATTTTTTGTAAATGTGTTTAATATAAAAGGCCTCAGAAGAATGGATTTTTTTAGGATCGACCAATGAAGACGTTTATGGTTCAGATTTCGATATAATAATATTATTTGCTAAACAGTATCAAACGTCATTTGTTACAAATACAGAGTGAGAGCTTCAGAAAAGTGTTGAAGCCTGTCGAAACAATTTTTTCCAATGTTTTTTTATCAAGTCCAATTATCCAATCAAATTGTCGAATGCCCTAGTACGATTTTGTTTTATTTTTTGTAAATGTGTTTAATATAAAAGGCCTCAGAAGAATGGATTTTTTTAGGATCGACCAATGAAGACGTTTATGGTTCAGATTTCGATCGAGGGTAACCACCAGAATGGGAGAGACACTCACGTGAGACAAGTCAAAGTCTACTCGCCCTGCAAGGAAGCCAATCTGGACATAATGCCCTCTTTCAATTCAGTGGAAATGAGCATGTACGCAGTCTGTAGATAGGCAAACAGCGAGTGCAGGTGTGAGTTTTGTACGGAGGATGGAGACCAATACTGCGACTTTGAAGTCTCCACTAGAAACCTAGAGGTGAAATTGGAGCTGGAACTACGTTGATGGTTAAATTTGGAGAAGATTTATCACTGGTGTTCAATCGCTTCTAGAACTAGAAAATTGAATAACTCTTGAGATTTTTGAAATAAATTTTGTTAAATAATTAATTGTTTTAAATTGTCTTTTTAAGTCAGATTTTGATTTGAAAAATCAGAAAGCTTTTGTTAGTTTGAAAACTCGTAATGATTGCTTTATAGAGTGCTAAAAACTTAATTTGAAATCAAAATGGAATCAAACATGAATGGGAAACAATTTTCTCCAATGCAGAGTACTCCAAACAAAGGAGAGTATGTGATAGTGTCCAAGAGAGAACTAGCAATGCTGAAGAGAGAAATCAAAATATCGAATCACTACACTGCAGATCTGTTTAGTCAAGAAACTAAGACTCGACTTAGTGGATTAAAACGGAAATCAAATCAAGTGGATGATGGAGATTGTAACAAAGTAAGTTAAATATATGGCGCTCAGGAACTTTGTTAGATGCTATCATCCAAAAAATAACGAAATTTTTAATAAGGCTGTATTTGAAACTTACGCTTATTTTCTCTCAGAAGTTTAATTATTAGCTCATTTGTTTCCTCTCAAAACTAACGAAAACCTACGAAATCAATTTCAAAATAAATAAGAGCCTGCAATTAGAAAATTTTTCTGTGCAAGCTATGATATTTAATTCTGAATGCTTGAGAAAAACTTAGCGTTTCATTTATTGGTGTCATGCAACTAGATTCTCGTTGACAGAATCTCAAATCGCCTCATAATTGAGAATCTCAACCTGTTAACAGAGTCATAATTGCGAAAGTTTTGATAAGCAAACGCAACGTCAAATTTTTGCCCTCACAGTTAAATTACAATCAATTTTCAAAAAAGATTATCTTCGGCAAAAAGTAAAAACACACACTATCTCTCTCTTCTCTCTCTCTTTCTTTTAATGGCCAATGACAATGATTATTTTGTGGGAGGCGGAAATAAATATCGGTGAATGTAGTGAAGACATTTGTGGAGGACTTGATATTTTTTCTTCAGTAAAAAATTTGAAAAATTGATCAAGACAATTTTCTTTATTTGCTAATTACGCTCGCGAATAGCAAGCATTGTTGACTTTCGATTTCATTATAATTTCGCTCCAAAATCATTTGCTACAAGGAAGGCAATTTACGCGTGATTTATTTTTTGCTTATAGGGGGAGTTTTAAGAAAAAGTGATGGCCATAAAATATTCGTGAAATTTAGAGAGCTTCAACTTGATTTCTTGTTTGCTTCGAATTTCGCAACTTTCAGAACAGTGAAAAAGTTTTCGTTCTTAAGTTCATTGAAACTTTTCCAAAAGTTTGTTGGCCATATTTGGTTAACCAAAGCATCAGTAACGACAAGAATCTAAATCCGGTCGTGTGGAAACAAGGAATTAATTGATAAGCTGAGAAAAATAGCTATTATATCATATACGCTTTAAACTGAACTTGATTGGAAAGTTTATTTGGAAAATTAGAGAACTAAATGGTAAACGGAATAATTGGAAACGCAATTCTAAAAGTGACTGAACTATATATGCTAATGGATTTTTTCAACTAATCTAACTGATAAATTATCGATGTTGTTACTGGAAATATAGTCTTCAGATTAACCGTTATGGATACATTTTTTTAAATCGATTTCCAAAAGGATAAATTAAACGGCGCTGGCTAAATGTAGCTGGGCTTTTATAGCTGTTGGGTTTTTCTACAATAGCATATACTAGCACATCATCAAGCCATCTTCTCTGCTGTTCATTTCCGATTTTTAGACAACATGTCAATTAATGTCTTCGTGTTTTTTTATTTTATCAAAAATGCGGAATTGAGTAGCAGAGAAAATAATTTGATGATATGGTATTGGTATCCTTGAAATTTCTTGCTTGTTTCAATTTTTTAATACAAATTAGCTTTTTTTTTCTTAATTAAATTAATCTAATCAGTTAAAACCCTTCTCCCTAAATAAAACTAATCAGTTAAAATATTTTTTAACCATGCTTCGGCAACGAAGCGACAATTGCCTAGCAATTCTTAGACTTCTTGCAGTGGAAATTTCACAGAACAGTTCTGATGGGTGATTTTGCTGAGAAAAGTAGTATTTAATATGTATATAGTATAGTCTGTAATTTATCTGAATAAAATCTGTATTTAATCAGTATATGATTTGTAAATCTGTGTTTAAAATGTAGATAATCTGTAGAATATCTGTATAAAAATTGTTATTGTTCCGACTATCGATACGAAAGTAATGGAACTTTTGTGCTCTGAGTGGGTTTTTTTCTTCAGACAAATTTCGACTTTTTAACTAGCCATTTTTGACAGAATTTTTTTATATCATTCGAAAGGTATTGTTTTACTGAGCTTAAATTTGAAAAGATATTTCACCTGTGATCATTTTTCGTAAAGTTATGGTGGTTTAAAGATTGCCATTTTGGCCAATTTGGGACAATTAACACGCGATATATTTCGCACTCTTTACGCGTAAGCTGAGATTTGATCCGTCTTAGAAATTGTTCCAAATTTGTTGAAAGAAGCTTATTTGACATAATTGATTTGCTGCAAGGAGCGAAATCTATCCTTTTGTACTTTAAGTGGCTAGTGGGGGATGATTTTTAGAAAAAATTTCAAATTTTAGAAAAAAAATTCATTTTGTTTTAGTAAATTTAATTTTTTTAACGTTATTACTGCTCCATAAACCTTAAAAGGCAGTCGGAACATTCAGGGCTTCGCCCTGATACGAGCAGTCTTGTTTAGTATGCTTAAGATTTGAGAATGCATGAAATTGCAGAAAAATAGAGTATTAGAGAACTTTGGTAATATTTTTATAATTAAGATATACGGTATATAACTTATTCTAAAACAATGCATTATAATCAATTGTTAAAACTATATAATCTTAGTTTTATTATATAATTTTCTAACAGATCTGAAATCTGTATTTTCTGTAGATAATAAATTTTATCCGTTATTACACAAGCAATGTTTGTGTTATAGTATGAACTATCTTTTTTTTCTAACCTAATTCAAAAATATTGTTACGATGAAATGTGTTCATTTTGAAAGTGTTCATTTTGATCAACAACTAGCTACTAAGGACAACCAATGCTGAGGCTTTGAACACAGACTATTATTCTTCCGACTTTCCTAACGAAAGTAACGGAATATTTGTCCTCGGGTGGTTTTATTCTTCAGACAAATTTCGACTTTTTAACTAACCATTTTTAACCAATACTCTATTTTTTCTGCAATTTTATGCATTCTCAAATCTTAACTAAACAGGATTTTTTTATAATTCAAAAAGTATTGATGTCCTGAGCTTAATCTTCGAAAAATATTCCTCCTCTGATCATTTTTTGTAAAGTTATGGGGGTTTAAAAATTGCCGTTTTGGCCAATTTGGGACAATTAACGCGCGATATATTTCGCGCTACTAACGCGTAAGCGTAGATTTAATCCGTCTTAGAAATTGTTCCAAATTGGTTGAAGGAAGCTTATTTGCCACAATTTATTTGTTATTAGAAGCGAAATTTGTCACTTTGTACTTAATATGGCGTGTGGGGGGACGATTTTCACAAAACATCTCAAATTAAAAAAAAATGCATTCAATTTTTGTTACATTCAACTTTTTCATGTTGTTACTGCTCCATAGACTGCTCTATAAATTATGGTTTGTTAGTTGGTAAATTTTTTTTTTCCAAAATGACTGGTAATGGGTCTCTTAGAAATTTTGTAGACTCAGAATTTTACTCATTCGGTCTATCCCAGTTGCGTTATCGGTCATATTTTTGCTTTTGTATGCGGTGTGCAACTTCTCCTCTGTGTCAATTTTTGTCATTGCGGGTTTTTCTCACTCAATATTTGTCAAAAAAATTTTCAGCGCCATCATTGCCTGAAATTTATAATAATGAAAGCTCACAAAAAGTTAATTGTAATTGAGTCATTATGTAGTTGACGAATTAAAGCAACCGCCCGGATTCAAAATGCAAGAACTGAGTTGTTATGAATTAATAACTAAGAGAACAAATTACTGGGAGCTGGGTGATTATTTCAATATGTTCTACAGTTTGCTCACTGTCCTTTACCGATGTTGATGAACATAATAACCTTTTACTTGTTTCGGTCTTTTTTTCAGCGAAATAAAATGTCATTTTTTTGATCCGGTTTTTCAAATAAGGAGAGGGCTATTCATCAGAAGTTTCACACAACTAGTTATAAAATGTAATTTTTTTCTGAAGTTTTTGCAATAATCAAAATCGAACAATGTGGTAGTTGTTTGCCGTTCTATTGTAATCATGGTTATTTTTTTCAGTTGAACATCTTGCAAGTTTTTCTCTTTGCGGTTTTAAATTGGACTTCCTTGGAATCTCAGTTTTCAAATTCAATTTAGAAGCGGGGCTCAGTTTGGGCTTCATATAAGAAATTCAACTCTACTCAATGAGATTCCCCGGTTTTCTTATTTTCTTACTTTTTTCTCGCTTTTTCTAAATTTTATTCTGCTTTCTTCGAATCTGTTGGGTTTTGTTATGTAAAAGAGTGTAAAAACAAAAATATAATAGCCGCCGACTTAAATGCGGACGTTTGAAATATAAAGCTGGGAAAACTGTATCGGAAAAATTGTCTAACTTCACAAAACTTTAATAATTTTGTGTGCCCAAAATGCATTTTAGTTATTCCACTCATTAAAAAGCATAATTTGCTGAGAATCCATATCTCAGCTGTCGAATTAAAAGAATTCATTATATTTTTGCGGATTAATTCTTTTTATTATATTGATTGATGCTGGTGGAGTGAAATTCTGTTTTGGACGCTGGAGATTTCTTTTTTCTGCTGCATAACCGACATGAAAACTGAACGGATTTTCGTTTTTCGTTTCCGGCACTTTATAAGGTTTAAAATGGGTAAAACTGCATCGGGGAAACTGTGAAAAACTTTGTGTTCCACAAGGGTAGCCAAGTTATCCCTTTCTTCAAAAAACATCAATTGCATCTCAAATATCGAGTTGAAAAATCAAGATGAGGTTTTTGAATAAAAAGACATTGAAGATAGCGCTCAGGAGCTTTCAACATATTCTGTTTTGTTATGTAAAAGAAAATGAATACAACTGTGTAAGTTTGCCAATTCGTATCTACATGCTGAAAATTGAAAACTGTTAAAATTGCATCGGGAAGATTGAGTGCCTTCACAAATCTAAATTGACTTCGGTAAATAAAAGGCAATCAAATTTTCCGGCTCTTAATAACTTTTGAAATGCGGAAAATTCACAAATTTTTTTAAAATGTTTACTCGAATAAGAAATGAACCACATTTTCTTGAATTGATTCTAACGCTCATGACAGGTATGATTTGCTGCTTGAACTTTTTGTCATTATCTGTTTTTTTCCAAGGGTAACATAGCTGCGCTCATTCTAGTGGAATTTAGTTCCTCCCCTGATGCGAAGCTATCATTCGATATCTGTTTCAACTGTATTGTTAGCATCTCAAATTTTCTTTATTTTCCTAATTGTCGTTGTTTTTTTGTAAAAGAATGTAAAGGGTGTCAGACGATAGTAGCCCTTCTTTTTTCCTTGTCGAGATGTTCTCCACGTTACTTGTCTTATTTTTAGAGCAAAAAACTGTTCGTGTTTTAGACAGTGGCAGAAACAAATATAATTACTTCATGGTAATAGTTCATGTTAACAGATTTAATCGTGGGTTATTGTTCGCATTTTTCATCGTACTGCCAAAATTTTCGGTTCTATAGCTAAAAATTCAAATGGACTATTTGCACTTGCTGGCTGTGAAATTGCTTGATTTTAACATCAAAAACTTCCATATAAATAATGATATTGAGGCAAATTGGTTAAGGACAAGGGTTCTTCTAGGAAAAATTAAAATAGCGTAAGCTGGCAAGTGGCAATTTTTCCTGATGGTAAAAACCATTACATCCATTTTTTTGCGACAAATTCAATCTTTTGAAGGTTGAAGGTTGTTAATTCAAACTTGCAGTTTATACTGTTCGATTTCTCTGTAAGCGGATTCGAAGAGTGTTTTGATTCTGCTTAACATTATCTTTTAATTCCAAGAAAGCGGATGCTTTTTAAACTTAATTTTAAAAATTTGTTCAAACTTTTATTCAAAACAAGTTGCAGTTAAATTATAATTCTCAAAGCTAGAATTCTTTTGCAACGGATTTTATTTTCAACCAACCGAACAACTCATTTACTGCCGGGTTTGAACATCAAAATTTTTTAATTTTAAGTGCAGGGGTTGATGGTCTTCAGTAGTTTTTGGTGGATTCAGAATATTTTATATAGCATATCTTATATTGATTTTATAGTATATATCTAAAGGAAACTTAGGTATATTTTTATACTTAATGTATTTTTTGAATATTTTCATTTGCGAGAGCAAGAGGCTTGTTACCGGGAACTATACTTTTTAATCCCGCAACCAACTTCTTTTTCCAACTTCTGCCGACATGCTCAATTCTGTTGGCATGCTCAATTTCTGAAAATGTCTAATAAAACCACTTCTGAAATCAGTTGAGATTGTACTTCGTTTTTTTTTCAATTAAATGTTTTGAAGCAACTCGAAAACTACCGTAACAAATCTGATATTTATGTTTCACTCGAAAAACAGGTTATGAAAATTGTCCCGGCATGTATGGCAGGTTGTAAGAAAAGCCTACAATGGCGGCTAATCTTTTATTTTAGTAGAGAAATAATTTAGTTTTTGGGTTTGTGCAAATGTCGAAAATTACGCATTTCATCCTGCATCAAAAAAAAATATCTTAAAAGATGTCAACAAGTACCTCAGGTTTAGCTGGGTCCTTAGTTTTAACTTCAACTCATAAAATTAAAAATTTTTCTTTAGTTTGTTTTTTACCAACTCTGATTTTAAATAATTTTCTTGTTTTTTTTACGTTTAAAGACGTTTCGGTTAAAATTTTTATGAAAATCACCGAGCCAAAGATATGAAGTTTTTGTAGATAAAATTTTTTCGAGTAAATTTTCTGCTTAATTTTTCAAAAAAAATACTTCCTTTTTTTTCGAAAAAAGTGACCGCAGTCGTGTTCTCTCAAGTTGTTACAATTTTGCGACAAAAAAACACAATGTACATAAACAAATATTTAAATTGCTCGTCTTGTGTTACAGATAGAAAAACGGAACAAAAACATCGAAAAGGTATAATACTTGTTATTTCACCCCTCACCCTCAATACTTCAGCCATGCGCCGAGGCAAGGAATCATACAGTTTGTTAATGGCATATTGAGTAATCAGATTCCAGTGTTTTTCTATTTCTTCATACAACTGGTCTCTAGATCGAAATTCGATATTGCTATCTTCTAGAGGTTTCTTCAGCATCTTCCACAGGTTTTGGATGATATTAATGTCGGGTGATTGAGGGGGCCATGTAGTCGTTACGATGTCTTTTTCTGTGAAAAACGTATTCATCAAATTTGAAACATTATAGGGGGCGTTGTCCTGTTGGAATACATACTCGTCTCCGTGAAAGCTGTTGATAACATCCGACAGATTTCGCTCTAGTATTTCCTTGTACTTATCGCTGTTGAGATTTCCGTTGATCTTCTCTAATTTGCGAATTCCGTGGTAGGTCACGCAACCCCAAATCATTACGGAAAAAATGCGTTTTGATTTCTTTTCCTGGGGATTCATCCATCCAGGATCCGCCTTGAATTTCCAGACTAAAGCCCTCTTAATTGTGTTCACTTCAACCTTGCACTCGTCTGAAAAAATTTATTTTCGCCAGTCTAGAAAATTCCAAGATTTTCGTTCACGAGCCCACTTTCTACGACAAATTTGTAATTTTTCCTGATAATCATTTGCTTTTTCTGGACAGCTTTTGACGCGCCAAGCAGTTTTATTTGTTTGCATACAAAGGATATACACCTTTTCTTGTCCTGACCTTAATTAAAATGTCCTGTGATCTCTCGAACTGATCCATTTTGGTATTTCATGATGAGACGTCGAAGCCGATTTTTGTCGCGAAAGGTAAAACTTTTCTTCCTAATTTTTTTTGCAGCTGATCCCTCTGCTCCATATAATTTGAGGATTTTACGCACAGTCATACGAGAAATCCCTAAGGCATTGGCAACGTAGCTTTGCTTCTGGCCATTTTCTGTCAGCTGTATAATCCGATTTCTTAACAGAATTGGGGTTTCCGGTGCCATCAGAAATTAATACAATAAATGTTCACACCATTGTGAACAAACATTGTGAACAAACGTTCAGGCCGGACATACTATCGTGTGAAAAAGCACGTGTAACCTACTTGCCAAGAATCACGACGTTGGGTTAATTTAATCAAAAGATATAGCCTATTTAATGCATTAAACTTGGTTGAAAATATGAACAAAAAACAAAGTGTAACAACTTGAGAGAACACGACAGAACCTTCTTTTTGATCAATATCTTGTAATGCAATGTTTTCATTGTATTGCAAGTGCTGCGAAGCTGCGCTTCGTTTCGCCTCTGTGTTATAATATTGCGGCTTAATCCTTGATTGAAACTCTTATGAGTAAATTTGTTTTTGGAAATATGATATGTGACTTGAGGGTTAACTGAAAAAACTCGTTTGCAAAAAAGAAGCGTCATATGTAGTTTTTTTGAAGAAACTGGAGACGCTGGAGACGCAACTGTTTGCAGTTCAATGTGACAACGAGACTCTGAGGGAGGAGAGGGCTATTATGACTGAAGACATTATTCAGTTGCGCAGAGCTGTGGAGAAACATGTCAATGTGGCTTCCAAGGTCGGAGTAACTCTGACGAACCTGCTCTGGAATGTAAATTAATTTCCGGTTAAAACCTAACTTATATCGTTGATTCACACCTCGTGCAAGTGTCTATACTTATTGGCCTATCTTTTCGTCTCAAAAACGCACCTGCTGTGCAAAAAATTTAAACAAATTTGAGCCTTTGACATGACCCCTTTAAAAAGGCTTTTAGATAACTCCTCGAGAAGCACTTAGTATTGTTCATAGTCTGTTTTTTTTTTGCTGTTATCAAGCCCAGAGAGCCAAAAATTTATCCTTAAATATCAACCCAATGACTCGAACACCAAGATTGCATAGCGTTAAGGCGGTACTGAGATGGGCAGATTGAGTACGCGATCCCATAGCACAGGAAAGGTAGTGCGAGTGGGCTATTTCTCACTTGACCTCTAGCTTTAGGTTTACCAAAACCTATAACATATTTCAGCTCCAATAGTTGCACCACATACAAGTTCTAGTATCAAAAGCGGCCTGAAATTGTATAAAAAATCAGTAAATAAACTTCGAATTGCACTCCTCAGCAAAGCTACTGATTCTAAAATGTGGGAAAATAATAAAAACGAATTATTCTTAGACAAGCGGGCTTTACCGCATTTGATAGATCCTCTGTTATATGCAGACGCTGAATCTGGGGCGGATTCAGGGAGACGGTGCGGGGCAAAATTTAGAAAAACGGAACTGAAACATAAATCTGTCGAGTAGCGTGACGAGGGGGAGGGTGCGGTGGAAAATTGACCACACTCCGCCGACCACCGTCCCGTCCCCTCAATTCTGGTCGCCATTTTTCTCCAAGATCCATTTTTGGATTTATTTTGAGAACTTTTTCCGGCTCTTCAGCCCTAAAACTTTTCTGCAGGCGCTCTCGGCGCCACAATTAAATTTGAGAGGGATCGCGGGCCAAAAAACGCCATTTTTTGAAGAAAAAAATTAAAAGTGCCCCGAAGCGTAGTTTTTAGCTTGTTTTGTTTTGCTGCAACGCATAAAAATTTAGTAAAAAGAGTCTCTCTTTATACTGCTTTAGGGGAGCCCGAAAAATTAAAGTGGTTGACTTAAAAAGAAGATGTGAAAACTTCTTATGAGGCTTTTGTTTTCAAAACTGAGAGTTTAGGCCCTGAAATCTGGAGATACCGTCGAGAAGATTGTAGGATCCAGTTTGAATGAGCTCCTAATTCTGGCAGTCAACGTAATCGAAAGCTTTGTCATATCTTACACTCAATCAAAAGATTCGTCATCTGATCAAGCTCAGAAGCCAAAGCTGGATTTGAAGGACGAGTCGGATAAGGATGTCGTGTTTGTGGCCAGTTTGGTGGCTTGCCTGGCCAATATAGCTGCAAGAGATATAGGTAGGGCGGAATTGATTGCCAACAAGCGCGTTTGGAAATTGGTCCAAGCGATTGTCCAGATTATCGGTGAGTGTAAATTGTGATGATTATGACCAAATAACAATAATACGAAGTTTTCTTCTTTTGTTACAATTGCAAACTTTGGTGTTTTGAAACCACGACTTCCTTTTTCCTGCAAACAATTCGAGTTACTATTGTCTGGTTATAAAATTTGTAAACAAAAATTTCTCGCCATCTATTTCTCACAAATGCCGTGTTTTATATGTATTCAATTTCTTGTGCAATTTGTATGTCACCATGTTTTTTTTAGGCCTAGCTTCTCCGACAAGTCTTCTCGACGCAAAGAACTTTGCCGCCATCCTTCTTTTCAACCTGTCTCTTCATGCTAAGGGCGTTGACCTTGTTCTGAAGTATCAAGACCCTTTGGCTACCATATTAACCGGCTGGTTGTCGATTAGAAGCCTGGATGTAGATGTAAAAATCACTGCTTGCAAATTGATTCATTCCATTTTGTCCGAAGAAACAACAATGGAACAAAATGTGCCACAACTTTTTTTACCCCGCATTTATTATTTTTACCCGAAGAACTTAGGCCGGTTACAGGAAAATCGCTGAAGCGGGTTTAGGGGACACACCGTGTCCACCCAAAGGGATTTCCTTTGGTACTACTGTACATCTATTTTTCAAATAGCAACCCTAAGAATGTTTTAAAAGCGCCCTGAGCCAATATACGCTAAATTGGAAGAGAGCGCGCATCAAAAAAAATGCAATGCATTTTAGCGTTTTCCAAAAAAAACGCCTGTGAAAAATGAAGTCTCTTAGTAAGATTTTTGTAGAACTCAGTTTTTTTTTTTAATTCACCGTTTAAAACTTACAGCTGGAAGTATGTTTTAAGAACAGTATCAAAAAGGGACTCCTTCATAAATTAGAGATTCGTATTGTTGAAAAAAATTCCACATGATCCTACCAAAAGCATCTGATACACATAAGAGTACCTGAGCCTCTCAACTTTCCATATATTTTTGACAGGTGCAGATCTAGGATGATTTTTTCTTGTGGGAGATTTTCAAAAAAATGTCTATAAAAATCTCCGCAGGCAATTTTACAAGAAAAAACGTGCCATAAGGCGTTTTTAGGCATTTTTTTGGGAAATGTTGACCAAATAATCATGCTTTTTGGCGCGCGTACCCCTCTAAATGACATACACAAAATTCGGACACGAAAATGTGCGCCTATCCATTGCTGCACAGTTTGGCCTGGTAATGAATTGGCGCCTTTGGACAATAATGGATGACTCAAAATGGTACAAAGTGGACCCTTTTTTCGGCAGGGGATTAAATCCCTGAAAAAAAAGCGCCCGCTTCACCCGCCTTCCCACCCCTAATCCGCTACTGATTATCAAAATGCTAAAAATGCGTCATTGGCCAATTATTGATATATGCTAAAAAAATATTATTCGGGTATTTTTGGCAGTGGGGTAAGAAAATGTAGCGAAAGATTACCGATTGTCTCTCAATTGAAACACTGGGGAAACTGAAGCGAGACGCCACAGATGAAACTTTGCGTCAGCTCCTCTCCAAGTTGGTTGACCTAGTTGACCAGAAAAAATTTAGAGTCGTAGAAATGTAAAACTGACTGATTATTCGAAGATGTTTTTGGAAAGTTATGAACTTAGTTAATACTCATATAAAGATCTTGATGTTTTTTTTGTTTGTTGTTTTTTGTTCAGAAAAAAGTGAAAATTGTTAATAATCATTATCATAATCGATTGTTTTCAAGTCATTACACAAACAGAATTACAATTGAAGAATTCTTTTACAAAAACATAACTTGAGAGAGGGCCATGAGGCTAAATAACCATGTTTTCAGGTCTCAGAGCAGATTCTCAGAGCGAGATGCTCAGAGCGGATACTCCTGTAGTTAGAGAGACGGAAAAACTTGGAATGAAAGCCCAATCTGATAACAAAAAATAGACGGAAAAAATTTTACCATTTGGTAAAAAAAAAATTTGTGGTTTACCAGGATAAAAAATACTTCTGAAAAATATTGTCAAAAACAATGAAAGAGGCAAATTTAGACTTTTTGAGTAATAAAAATTGGTGGTTTATCAGGATAAAAAATACTTCTAAAAATGTTGTCAAAAACATTGAAAGAGGCAAATTTAGACTTTTTGAGAATTAAAAATTGGTGGTTTACCAGAATAAAAAAATACTTCTAAAAAATATTGTCAAAAAAATTGAAGGAGGCAAATTTTGATTTTTTGAAAAATAACTTCAGAACACATTATTAACCAGGTCACTATTAACTAGAATATATTTAAATAAAATTGATAATTGAATGTGTTTAGTTCCTGGTGATGAAAACATTCTGTCATTCCTGTAATCTTAAGGAACAAAAAGCAAACCATTGAGGAGGACTGCAGCAATGGAGCGCCATTGATGCGAACTTAATCTTTACTGCAACAGCAATAAAAAAAATTTAGTTACATTTTTTTGTTGCACTCTTTCGTTATTACTTTTTGTGAAATTTCAAATTCGCTTTACCGTAATAGTTTACACAAAACTCGTGATTTGATTGATCTAAATTAGCTTTTAAAAGACGTTTCAGAAGCATTTCTTGGTGCTCCATTTTTGTTCTACCAACTGCTGCAAAAGTGGGGACTCCGTGTTGTAAAATTGCCCTGAAAAAAATTTTATCGGCCAAAGCAGCTGTTTGTTAGTCACAAGCGGTCTCAGTCTAATTTGTTTTAAGGTTGTTTTGACTCAGCTTGATTTGTTTAAGGAAAATTTTTGTTGTACGAACGTTAAGTGGTCATCTAAAACTTTTACAAGTGATTTAACTTTTTGAGTTTTTCTATGTTTTGGCCACTGGTTGCTTTACTTGTAGAAACCTTTAGAGCTGATTTTTTTGAACGAAAGGCATTGTTATTAACTCTTCTGTGTTAATTAAAAACTTTTCGCTTGCTAGCCAAAAAAAAACATTTTTGTGTAAAATTTTTGGAGATCTGTTCTTAGGCTATTTAACGAAGAAGTTGCTTTGTGAATGTAAGATCCCCAGAGAGTATAATTTTACAATTTTTGAGGACTGTTGCTTTTTTTCATATCAGTTTTAAGTAGTAAAATACCTGTGAGACAATAAAGTTTATTCTTTGAACTTTTTTTTTCTCCTGATGTAAACATATTGTTTTTTGGTTGCTCAGTATGATTTCAATAGGTTGAAAATAGGGCCGCTAAGTCTATCTGACTCGAATTTTTCCAGCAAAAAAATCATGGTTGACTGGACTGCGTCAAAATCTCTTTTCGGATATTTTAATGTGCACTGAGTTAAGATGAATTGATCGTTCCAGTTAAATCTAATTTCCTCAATCAGCAATAACAATAGCGATTTTCCCCGTTTTAACATGAATACAAACTGATTTTGACTGAACACAATATTTTGATTGTTTTGATTGCTCAGATTTTTTGATTGCTCAGTTATTTGAAAATCAGTTTTTCAAAACACTTGCTTAAATTGGTAAAAATCATTTATCCTAAAATTCGCAGGATTATTTTTGTTACCGTCTTCCTGTATTGGAAATCTTTTTGCATTTTCATTTTTTTTTGGAAAAGCCTAGCAATTGAAGCCTTTTTGGAAAAAAAGTTATTAACTCAGAACATTTTGCTTTGCAATTATTGGAAAAAATCATAACGTTGGTTTTTTTGAATGAGTTCCGCTGGATTGACGTCTTTTTTTTTAAAATTTTTGTCGTAATTTCGTCGCTTCCGCAGTTTTTTTGCAAGAAGGCATTCAATTTCTTAGTTTTCACCTCTGATGGATTGCCTTTTTTATTTTGCTAGCGATTCTGATGTAGCGAGCCTTTTGCACTGGTTTAGCAATCGATGTGTTTTTGTGACTAATTTTTTTATTTCATTATCAAACCAGGTATTTTGCTGCTTTTTGGAGATAGTTGTTTTTTGGAGAAAAACTGAATTACGTTTTGCTATCAAACTTACTTGCGGTTTTAATAGAGCATCCTTACAATATATTGAAGAGATTCAATTCTTCAGTTTGTCCATGTCAAGTCTAAGACTAACCCTGAGAGACAGGGGCGGATCTAGGATTTTCTCGAGGGGGGGGGGGGGCGGATTTTCAAAAAATTTTCCAAAATTTTGACGACCTTTTTTTTTTTTTAGGTCGACGAAATTGATTTTTCGAGCTCTCCCAAAGCACTGTTTTGCCCCTATTTTGTATTTTGGCAAAATTTTCTGCGCCGCAGGCAAATTTTTGAAAAAACAGTAAAAAAAAACCGTTTTTGGGCACTTTTTGAAAAATTTTGATAAAAAACAGCGTTTTTTTTGGCGCGCGCTCCCCCTCAAAGTTAGTATAGATTGGCGCCAAAGGCGCCTTTAGAAAAATTTTAGGGTCGGTCTGCCAAAAATGGATTTCTGAAAAAGTATCAAAGGGGGGACCCTTTGGGTCGGCAGGGGGTCGAATCCCTGAGGGGGGGGAGCGTCCGCCCCCCCCCCCCCGCCCCCCCCTAAATCCGCCCCTGCTGAGAGATTCAATTTTTTGTGGATTGCAGTTCAAACCAGGGACAGAGGTAAATTTTTATATAAAATTATCTGATTTTATATCGATGTTCACATCAAATGTTACAGTTTTTTGATCACTTATTGATGTTCGAAGTAGTTTGGTTTGACATATTTGATTGCAAAAAAATATATCCACACACGGTTTGTTTTCTCAATTTTTTTATGGCAATTTTCACTTCAGAGTGTCCAGTAATTCTATTAATTAGTTTTTTTTCTTCTCATTTTTATTCTAGGTAATATTATTGAAATCACTATATTCTACATGTTCCGACTGGGACAATAATAAGACTATCAATAAGTTTATGAAGCTAATGTTTGCGAGTTAACTGCCCCGCGAGGAGTATAATCAAATAAAAACATCTTGTTTTTACAATGTTTGGTCAAATTAAAAGGCTCAGAAATTGAATACCGTTATCACTTTGTTTTTTGAGTAATTCTTTGTAAAAATTGCTACTCTCTCTGACATATCGAGCTTGTCCGCCTCCTTTTTGTTTTTTGAACATTCAGTTAAATGTTGATACCCATGTAATTGAAAAATGGCTATTTGATGAAAATTTCTTTCAACCAAATTTCTGTTATGCCTATCGCTTCTGTCTCTAGATTTATTTATTTTTGTGTAGTTTTTTTCCCTATAGGAACTTCATTTCCGTGTAGAATTTTTTGGGATGAATTTTATGCTTTGTTTTAAGAGTTGGTTGCTTTAAAACATAATTTAATGTTTTGATGCCCCTTATGAGTTTTGGTTGAACTAAATGTACCTCTAACTTCATTATAGAAAAAGAAACCATTTACAAGAAAAAATTTTTGCCCAATCACAGAGTTGTTGAAACTATAATATAGAAATTGAAATTGAACCGAAAAACTGATTTGAAGTACTTCTGCTATAACCTATTGGTTGCGTAATTACAAATCAGTCATTGCTGCCTCCTTAGTAACAATCAGTGTCGACAAAAACACTTCTAAAAATTTAACTGAGTAATAATTTGATTTTTGTTTGCTTCTTGATTTTTATTTGATTGTTGTCGACTTCTAATTTTAAAATTTTCGCTATTTTTTATTATAATTTTATCCTGAGAAATGAAAACGTTTTTTCATAATCCCGTTTTTCAAGTTGAATTGTTTTAATGAAAAAGTTGTCCAAATAAGTTTGTCTAGAAGTCCAAAGAACTTTAAGTCTATATCTAATTTTTTCTTCGGAACTAAAAAAATTGAGATTTAAAGAAGTACGTTTTTTTCTGTAACCTGGCGCTCATTACTCTTTTCCATCGGTCAGTTGGTTTCGTGTTGAAGAGTGTCAATCAAGCATTGCTCTTTAAATTAAAAGAGTTTTAAGGCCTTTGTTTATTGGAAACTTGAAAGTTGAAGTTTGTTCAAAAAACAACTGAATCTTTTGTTCTTTTTCTATGCGTTTATGACCCTTTTCCAACTGTCTGTTGACTATGTTTGGAATAAATTTCGATATATGTGAAGTTTGTTTGTTAACATTCGTTTTTCATCCTTCTTTTTCCTGTTCAGTGATTTTGATCACACCAAAGTTTTTCGTTGATACTAGAAATTTCATACTGTGCTGGGCCCATGGGAACAATCTGTCCTCTGAAATTAATTGACAAATTCGAGCAGTAAAGAGCAAAATGCACTATGCTAAAATCTGATTGGCTGAAAAATATTACTTTTAGCCAAGAGATCGATCCCCCTCCTAAATTGTTTTAGGGGGGATTCTTCTTTTGGTCCTTTGCTAGGTCGCCAAGTGCGCAGTCTTCCCTGTTGAAAACATTCCAACCCCTTGACAATTAAAACTTGCACAGAAAAAATCATTTCAAACAGCTAACTTTGAATTGAACTTTGATAAAAAACAATTACTCTGTATTTGCTTAAATGAACATCAATTGAACTCAGTCATGTTCAAGTGTATATACCAGCTAGTATAAATCTGTAGTCTTACCATAGCTACAATGCTCTAGCTGACCAAGTTGGAACCGATTGAATTAAACTCGTCAAATTAAACATTTTCAAATACAGTGCTGATTTAAATTATCCGGACAAAACGAACAAAACTTGAATTTTCAAACGCGTTTTTCTCAAATCGGGTTAAGATTAGACAAAAAGTGAAGAAAACAAAAGTTGCTTAGAATTTCACCAGAATTAATACGGTGCCATTTTTTCTCCGAAATTCTCAACAAAAATTTTACCCCAAAAATGGGTCATTTTGGCTTTTTTCAATTAATCAAGAATTACGCTGAAACTACTTTGTTAATTGATAAGAAAATTATATCACAGGAAGCCTCTTACGCAGTTCAACAAAGTTTAAGAAGGGTTAAATTTTCAAAATTTGCGCAAAAATGTTTAAAATATATTTTTAAGCAATAATTCTGGGTTTTATATAGTAAAAATCACATTTATTGACTATCAAATGAAAACTTTTTCTCTTATACTGGTTTTTGGAGATTTAACCCTTCTTAGACTTTGTTGAGCTGCGTAAGAGGCTTCCTGTGATATAATTTTTTTTATCAATTAACAAAGTAGTTTCAGCGTAATTCTTGATTTATTGAAAAAAGCCAAAATGACCCATTTTTGGGGTAAATTTTTTGTTGAGATTTTCGGAGAAAAAATAGCATCATATTAATTCTGGTGAAATTCTAAGCAACTTTTGTCCTCTTCAGTTTTTGTCTAATCTTAACCCAATTTGAGAAAAACGCATTTGAAAATTCAAGTTTTGTTCGTTTCGTCCGGATAATTTAAATCAGCACTGTATTATCATTTAAAATATTTGTGTCAAGTCGTACATAACTTCCTCTTGAAGTTATGCCAAAAAACAATGGTGGAAAAATATCGGATGCCTCGACAACTTATATAATTCGTAGCAACAGCAGAACTTCTACAGACGAATCGCCCTTTTCGAGTTATGCTCCGACTTTAAAAGATCCGGATTACGTTGAGTCACTTTTCACTCGATTAAGATCCGCTAGGTGGAGGAGCTGACTGCAATTGAGTCTGTCGAGGGGTAGTAAATGCAAATTTAATTAAGTGGACATTAAAATCAAGTTAACCTTCCCCCTCCCCCATTCACCACTCAAGAGCAGTGGGGGGGGGGGAGGGATTTGATGATTTTATTTGAATCTTAGCTGGAATTTTCTCAGCAAATCGGAATCATGCAAGGCTTAGCAAACAAACCGATTGAAGGCTGGAGTGGAAGAACTTTATGTGGTATGACGGGGTTGGGCGGAGAGGGATAAGGGAATTTAACTTGATTTAGATTCCTGATTTTTGCTCACTTCGTACCAAAAAAATTTCCAGACTTATGATTTCAATGCGAACTGAACCGAATATACAGGTACTTTTGGGGAGTATTTAGAAAACTTAACTTGACATCCAACCTATTCGTATCGGGAGGGGGGTGATTTTAGTTGTAATTATCAACACCTGTTTTTGACTGACTATTAAGAGTGCACCTCCATTTAAAACTGAAGAGTTTGGGTAAAAAGGAGGGTTTGACATGGATGAACAAAAATAAGTGACCTTCTCCATCGTAGTAACCTTATCCATTCTTATTTCATTCTTAACTCTTCGTAACATTACATGCATGGGCAAACTTTGCAAGCTATCGGTTGTTACACATAAAATCTACTATTCTGAGCATTTAATTAGGAAACCTTTAGTTGTTACCCCCATTTATAGACTCAATTATTGCTGGCTCCATTGTCGACTATAGATTTACCCTGGCATACATGGGCTTCTCTGGATTCCTATTGGTCAATGCGATGAGGGTCAATATGAGTGTAGCTCTGGTAGACATGGTTGACAGTGGCGAAGATGATAACAGTTCCACCAATGAGAACTGTCCAGTTAGATCTTCATTCAACCAATCAGACGGAGATCAGAGAGGTTGGTTGATCAATTCATACTTATTAAAAGTGACTGTTCATAAGTAGGCAAGGAAGTCTTTGCTTAATAAGAGTAATGAACGTAGTGAAAACTCTTATATAGGTCTTGCTGATTTTTTTTGTTTTTTTTTTCAGGGAAAGTCTTAAAATTTATTCACGTTCAACTTTGATTTTTCGCGGTTTGACTTGTAATTTTTTTTAAAGTTCAGTGCATTTCCATTGTTAAAAGAAGGGCAAACTCCACTAGTGAACAGCAAAAGTGTAAAGGTCACGAAAAATGTGATTGACTTCTAATTTCGAAAATGGAAATTAATTATCAGATTTCCCATCGAAATAAAAGTTTCACCTATTGATCCAGTTTTCTCAATTTGGGTTAACTTCAACACAAAAGTTTTCATCATAAATTGTTCTACAAATTCAAAGTGCTTTAAGGCCATTTATTTTTGTTTAAAAGTTGAAGATTTTTGAAAAACCAGTCGGCGGTTTATTCTCAGTTTCCTTGCGTTCATTACTCTTTCTCAACTGTCAGTTGGCTATGTTTTATTTGCTCCTCTTGAAATGCGATTGAAGTTGCTTCTTTTTTAAGTCAAATATTTTTGAATGGAAGGCATTTTTTTCGAGATTCGGCGTTCTATGCTTTTTTTTGATGCGTCAGTGTCGATATCTCAACCTTCATTGAAGTTGATTGTACCAGCTTTATTGTTTATTGTTTTTCATCGCTTGAGTTGATATTTTCTATGAGCATGGGCCTTGGTAGTCGGGAACGTGAAATCTTCTCTTACTAACTTGTTACAAATTGAACAAATTGAACTTGTTACAAACTCAGTTTAACAAAATCAGTTGACTTTTATGACGCTGCCATGCTGCTGACATAATCAATTTCATGAAAATTTGTTTATAACT
>NC_087068.1:28006427-28039062 GCF_963678635.1 Symsagittifera roscoffensis | reverse complement strand
AGGTAAAATATCTTTTCAAATTTGAGCTAAAGACAACAATACCTTTTGAATGATATAATAAAAGTCCGTCAAAAATGGCTAGTTAAAAAGTCGAAATTTGTCTGAAGAAAAAAACCCACTCCGAGCACAAATGTTCCGTTACTTTCGTATCGATAGTCGGAACAATAACAAGACTGCTCGTATCAGGGCGAAGCCCTGAATGTTCCGACTGCCTTTTAAGGTTTATTGAGCAGCAGTAATACATAAAAAAAGAAGACTGCTCGTATCAGGGCGAAGCCCTGATTGTTCCGACCGCCTTTTAAGGTTTATGGAGCAGTAATAACATTTAAGAAATAAATAAAATAAAACAAAATGAATTTTTTTAAACTAAAATTTGAATTTTTTAATGAAAATCATCCCCCCACACGCCAGATTAAGTACAAAAGGATAAATTTTGCTCTTTGTAACAAATCAATTCTGGCAAATAAGCTTCTTTCAACCAATTTGGAACAATTTCTAAGACGGATTAACTCTCCGCTTACGCGTTAATAGCGCGAAATATATCGCGCGTTATTTGTCCCAAATTGGCCAAAATGGCAAGCTTTAAAGCCCCGTAACTTTACGAAAAGTGATCACAGGTAAAATATCTTTTCAAATTTAAGCTCAGGACAACAATACCTTTCGAATGATATAAAAAAATTCCGTCAAAAATGGCTAGTTAAAAAGTCGAACTTTGTCTGAAGATAAAAAACCCACCCCGAGCGCAAATACTCCGTTACTTTCGCATCAAAAGTCGGAACAATAAAAAAAATAAAATAAATTGAATTTTTTTTTTTCTAAAATTTGAAGTTTTTTATGAAAATCATCACCCCACACGCCATATAAAGTAAAAAAAGATAGATTTCGTTTCTTGTAACAAATCAATTGTGGCAAATAATCTTCGTTCAACCAATTTGGAACAATTTATAGGACGGATTAAACCTCGCTTACGCGTTAATAGCACGAATTATTTTGCGCGTTAATTGTCCCAAATTGGTCAAAATGGCCAAAATGGCATTTTTTAAACCCTCATAACTTTACGAAAAATGATCACAGGTGAAATATCTTTTCAAATTTAAGCTCAGGACAACAATACCTTTCGAATGATATAATAAAAGTCCGTCAAAAATGGCTAGTTAAAAAGTCGAAATTTGTCTGAAGAAAAAAACCCACTCCGAGCACAAATGTTCCGTTACTTTCGTATCGATAGTCGGAACAATAACAAGACT
The DNA here is from genome assembly GCF_963678635.1 of Symsagittifera roscoffensis. Classification (NCBI taxonomy): domain Eukaryota; kingdom Metazoa; phylum Xenacoelomorpha; order Acoela; family Convolutidae; genus Symsagittifera; species Symsagittifera roscoffensis. Next base: position 28,037,815 of record NC_087068.1, on the reverse strand, counting down.
GCTCGTATCAGGGCGAAGCCCTGAATGTTCCGACTGCCTTTTAAGGTTTATTGAGCAGCAGTAATACATAAAAAAAGAAGACTGCTCGTATCAGGGCGAAGCCCTGATTGTTCCGACCGCCTTTTAAGGTTTATGGAGCAGTAATAACATTTAGGAAATAAATAAAATAAAACAAAATGAATTTTTTTAAACTAAAATTTGAATTTTTTAATGAAAATCATCCCCCCACACGCCAGATTAAGTACAAAAGGATAAATTTTGCTCCTTGTAACAAATCAATTCTGGCAAATAAGCTTCTTTCAACCAATTTGGAACAATTTCTAAGACGGATTAACTCTCCGCTTACGCGTTAATAGCGCGAAATATATCGCGCGTTATTTGTCCCAAATTGGCCAAAATGGCAAGCTTTAAAGCCCCGTAACTTTACGAAAAGTGATCACAGGTAAAATATCTTTTCAAATTTAAGCTCAGGACAACAATACCTTTCGAATGATATAAAAAAATTCCGTCAAAAATGGCTAGTTAAAAAGTCGAACTTTGTCTGAAGATAAAAAACCCACCCCGAGCGCAAATATTCCGTTACTTTCGCATCAAAAGTCGGAACAATAAAAAAAATAAAATAAATTGAATTTTTTTTTCTAAAATTTGAAGTTTTTTATGAAAATCATCACCCCACACGCCATATAAAGTACAAAAAGATAGATTTCGTGGCAAATCAATTGTGGCAAATAATCTTCGTTCAACCAATTTGGAACGATTTATAGGACGGATTAAACCTCGCTTACGCGTTAATAGCACGAATTATTTTGCGCGTTAATTGTCCCAAATTGGTCAAAATGGCCAAAATGGCATTTTTTAAACCCTCATAACTTTACGAAAAACTATCACAGGTGAAATATCTTTTCAAATTTAAGCTCAGGACAACAATACCTTTTGAATGATATAAGAAAATTCCGCCAAAAATGGCTAAATAAAAAGTCGAAATTTGTCTGAAGAAAAAACCCACCCCGAGCACAAATATTCCGTTACTTTCGTATCGAAAGTCGGAACAAAAGTAAAATCTAACACTGACATGAGTTAGCAAAATCACATCATAGTTTCTCTCTCTCTCTCTCTCTGTGTGTGTGTGTGTGTGTGTGTGTGTGTGTGGTGTGTGTGTGTGTGTGTGTGTTTGTTTGTGTGTATGTTTCTGTGCGAATCTCATTTATTTGCTCCCTTTTCCAACGGTTGTTGAGAATATAAAAACAGGTTGATAAACTTGATCCCTGTTTCAGCTGGTTTCACCGGAAAGTCATTTCCTGTAGGTCAAAACTTTGCGCCCAATTTGGAAATTAAACGTGCTGATAATGTCATTAGCGTTCTCGTGTATCCATTTCGCCCACTTTTGACCGAAGGCACGAAGGAATTATGGCACGACGGGTCATACAGAAACATTTGCAACCAATCATTTGACTGTTTTTTCTATCAAAGACCAAATTTCCCATCTATTACCAGGCTTAACTTCAGTGCAATTGATGCAATTGTAACTGCAAATGAGGGCATGGCAAGTTTTGCTGATGATATTCGCAGCATGTCTAACAATTTTTTAAATTTACAAAGAGATTCTTCTCAAATTTGGGTTGCATGGTCAGTCGAATCTGCCTTAAACGATCGCAGTTGGAAACCTTACGAGAAGGTACCAAAATTAAATTCACTTTTCAATTGGACAGTTTTTCCATCCCAATTTGCAACTGTTCACAGAAGATACTTTCACATTGAGAAAAGATCTACTAACCCAAAGCATGTCGAAATCAGTGTTGAAGATATCCGAAATAGATCCAAAAAATACTGCTGGATCATTTCGAATTGTGACTCAACATGGAATAACCGGAACTCAATGGGAAACGAGTTGATACAGCACCTCAAAGGTCCGATTCATTTCTGGGGGGCTGCTTTACAAACGAAAAAGTGTTTGCACAAATCAAACAACACTATAGATCACGGCACACTTCCAGGATTATGGGTGGACTATTTTGACAATTCTCAGCGCCAAATGCTAGATTGCAAATTTTATCTAGCGTTCGAGAATTCGAATTGTTCGGATTATGTGACGGAAAAGTTTCTCAATGCAATTGAAGCCGGAGCAATTCCTATAGTTAATGGGTGGCCGAAGACGTATGAACAGCTTTTACCTGGTTCGTTCATTCACGCTAACCAGTTCGGCAGTATAGCAAAACTAGCTGGATACTTAGACAGTCTTCTGAAAAACGAAGCGGAATTGATGAAATATCACTATTGGAGGTCAAAGTTTGCGTTCAAGCGACCTTCATCTTACGAATCGGCTTGCGAATTGTGTTCAAAACTACAAAATGTTCGCACAGGAGGAAAAGAAAAAAACGTGGTGAAAATTATACCAAACTTAGCATTTCATGTAAAGAAATTGCAGAAATGTGGTCCTTAAAGCTTAAGCAATTATTTTGCAATTGTACAAAACACTGTTCAAGTTTTTCACGCAGTGAAAACATTTTGGTGTATTCATATTTTCTGTGTTGCTACTATGGCCCTTCTTGAGTTTTTTGTCTTTATTCTAAATGGAAAGGGGATCAATTGCGGGTCTTTGACTTTATCGTTGGGAGTTGGATTTTAGGTTAAAAAAGTTTGGGTGAACAAAATGGTTTAGATGTTTATACGGACGCACTATTTTATAAAAGTTTTGACGCTTTTACACCAAGTTTTGATGCTTTTAAAAACATTATCTACTTAACATTCTCTACAAATGATCTACTTAACATTCTAAAATTAAATTGTCTTCCAGATTCAGTTTTTCTTAATTTAAAAAAAAAATTGAAAAAGAAAATATTCAGTTTTTCTTAAATTTAAAATTTGAAATTTTTAAAATTGAAAATTGAAAAATTGAAAATTTCCACTTTGCACTATAAGAAAATATTTAACAAGATCTCAACAAATTGTTCAGAAAGTAAGATTCTCATGCAAGTTTTCGTTAATTTTCTTGAGCTACTGTTGTCTTTTATTTCAAGATGAAGTGAGTTGGAAAAACAAAACATCGCCAATCACAGCGCGCTATGAGGTTCTATGGAAAATCATAAATTCCAATGAGTTTTCATAACTTGTCTCCATAAAACTTTTTAAAACTTGATTCTAATGGGTTAAAAATCGATTTTAAATAAAGCGAAATAAAACTCGCACTAATATTTTAAAAACGACTATAATGGTTCAACAAGACTGCTCGTATCAGCGCGAAGCCCTGAAAGTTCCGACTGCCTTTTAGGGTTTTATGGAGCAGTAATAACATCAAAAAATTAAATGTAATAAAATAAAATGAAAAATGTTTTTTTTTCTAAAACTTGAAATTTTTTATGAAAATCATTCCCCCACACGCCATATAAAGTACAAAAAGATAGATTTAGCTCCTTTTAACAAATCAATTATGGCAACCAATTTGGAACGATTTTAAGAAGGATTAAATCTCCGCTTACGCGTTAATAGCGCGAAATATATCGCGCGTTAATTGTCCCAAATTGGCCAAAATGGCAATCTTTAAACACCCATAAAGATTGGAAAAATGATCACAGGTGAAATATCTTTTGAAATTTGAGCTCAGGACAACAATGTTTTTCGAATGATATAAAAAAACTCCGTCAAAAATGGCTAGTTAAAAAGTCGAAATTTGTCTGAAGAAAAAAACCCACCCCGAGCAGAAATATTCCGTTACTTTCGTATCGAAAGTCGGAACAAAAAGGATTATGAATGATAATAATCTTCTTTGAGCAAGAATCTGCGTTTTCCAAAATCCTTTTTGTATATATTCTAAACTTGAACGTTGCGTTGCAATCACTAATTGTTCCGACCATTGAAAATTGGGAGGAACTTTGTATTCATTTGTGTTTTGGTGTTGTTTTTTCTTTTTGTTTTCCTTGCAAAATCAGGTACCACAAATAATCATTGGAATGGGTCGAGTCATGTTTGAACAATTTTTTAAAATTTTGATTTTTTTTGTCTTGTCGAGAAAAACCGGTTGGAAAGTTTTAATTTTTGACCAGATTCGAGCTAATAAATTGAGCGTGCAGGCTTACAATTGCTTATTTATACTTAACTTAAGCCGCGAAAAATTAGTAAAATTATTTTGGTTGGTTTTAGCGCCATTCTGAGAATAGAAACTTAGTAAAATTATTTTTACAATTTTTTTCTCGTTTTTAGGGTCATTTTTCTACAAAAACAGTTTTCCAATGAATCTTCTGTAAAATGATTGACGAATATGCCTAAGTTTTTGTATTTGTATTCCTTTTTCTCACACCACAAGGAAAAAAAGCAAACTAATTCGAAAACAAACTTTTTCATCGTATTTTTCTAAAGCTATGTTTGGAGAATTCTGTGCTACATCGACAGTAACCGGCTATTTTTGGTTGAGAGTTTCGAACTGATTATACTAAAAATATTTTGTTTGTGTTGTTTACTTGTCTCTCCCAATTATTTTTCTCATGGTGGCTCGTTTTCTTTCCCCCGGCTTACTTTTGTGGCAAGAAGAAAATTTTTACAAGATTGAGTATGAAGAATTAATATTTTCGACATGGTTTAAAGCAATCGCATCATATTTAATTTTAATATATCTAAAACTTTGCAGGTAAGGAGAAAAGAGCCCTCATTGTTTCTTTATTTGGTGTATCTCTCAGTTATACACCACCACTTGCCCTCACTTACTCTCGCCATTCTTACTTCCTTCACTAACCGAGGTCTCCTATTTGGCCTGGAAGGTCGCGTCGTCTCCGGCTTTGTCGCAAGCGAAAGTCACGCGCTATCTATCTCGGTCGGGAAAGTCGCGAGGAATAGTATCTTATTCGCGCCGTCTCTGCCTTGGTCTGGAAAATCGCGCCGAGAGTTTGAGTCTAGAAAATTGCGCCGAGAGTTTGAGTCTAGAAAATTGCGCGCCGTGGGTCGGGAAAGACATGTCGTGGGTGGCGTGGCATCCGGATTCAGACCCAAATTGCATAGTCCCACCCGGAGTTTATGTCTGGAAAGTCTCGACATAAGGTCGGCAAAGACTGTACAGGAGTCAAAAAAGTTGCGCCGTGGTTCGCGAAAATTGCGCCGTGGGTCGCGAAAATTGCGCCGTGGGTCGCGAAAGTTGCGCAGTGGGTCGCGAAAGTCTAGACATACCAACAAAATGTGGTCGCAAAAGTCTGGACATAAATTCGCGAAAGTCTTGAAAAAGTTTGTCCAGAGCTTCACGACCCATGTTCAGACTTTTGTGACCAAATTTTGGTATGTCCAGACTATCGCGACCCGCGACGCGACTCATGTCCAGACTTTCCAGACGCAAACTCTAGGCGCGGCTAATCAATTTTGGTCTAAATCCGGATGCGGCGCGACCCACAAAGTCTGGACATGAGTCTGGGACCTGGACCAGGGCACCACCTCTCTTCCACAGTTACTTTAAGTACAGTTACACTAGACTGGGAGGGGGGCATTAGGTGTAGTTAAAAACAAAACATGTGAGTAGGTTTAGAAATCAAGTAGGCTGTGATAGATGCAGAAAGAGCGGCAAATTTTGCAGAACACGTGAGAAAAACTCATACCGATTGCATTTTTTTAAGTTGTTTGAACCCAATAGATTATCATCGATTGCGTGGTCACTAATGGCAGTTTTAAGCGATTATAATGGCAATTTTTTTAATACAAAAATCAATTATAAATAGGAGATTCATTTGATTAAGCTACTTATGACAGATGCGACCAAAATAGAACCAACTGGAGTTCTTTGGGTTGCACTGAGAGGGTCAGGGAAGACAGCCTAGCCAGCGAAGCCCGCCCTTCATGCAACTATTTGAGACATACCGAGTGCAATCTTCAGCGCAGAATCTGGCCTCAAATTAGTTTCAGCTAGTTTCTTATTGCGCTATTTTTTGGTTCTTACTCCAGATTTTAATGTAAAATGAGCCACATTTTCACTCAATAGATTACCAGATTGCCAATGCTTCAAACGTTTTTTTGTTATCGTTTCTGAGAATTTATATTTCTGAGAGTTTGTATTTACTATATATTTTTTTGAGAAAAAAATTTAGCCTTAATGACCAGTTTTTGTGTAACAAACGTTATTACTCGATAGCGTCACTCGCTCGAAACTCGAAATAAGAATACATCTCAAAACTTTAAGCCAGTTTTTTCACTGGGACAACTTTTCGAACTGATTAATATGGTCCGAATTACCAGTAAAATGGCTTGAATAAGATATAGCACCCAACCCTTTTAAGGGAATGTTCGTAGTAATTGTTTTGTGTGGAACTAAGACACATCCAAACTAAGACACATCCGAATACAAAGCTGCTCCCCAGTTTTAATCATCAGAACAAAAGTAAAAGTTAACAGGGCAGTCGGATAAAGCAAGATATTATTGCGTCTCGATAAAAGCTGTCCAATTTTTTTTCAAGCTGCTCTTTGCAGCTTTAAAAACTGTAATGAGATGAAACAGTTTCAGTTAATTCAATTTGTCAATTTGTCATTAAGTCAAACCTGATCATAGTGTCCTTTGTTGCAAGTTTTCAGTAACCGGTTATATATTTATCTTTGGAGCCTATTCATTAGACAACGCACACAAAGTCCGAACAACGAAGACTGAGAAAGCCATTAAAAATTTCTGTCAGTGTGTAGGTGTTGATGTCTGAACACCGATGCCATAAAAATTCATCAGGAAATTGGTAGATTTCTTCGAAGCAACGGCGCCATCGGTAGCAAATCCAATCTGATTTGGACATTATAGCACAAAGTTATCAACAACGACTTGAACTCTAATTGTGTAAATAAATTCAGAGCGTGTTAAACTCGAAATTTTATAAGTATCATCCACAAATCAATTCCAAAAATTACAACCAGCGCATTGAAATTCTCAACACCGTGACTGACATTCGTTCAACTGGAGTTTTTGTACGCGACATTCGTGCAAACAATCTCCGACTGGCGTTGAAAAAAACGCCAAGTTACAGAAAAACCATTGTCTGTTGACACCTCTGCCAGCATTGAAATCAGCATTATGCTTCATCTTCAACAAATTTTGGTAACTTGCACAGAAGAAATGGTCTGCTAAGAGACAAACGGACTTGAAATAACAATTTAAAAAATGCCAAAAGCTATAGATCAAAAAAGAATGGAAAAATGTGAAGTACGGAAATTATTTTCCTGTACGAGTCAACAGCTTTGCTTGAACGAATTTATCTGTTAGTAGATTGCTAATCAAACTTTGAAACTTGCTAGTCCAGAGATATCTCGAAATTGCTTTTTTTTGTAGTGTATGATGTAAAACAGATTTGACCTCCATAAAATTTTTAAAACTTTTGAAAATGGAACTTTTACTGGAATGAAGAAACAAGCTAAAATTTGCAAGAGTTGTAAAAAATCAATTATTGAAAACATCATTGCATCGCATATCATAATTCTAAATATGACTACTTATTGTGCTGAACTCACTCCTAAAAAAGATTTGAAAAATGCGTAGTAGAATGAATAATCTAGCAACAAAAAAGACAACCTAATCTGCAACGCAGCACTGCAAGAGAAGTCTGAAAGCATAAGCAATATCAAACTGTACTTTCGAAAACTAACTGCGACAGTGGAGAATTTAAAGTTATTGTCAGTGGCCGTTCAGCGCGTGTCTGAAACAAATCGAAGCAATCTACACCATGACCTGTTCATACCAGTGGTTTTATGACCTCATAAAACACAAGTTTGAGCGGTCTACGCATCATGGGTATACCTGAGTTGAATGAAAAGGATGCAAGAAAAAAACAAGACTTCAAAAAAAAAGTCCTACGATACCCTTGGTTTTTTAAAGACGGAATGCAAGAGACGGAAGGTAAGTTCAACGAAGAAAATACAAAACCACATAAATTTTGTGCTTGTTTTGTCTTCAGCAAACAGAGGGGGCATAATGTTATTGCCAGCTAATTTTTTACAACAAAATTGCAAGCTAAAATGACTACAGGCAACGAATTCAAAAACGCAGAACTACTTTGATGCTGAAACCTCAAAACTTTTCATAAATGATAACGTCGACCCCAGATATATCAAAATAAATTTTGTTGAGTTGCAACAGTAAAAGAAAAACGCTGGGTAACCATCAAAGTTGAAGAAGAACCAGTAAAAAAAAAAGATTTAACAGGAACAAAATTTGACTGCAAACTTAGAAAGGGAGTTTATTCATCTTCAATGTACATAGTCTATCAGACCCCTCAAGAAGACAAACGTTTAGTAAGACAGTCATAATGAGTTCATACAATCTTATTTGCATTACCAAACACAGGCTCGTCCGGGAACAATTAAACGATGCTATATTTCTCCCTGACCAGAGAATTTTGAGAATTGACCCTGGAAAAACTAAAACTGGGGCAACTAAATCTAGTGGTTAGTTAATCCCTTTAAACACAACAATCAGTTTAAAATTAAACAATGAGCTTTCGAATTGTTTGATAACTCAAAATCAAAATCTTGATATCTTTCTCTGCTGTCTCTACTGCGCGCCAATGCCTAGCACATATTGTCATTCTACTGAAGAGACTGCCTCTTCTTAGCGAGGTAATCATTTCCTCCTGCAGTTTAAATTGGCCAAAAATATTTATCGCAGGAGACAGAATTCTCAATGACACTACTTAGTCAATACTGCAGTCGACAAATTCACATGGGCAGAAAATACTGGTCAGGCCATGATGATAGATTTTATCTATAATCAACGTATTCTACCAATTAAAGATTGATTGAACAAAAACTCAAAACTAATTTTCTTTTTCAAAAAAAGTGAACAAAAAAATTTTAGAACAATTTTTCCACCATTTCTTAATAAGGGAGCCAATCTAAACCGTCACCGCCAAACTTGATAAAAAAATTAAACACTGTAAGTCAAAAATCGTCCAAGTGAATCAAGAGAAAAAAACTGGTCAAAAGGGAGGAACGTAAAAACTCTTAACTGAAAAAGACATTTTGTAAAAATGCAGAATTACCTGAAAAAGAATAAAACACATTGGGTTTATGCAAAATTTGCTTACCAGGACAGCAAATGCATTGCATTTTTGTTCAATTAATATTTCCAAAGCAAGCTCAACCCACTATGGATAAAAATCCAGTCTACATCAACACCACAACATTTGTGTCATCAAAGATATTGGTTTTCTGAAAGAAGGCTTCTAAAAAGTTTCGCAAAACTTGAAGGCTACTAAAGCTATGGGAAACCTCTTATTAATAATGCAATCTTACATCAATTATGCTAAATTTTCTACGATTTCTTTTCAGTTCGAAAACAAATCAGAGCACATAACAAAGAATTTTGGCAGCGTTTAGTGATTTTAGAAAAGTTTTGGCAATTAAAACTTAATTTTATGATGACGAAAATGTAATCATTTGGTATTTGTGGAGAGGTCACAAATTGAATTGAAAGTTATCTGCAAAACAAGTAAGGTATGCCTATTGAAAAGTTTTTTAGCGACTGGCGTAACAATACCTGTGGAGTTCCTCGAAGATCCAGTTCGAGCCCATTTTTTCTGCTTCATCAATGACCTACCAACTGGTTGGCAGTTCAAATGTTCTGACTATTCGAATGATTTCAGGCTGCTTTCAGCATAGCCATTAATTTTCATAATTGATATGAATTTCCTCTGTAAATAGTTAAAGTAAACAGTGTGAACATAACAAGAAGAGCCTGAGTCTTACGAATGTCACAACTTGGTCTTCATACCGTCTTCTGATTTGCACAATATCTGCATAAACTTCTGGTCTGCAGCAAATTTTGTTGGAGTGCCAACCCTGATGAACGAGTTTCAAAATTCTCAGAGCGTACTTTCAAATAAAAACAAATTTATCAAATCGGCAACATTGTCATCAAACGAAAATATACTATGGCTACATTGTATATAGATGGATAAAAGGATCGTCAATTCTTCAGCGAATAGATGGATCTTAATTTGTTCAACCATCTCCTACGAACAAAAACTTCGATGTCTGCGGCTCTCGTTGTATCACGGGATGGACGATCTCCTATTCTTTCACAAATTTTCCAGTAGCAACTACGATTACAATATCTACAACCATGCAACGTCATGCCCCATTAACTCAGTTACAGTTCGACAAAAATCAAGAAAAGTTTTTCTTATCACAAAATTAAAACGGGGAAAAAATTCGCTCTTCATCAATCTCGCAACTTATCTTGCAGTTGACCTGGCACTGTTGGACTACGAAAGTTTAAAAAAAACTCACGAAAGTTTACGGGAAATTTTTCGCCAAACGGTACGCAGAGACCGATCCATGTACTTTGCGAATCATTTGTGCTTGCAACTGCTGCATTATCTCAAAAGTCTTGACTATCAGCTAAACGTTTCAAATATTTGGACTTCTAATGATCTTGGACATGGAAAAAATCTTTATTTTTTATTTTGCTTTTCTTATTTTTATGATTATGAGTATTATGATTATGATTATTCTTAATATGATGATTGATGCTTATTATGGTTTTTATGATTATGATTATGATGAAGATGATTGTTATGATGATTATTAGTACCAGGGGCGGATCTAGGATTTTCTCGAGGGGGGGGGGGCGGATTTTCAAAAAATTTTCCAAAATTTTGACGACCTTTTTTTTTTTTTTAGGTCGACCAAATTGATTTTTATTTTTCGCGCTCTCCTAAAGAGCACTGTTTTGCCCTTATTTTGGCAAAAATTTTCTGCGCCGCAGGCAATTTTTTTTGAAAAAACAGTCAAAAAAGCCGTTTTTGGGCACTTTTTGAAAAATTTTGACAAAAAAAATGCGTTTTTTTGGCGCGCGCTCCCCCTCAAAAATAGCATTTATTGGCGCCGAAGGCGCCTTTAGAAAAATTTTAGGGTCGGTCGGCCAAAAATGGATTTCTGAAAAAGTATCAAAGGGGGGACCCTTTGGGTCGGCAGGGGGTCAAATCCCTGAGGGGAGGGCGTCCGCCCCCCCCGCCCCCCCCCCTAAATCCGCCCCTGATTAGTACTATTGTTCAAAGGCAGAAAAAAAATGCAATTGCCATATTGTTGAGAACGCAAACAAACATTTTCTTTTTGTGATAAGCTAAAAAAAATTGATAAAACTTACTTCAAAAAGTATTTAAAAAAGAATATCTGACTCAATTGTTCTAAATTATATCCGCAACTGCAGCAATTAAATTTTTTTGAGGTTTCATCATTAAACTGGAAGTCAGCTCTAACGCTGATTAATTAGCGGTTTTAAAAAACCATAATTACTTTTTGTTTTACGATGTTGTTGTTCTGGTTCTATGAATATTACAAGTCGGTTTCTTCAGCCTCCGGTAAGCTGCATATAGACAAAGAGCCCTCGATTTCTCTCTTCACTTCCGAGTAGGGTGGGGGAGATGTCTCGCCGCCAGTGGCCTCTTTACTTGTCGGCGAAGAGCTCTCCTCGGAAACCAAATCATCTGAAAAGGAGACTCGTTTTGTCCTTCTCGGCTTCGGGAACTCGGCAAGTCGCATAGTCGAGGTTTCGGAGCCAGTATACGAGTGATGGCAAGAGTTTTTTAGGTGAGGTTTCGGAGCTGAGTTGTGAAATGATATCTGTTTTGATTCATGCTTAAATTGGGAAGTTCTTTCCGGACACTTCACAGTCAAGATTGGGCGAGTTGAGCAAATCTTTTTTTGTTTAATTGAAGTACCGATTCAATATAATTAGAACTCATAGTATTGTTCAGTTAAAATGATAAACTTAACCAAGTTTAGCAAAGTTGACCGAGGTCGGAACATTCTGCCCTTTTTGCACAGCAACCTTTATTCTGCTTTTCTTCAACCTTTTTTGCACAGCAACCTTTATTTTGATAATAAAAATCTAGCTGGTATTGATCCATTCAAAATGATTTGTGTTGATTTGAAGTGATTGAAAAACAAAAAAAAAAACAAGAAATTAAAGGGTGAATATATATCATTTCACAACCTAGATTTGAGTTTGGACTGTAGGTCTTGGTGGTACTTCGGATGCTTGGTTTGTTGGGGGAGCGGGAGGGGGAGGGGAGGTCGGATGTGAAAACTGTGATTGTGGATGAACAGGAGGCCGCCAGAGACTCATTCGAGTGGGGGTACGAGTGTGGATTCAGGATGACGTCACGATAGCTCGGAGGCTTTCCAGCCTGAAAATAATCAAAAGGTTCAATATGAGTCGATGGACGATATGAAGACGCTTGTATAGGTCTTGGTGAGTTTTTGTTTTCTTTTCAGGAAAAAGCCTTAAACATTGTTCATGCTCACGTATGATTTTTTTGAGGTTTAATTTTTGATTTCTTTTAAGGTCCAGTTCTTTTTTTTTAAAGAAAAGAAGCAAACTCCGCTGCTTGAGTTGATTTATCAAAAATATGTCAAACATGTCAATCCAGGGGAGGGCGACCTTTCAAAAATTTTGTCTACCTTTTTTTGGTCGACCAAATTGATTGATTTTCCGAGCGCTCCCAGAACACTATAAAAAACCTAATTTGACAAAAAAAAAATCCGCCGCAACCAAATTGTTCAAAAAATCAGATGAAAAAACCGTTTTTCAGCACTTTCTGGGAAATTTTGACCATAAAATTGTGTTTTTTTTTGCGCGCGCGTTCTCTTTCAAAATTAGAATATATTGGCGCCAAAGGTGAGGTGGTTGAATCTCCGAGGGGAGGAGGTAGGGGTCGTCCGAAACCCTGCATCACCTTCATCCGCTCCTGTGCCAATCATTAACTGTTCTTAAAATTAAAAGAATTTTAAGGCCATATAATTTAGGAAAGTTGACTACTTAGGAAAGTTGACATTTTAGAAAGTTGTTTTTTTTCCGAAAAAACGAGCGCGATTTTTTCTGTTTTCTTGCATTAATTGAGCCTTTTCCCTCTGTCTGTTTTCAAGAGTTGCCGTACTGAGACCCGCATCAAAAACTACTGACAAAACACCCAACTCGCAATGTTCAACTATTAAGGTAACTCTTAAGAAAATCAAACGAATGATCGAATCTCTTGAGCTACAACCTAAACTATCACTGATCGCATTGTGTGTAATTGCAACTTACCAACACCGCGTTTCAAATTACCTTTCATATTTTGCCAGTTAACGCTTTCCTTAAATTTAGCGAGTTTACTTTTGTTGCGAGTTGTCTTTCATTGAGAGTTTTTAAGGTAACAAAGGTTGTGTTCGGTCTCATCAAGAATGCAACAACAGCCTCCCAAAAACTACCTAAGCGTTTATTTTGGCTAAGCAGTGCTAATTCGCAGCTTCAGCATCTGTGTGTAAAGTATTTTTTGATTTTTAGAAATTTATCAAGGTCTCTTTTAGAGTAACGTGCTCTTGGAAGACACAAAAAAATTAAATTTTAACTCGTAAACTTTGTTTTCTTGCAAAATTTGTCATTCTGGTTATTCACAATCTTTTTTTTTGTCATTTCAGACTCTAACTAATTCAAACAAGCCTTGTCCTCCAAATTTTATTGCTCAAACCAAAACCCAAATGGTGCTATATAGTACATATTTCCTCAAACTCATTAGTTTCTTTTGCCAATAATAACCAACAGTTTATTGGCGTTGCTTCAGGCATACAAGTTTTTAGTTTTTTGTAAATTCTTCAAAAATTTGGTTTAGTTTTGACAAATAAACTTTGCCTGACTCGACCATGTTGACACCATTTGCAAAGGTTTTTATCTCAGAAGATTTGTTCAACGAAACATTTTTATGAACCATATACGACAAGGCAACAAAAATTGGAACCTGTGGAAGGCCATAATTTATCGTTTTTCAAAACAAAGCTCAAAAAGTTCGAAAAAGGTTCAGAACTTTTTAGTCTCTTAATTGAAATATCAAAATAAAATTTGTCAGAAGATTTAAAAATCTATAAAAATATTGCCAAAAAAAACGATTTTTTGGATCTACTTAACAATATACCCCCTTTTCTTGAAGGGGGGGGGGGGGGGAGATTGTTAAGTGGATTACATGCAGCGACTTTTCGACCAATCAGAATGCAGCAAAATTTGAATTTACATGAGACGCTCTAATGCGAATTTATTGTTTATATTTACAGGGGTGGAGATTCTTTAGTTGATACAATTGGGGGGGGGGGATTATTAAGTAGATTCCAAATTTTAAGCAATTTTCTCAAATTGTTGGAGATTCAACCCTACTAGAACTTTGTTGGGCTGTATAAAAAGCTTCTTGTGATATAATTTTCTTATTAACTAACAAAGTAGTTTCAGCGTAATTCTTGATTAATTGAACAAAGCCAATATGACCAATTTTTGGGGTAAAAAATTGGTTGAGAGTTTCGGAATTATAATTTTATAATTTTATATCTGACGAAATTCTAAGCAATTTTGTTCAGTTCATTTTTTGTCCAATCTCAACCCAAATTGAGAAAAACGTGTTTGAAAATTGAAGTTTTGTTCATTTTGTCCGGATAATTTGCCCAATGAAATTTGCCCACTGTACCTTGTCGGATAAAGCTGCCCAATGAAAGGTTTTATTGAAAGTCGCGAAAATAAGAGCTGCTGAGAATCTAATATTAAAAACATTCGAAACTTTTTCAAGAGTTTTTCCAGTCCAATACACTGCTGATTTAAATTACACGGACAAAATGATTAAACTTGAAAACTTTTCAAATGAGTTTCTCTTAGACAAAAACTGATCAGGGCAAATTTCGCTGAGAGTTTTGGCAGAGTTAACATGTTGCAATTTTTCTAAGCAAAAAACGGGCTCAAACTTTATCCTAAAAACGAGTTTTTTTATATAGACCAAAAAAGTTTAAAGGGAGTCAATTTCGTCTAGTTAATTTTATTTTCGTTTGGTTCCCAAAAAAAAGTTTTTCTAAGCTAAATTAAATACCTCTTAAAATTTGTTGAAGTAGATAAAAAGCTCACTGTTTTATGATAAAATTTCTTCGTTTTGTCCAGATCATTTGAATCAGCAATCTAGTACCAGGAAATTGGTCCAAACCTTTTACATCTAATTTGCTCGCTGAGTCATCATTACTCGTTTTTCCAGTTTCCCTTTTTTCCGTTTTCAGCTGTTCGAAGTTTTCGGCACGCTTTGTCAAAAAAGTCTCAGTCAGAGATACTTTTGGCAAATGTCGTTTTCTGTGTTATAGGGATGCTCGAAAAAGAGGTTGACATCCATAAACAGCGAATTAATTTTTCAACATTGTGTTCTTTTCCCATTTTCCCCAGTCTGTTAACCAAAACAAATAAGCATCTCAGTAGTTTTTCTTATTATAGGGCTTTAAATGGGGCAGAGACTAGGGTGGACCGAGAAGGAGCTATAAAGGCAAAAATTACTTTAAAAAATTAGCTATCATTACTTTAAATGGTTTGTTATCATGGGCAATAGTTTTCTCTGTGTCGGGGGTACTAGTATCGACAAAGCTTTAAGAAGTACTCCCTTCTTGTACTCCCTTCTGTAGTTGTATGCCTTGAATCCGAATGTGAACATGAGGAAGACTAGACAGGCCATCAGACTACATGCAAACACAGTCACCACTATCTGCAGCTTACTCTCGAAATCACCCACGTCTACAACAAAAGAAAATTTCATCACGTGCTACTTGACATCTGCATTCTTTTTTTCACAATCTGGTCGACATAAAATAACAACTTGGTTAAACGTACATTCTGCTACCAGCTGAAATTATCATAATAAGTTATAAATCAACAGTTACACAGGCAAGTTACCATTACAACTGAGTACTATCAGGAAAAATTCATTACTACTACTAGATATAAAAACAAAATGGAGAAGTGTGCATTTTTTATTCACTTTCTGAAACTTAACCAATTATCGCTTGGTCGCAGCTTTAAAAAGAGACTGCAGACAAAAAAAAACCGGAACTTTCAATTAAAAAGACATTCAGTCTCGACAAATAAATCCGAAACATTGGGAATTTTTTTGACAAGATTTTTTAACTAAAAAAAATCTCATACTTGCTTTGATTTTCATTACATCAATTAAATGCATTTCTAAGAAACTCATCTTGGACTATGCAAAAAAGTTTGTACGCTGATTTTTTCTCTTACATTTAACACAATTTCATTTACTTTTTTTTAAAATTACATAAAAATTGAAACTGCATAAATTGAATTGTGTAGTTAAAAAATTGCGTGTCGCTGTTCAATTTTACGGGATTTATTCATTAATTTTGAATGAAAATTTCTTCCAAGTAAAAACTTTTTCCAAGTTGTGCAAAACTTTAATAGTGTAGAGAATTTATAACTGAAAGAGCACCAACGTGGAAAAGCGCTGAAGGTAACTCATCCTTCTGAAGCAGGGATTTTTCTGTTAAGTACTGTTTTATCAAGACATAATTTGTTACCTATGTAACGACTAATCCAGTAGAAGAAGAAAGATTGTAGATTTAAAGAAAAAAATTGCAAACTCTTTTAGATCATTTTTCTTGCGTCTTAATAACCTATTTTCAAGAAAAAAAAATCTTTCATTTACTAGTTTAGTTCTATTCAAGCATCAGAATTTTCTTTCGGTGTTTGCTTTATGATTCAATTGATGCCTTATTGCCCCAAAAATTTGTTGACGAAGATTTAAACAATCCAAAAAATATCTCTGACTTTATGCATTAGGTTTTCCATCGACCCTTTAGACTCAACTAAAGTTTCTTTTTTGACATTCTTGATCAATAGCTTAGAGAAAAACTTAGTGTTCCTGTTGTCACAGAGATTAGTTTTTTGTTATTTCGGGCTAGTTTTTTTGGATGTTAGTATTTTTGTTCTCCTATATATAATTTGAAACAAAATTGTTCATGTTTTCGTTTGCATGTTCTCTTCCTATTACTTTAGAGATTATTTTGATGCTCAAATACGCGTAATTCCTTGATTGAACAGATTCTTTGACACTTTTATTGCACTTACCTCTTGTGTTTGCTTCTGACTCAAAAAAAAACATTTCGAAATGAAAAAAATTGTTGTATCTGCAGAATTTTAGATCATTTTAATTGCCAACACCGTATATTAAGAAAACGTACTGAAATAATGGTTGCCTAAACTGCTTGCAAGTGTTAATGAGAGCATATGAGCTGAAGAGTTGTCGAAATTTAGATAAAAAACGGAAATTAATTGACTGCATTCTTCAAATTTTTGTTCAATATGTTCGTTGAAGTTAGTTCAACGAACATATTGAACAAAAATTTGAAAAATGCAGTCAATTAATTTCAATTTCCGTTTTTTATCTAAATTTCGACGACTCTTCAGCTCATATGCTCTCATTAACACTTGCAAGCAGTTTAGCCCCAAGTTATTAACAACAATTTTTAAATCTGTCGTTTTTTGATTCCAGTTAAACTTCAGCGTTTTGTATAAATTAGTGTTCATTGTTTGGGTTTTTTCTTTTGTTTGTTGTATGTTTGACTTCGGAAGTTTTCTTATGTTTTTCGAAAACATAATGGTCATTGGCATAAAGAATAGATTCAACTTGCTGTGGTTTGTGGAAAATCATTGATAACATTTAAAAAAAGCAAAGTGTCCAAAAAAAATTTAATTGAACTCAAACAATCTTGCTCTCTTTTTTGCTTAAAAACTGTTTCAAAAAATAAGGGGGACGCTTTTCAGCTCGTAAATTTCACTATTTTGAATTAGAACATTATGATCAATAGTATCGAAAGCGGCAGACGAACTAAAACGTGCACTCTGGTAGTTTATTCACTTTTTTTGCTTTTTTTAGGTCGCATCTTTTGAAATTTTTACATTAGCATCAAAAGATGAGAGTTTGTTTGTTATTCAATCGTCTTAAAACTTGAAAATTTCAGTTTATTAAAAGTTTTGATTTTTTTTTCTAAAACATTTTCTTTAACATGAACACAAAAAAATAGACCTATCACTACAAGAAAGTAATTTGTTTGTTTCGTTGACAAACGAGGCTATTTTTGCTATTTCCAGACAACTGGGGTTAACTGCTTTGTTAAGTATCTGATTAAAAAAATTGGTCCAATTAGCTGTTACAATAATTAAAAACTTTGATCAGTTAACTTGACATAACCATGACAATAATAGATTTAGTAAGTCAAATGCTTCCTTATGTCATAATTTTTCCATTTATTAATTAGAGACAGAAGGAGAGATTCAGTTTTCCGAGTTTTCTTAGAAAATTCACTCTTTTTTCCGATTTAATTTGACAACCATAGAACAGTTTTTACAAAACACTATGTCATTTTTCAAGCCATAAGACAACTGTTCCACCAAACTGTTTTTTCTTATTCATTTACCATCTTTCACGCAGTCAGAAAAAATCTAAAGTTTTTTATATAGATATATATTTTTTTAGAAAATCAATTGTTTTTCCGATAACGTTTTTGAATGAAGCAGTTCTTGCTTAGCTGTTAAAGTATCTTCAATGTGACAACTTTTGAAAATAGCTTTTTTGATTTTATTCAAGATCCAGCTTTTTATAAATTTATCTTACGTTTTGACGACACTAACGTTGCGTCCACAGTGTTTTGTACGTGCTGCTGCAGAAACGCAACATTTTCATTGGTACCAAGGTCACTACTTTGAATTAATTTTGAACTGTTTTTTCTTGGAAATGCGGTTGCGTTGTACTTTCGTCTGCAGTTTTTTCTTTCGTCTCCAGTTTTTCATATTTTCTACAGGAAAAAAAAGAATTCACATGTTCTATTAGGTCACTATTGAAGTCAACTTCACACTCAAAATTATTTGTGGCTGCGTCTTCATTAGTTTTATTGGTGCCTTTAAGCATTGCAAATGCCAAGTCTTGGGTTATTCGAAAGTTCTGTGTGTATCGTGTGATTCTCATCCGTTCTGATTTGAAGATAAAACCAAACAGTACAATTTTTTTTATTTTTTACCGTAGTATTTTTTGTCGCAACTGATACATCTAAATGAGCCACTTATTGTATGTTTACCATTAAAGTCTTTTTTTTTAAATTAAACCTTAGTCAGAAAATCTTCAAATGGAAAGTCATTTTTTATTGCGCTGGATGACTAGTAAACATCAGTTAGAAACAGTTTCTGATTGATACAGATACTCTAAACAGTTTAAAAAATGGATAACACTTTGAGGTTGCACAATTCATGGTTCCAAAAAACATTTTTTCACTCAGGATGAATTGCTATTCTTTCACCACTAACTTTGGTTTTACTACACTTAGCAAAGTTCTTAAAAAGCTTTCGGCAAAATTGTTAGGTTTGTTTTTGCCCCTTAGTCAGAATTTTGTTGAAACAATAAAAAGTCTTCAATTTTTTTCTGCTGAGGCAGTATATTCTTTTGATCATAAATTGTTCCAGCGGAACGCATATTTATAGAGATGCATTTCCTTTTTTCGCTTTTTGTTCAAGATTTGCTGTCAATTTTTAGTTCAGATAATTTGACGCTCATAAATGATTTTTTTTTTCATAGAAAGCTGTTTGTGTGTTCAAAACTTCACTCTTAGATTTATTTGATTTTTAACCAAAAACAAACACAGTTTTTGAAATAAGAGAACAGTTTGAGGAAACAGCGTAAATCATTTTGCTCTTTTTTGACATCAAATTTTGGAATTTCACTGACCACTGTAGTAAAGCTAGATAATTTCCGTCGCGTCAAACTTCAACTAATAAGAGCTTGAATTAGAAAAAAAGTGTAAGTCAGAACCTGCATCTATTCATTTGGGAAGAAGTAAAGTTGAGAGATCAACGGAAAGTGCTTCACATTCTGTTACTTAAATAACTGGTACTTTGATTATTACTGTATCTAAGTGAGTAGACACATACAATTTTTTATTCAAGTCTATCTTCTATTTACATCTAGAAGATCTAGTTGATCAAACTTATCAGCACAGTGGCAAACAAATTTTTCAAAAATAGTAAACAGACAAACTTTTTTTCGGGTCTAAAAATGCCAGTTTTCACCATCTGAACTAAATTCTTGAAAACGTGTCATATTGTAAAAAACAGCTGAGTTTAATGAAAACGCCACAGTGAAGAGTCCATTAAACAAATAGAGATTTAAAAAATAAATCTGCACTCATGTTCAGGGGCGGATCTAGGATTTTCTCGAGGGGGGGGCTGATTTTCAAAAAATTTTCCAAAATTTTGACGACCTTTTTTTTTTTAGGTCGACCAAATTGATTTTTCGAGCTCTCCCAAAGCACTGTTTTGCCCCTAATTTGGCTAAATTTTCTGCGCCGCAGGCAAATTTTTGAAAAAACAGTCGAAAAAGCCGTTTTTGGGCAATTTTTGAAAAATTTTGACAAAAAAATCGCGTTTTTTTTGGCGCGCGCTCCCCCTCAAAGTTAGTATATATTGGCGCCGAAGGCGCATTTAGAAAAATTTTAGGGTCGGTCAAAAATGGATTTCTAAAAAAGTATCAAAGGAGGGACCCCCCCCCCCCCCCCCTAAATCCGCCCCTGCTCATGTTATATATAAGTTTGGTTAATGCCTTCCTACAAATACCTGAAATAGTCATTGTTTATTTGTTTTTTTTTATTTTTTTAACTCGGCGCAAAATTATTTGTTAGTGTAGGGTCTTAATAAGGTTTTGAGGGAGAGGAGAAAATGTTTGATTTCAATGTCGAAGAAAAATGGTCAAAAAATTTTGAGGATCCACCCTTCAAAAACATCTACACCCGTCCATGGTACAATACTAAAAATAATAAATTAAAAATTTTTACATAAATTTCACCTAAGCAGTTCCGTATTAGCTAAACAGTTCCTCTTAGACGAATTTTTTTGGAGGGCATTGACGAAAAATTTGGGTGTTTTAGCGCACAATTTCTACTCATTATTAATTTTATAAGAGTTTCAGTTTTTCACTCTCACATTTTACTACTGAGTTTTTTAGTCTTTTTGATTTCTATTTCATATTTTATTTTTCTTTATTTGTAGAATTTTCTCGAGGGTTTTGGATTTTGGATTTTCAAAAACCTTTTTTTTAGATTTTTCATTGGTTTTTTTGGCTGATTAACGGAAATCTATGAAAACACCATAAAGACCTGTGAGCATCGCAAGCAAATTCTGATAAAAAAACAAGCCATATAGTGGCGCCGAAATTGCCTTTAGAAAAATTTTAGGGGACCATTTGGGCGGCAGGGGGTCAAATCCCTGAGGGGGGGGGGGGTCGTCCGCCTCCCGCCCTAAATCCGCCCCTGAGTCAGAGCATCCATTGTCGCACCCTGAATTATTGCATATTTTTCAGTTGCATTATTGCATTAATTTTGCTGCATTCTGATTGGTCTAAAATTTGATTTACTCCATCTATCTCCAAGCTTTTCTTACAGGGCGTGGGGGTTGTTAAGGTTCTGAAAAAGTATCAATTTTAATGAAATCCGCCTTCACTGCCCCTCCTTAAAGCCCTAGACCAGCACCTGAAATATGACAACAACAATACCGCTTTCGCAGTGAGGCGCGTGATTTGTATCTTCGAAAGTCCACGATCCACTTGCTCCATTGCACGTTGCCCATGACGATCCGAACTTCTTCAAGGGGACGCGACTGCCCGCCTTGGAGGGGGAAATACAGTCGAATTGAACTCGGGTTCCGTTCGGATAGGGGGAAAATAACTGTGGGGATATGGACACGTAGCGACGCACAGAGGGTCTATTGCAACTCATGACTAAAATGAAGTGACTTGCTAAAGTTTCGCGCTGCTGAATTCAGGGATCCTGAGTTCGGTTCCCAATCGGCTCCCGGTTTTTGAGGTTTTTCCAATTGTTTTTAGATTTATTGATTAAAAAATTGACTTTGGCTACTAACACGCAGTCTCGATTATTTTGTGGCAGTGCGATCTGTAAAGAATCTACTATAAGTTTTTTTCATGCCGTAGAAACTTTTTTCAAGCATTCTCTGGATAAACTGAGAAATCGTAATTTCAAAATAAACACAATGATATTGCAATAAAGGTTAACCCAGAAGCTACAATTTCTACAATACCTTATATTCTTTAGGTTAGCAGGTTTGTATATTTCGAAGAGCAATTTGAACTATATATTTGACCAGCATGAATTTGAAGTACAAACTATAGTTGGTACTTGAAGTCTGATAAAATATAGCCTGGTTTTATCATTTCAAATCACAGACAGTAGCCATTAAAACAGTTTTGGGTAATTTGGCTGAGGAAGCTATGAAAATGGTATCAAATGAAGTTGAGATATGGTAATAATATTTCACTTATCATCATAACTGTCAGGTTAAGTAACTAAAGTGCCGTTAGCATAGCTATGTCTGAATAAACCACTCAACTCAAATATGGCCTTTCGAGTGAAGCATGTCTATTTTGGGTTCTCTGCGAACCATTCCAAAGGCTATAGTGTTCAATTGGTGTCTCAGTTTGTAAAGGCTATAAATATGAGATACACAATTAAAGATGTAATTTTTGGGCTAGCCACTTATAAACTTCAAATATATTGAAGTTCAGATTTTGCATATTTCTGTTACGCACAAGGAGAAAGATAACAAATATGCAGATATACATTAAAGCTAAATCAAATTTGATTTGGCCTGTATTTGATGGTAAGAAAATCTACAGCATTGTCACGGGGCTCTTTCGTGGCCAACTGTGCGAAGGTTACTTTGGGGTCAGAAATGAATCGCAGGTAAATAAACGCTTCTATGTTTTAAGACTTTGAACCCGGGCAGTGCTGCAACATTATGGTCAAAAATCGGGTGATGGAATAAGCACAGCTTTAAAATCGGATTGTCTGCTAATTTCTGAAGGAAATTCCTCACATCATAAACGTCATGATCTGCTTTGATTTAATAAATAGAACAGGATGAATTTCAACATTTCCTTTTAAAAAACTACAGCATTAAAAAAACTCATTCGCCAAAAACAGTTTATGTAACATCGAAAAGTTCGTCAACATAAATTTCAGACCAAATTATCATCCTCCCCGCACCTAAAATCAAAATTGTAATTTTCAGTCAATCAGAATTGACCCTTTTGCTTGGCATGCTCGTAGAATAAATCAGATATATAATTTTTAGGGGCTTTAAACTGTTTTTGACTTTTTTAATTGTCAGCCATTTTGAATTTTTTGAGCTCGGTTGAACCCCAGAATTAACATAAACGGCGTTACATTTTTTTAAACAAAGAATGTCTTTTGAGAGCTTCCTTGAAAGGTTTTTTTTCTTCCAAAAACGCGTCTTTTCGGTGCGCAGTCTTGCTCAAAGCCGTAGACCTTTGGCACTATTTTGCGTTCAGAAAAATTTGACAATCAGAAATGAAAGGGTATGCTACCCCGACCCCTTATCATCTATCTGAACTTGACAGTCAGTCCCACAGCTTAAAACGAGTCAAATTGGGTTATTGCACTCAAGCTTGCAGCCTGGAAAAAAAAAGACCTGATAGGCTTAGAAAAGTCATAGAACATACATATAAAAGACATTAAGAAGACAGCAGTTGGGTTATAAATCCAAGACCACTCTCAGTAAATCAATTACAAATTGACCTAACCGTTTAATTCAAAAAAAATTAAATGGAGATTAGAAAAAGTGGAATCGTATTTTCAGAGAAATCAAAAATAAATTAAACAGCAAATGGTCAAAAATGGGGCCGGATTTGCTTGAACGTTTTTACCCACAATAACATAAGTAATTTTGCGTAAAAATTTTTCACAGTGGGTCAATTGTATTTTGGGCGCTAAAAATTTTGTATTTTACCCAATGAATCTGAAGATCTGCTTACAATATCCCTATCTTGAAACAGTCTTAGAGCCTATCTTGACAAGAAGTTGTAAGACTCTTGTAAGAAAATTTCTAAAATAGCTACTTTTGTTCAACCCGGATGGCTTCCGCTTCGGTCAATTAAACTAAAGTAAAGTTATCTTTACGCATCAAAAACGCTCTCAACTCAGCTTTATCGTCCGAAAATAGGGTAAAAGCCATAGTAGCGTCTTAAGTAATCGACATAACATTGCTTTTATTCGAGCTTCGAGACCATATGACTGGATTTATATTGTTTTTAACAAGAAATGATTTTTTTTTTCAGTTTTCTTTCAAAAAGTCAAAGTAATGTAAGACTTGATATACTTTGAGCAACAAAATTGTTTTTAAAGTAGTGTTTTAAATATTAAAAGATAAAACTATTCGGAAATCTAGCTGAAACTTAGCTAAAACTTCTGACTATTCGACAAAATTTTTTGAGAAACGTTAATTGCAAATCATGAAAGTTAGACTCCGTGTATGCCGTCAAGTCAAGCAAAAATTTTCCACTTAACAAAATTTATGCGTATACTTTGACTGTTTTTCTATCAAAGTAGCGAAAGACTTAGTAATAATAATAACTCAAACGAGCAATTATAGCAAGAAACTTATTTAAAAATTGCCATGAATAGGTTCTACCCCGGATCTCTTTCCATATTTTGATCAATTTCATCTAAAAGAGGTAAACGAAGAGCGCAATATCTGATTCTATTTTCAAAAATTGCTTTAAATTATGACAAATTTCCAATCACTTGCTTAATTGAAATGAAGTAGCATTTTACCAAAAAATTTTAGCACTATTATCATCCTATTTCAAATCATGAGACGATCTTGGAAAAAATTATGAAAAAAAGCTGTTTTACTTTGAATGTGTTTTATTCAAAACTGTTGTTCGGAACATTTTTTTCAATTTTTATTCTACGAGCAAGTACTGAATGGATGGATCTCCAGATAATTTTAATAAAAAAAATTTGTAGTGTATATGATCAGTCATTTGGCATTTTTGTAACCGTTCAAAATGATTTAAAATGAAATAAAATTCTATGGGAGGTGATTTTTGTGAAGTTCTTACAAAAAAGGCTATTCAATCCAGTAGCGGATTTAGGAAGGGGGCGGGGGCGCTCTTTTTCTCTCGGGGATTCGACCCCCTGCCGATTCAAAGGGACCTCCCACTATTTTCTGGAGAAAATGGAATTAATTAAGTTAAAACACGAAAATTTTATTTTCGTCTCAAGAAACGGACCCCCTTTGCACTATTTTGAGATATCCACTCCTGGATGACTGACTTTCAAATTTTTCTAAAGGTGCCTTTGGCGCCAATATATACTAACTTTGAGGAGGAGGGCACGCCGAAAGAGCGCAATTTTTTGTTCGAAATTTTCCAAAAAGTGCACAAAAATGCTGATTTGGAGGAATCTCTATTTCTTGACTTAAAATCATAAGTTGTGGGGTTAGCAACCGTCCATTACTGCCTCTCTCATAATTAAAATTAGTTTTGCAAATTGTTGATAGCACGATGCTGTTTCTGTCCAAATTACAAGTTTTTGTACTCTGTTGGTTTTTGCTATTGATTTGGTGATACTTCAAGTGGGAGATGACTTTCAGAAGTCTTACTAACTCAGATGGTTCTAACGGTTTAGGACTGGCATAGATTTGAAGAAAAGAGATGGCACTTCAAATAGCGTAATACGGTGCAATTTTTTATTCTCAGAAAAATAGCTAGGATCAATGCGAACGTGGGAAGAGCAGACAGTCACGTCGGAATGAATTATTTCGCGATACTTGATTCAAAAATTGTTGCATAATCTGTTAATGACTTCCTCTTTTCTTGGTAGAAAAACGGATCTGTCAAAAATCTCATCGGTATTGACTATGACGAAGTTTTCAGTCAAAACCGCTGTGAGCATTCTACCCAGAGCAATGGCGACTAGAACCACTCTGCGTTTAATTGAGCCTATGCATAAATCGTCTTTTTGGCAGCTCAATGATTCTTGAAGTTAAAACACACCCACCTTTTCAATTATTATTTTTAAAAACCTCGACCCAAAATTTGCATTTCAAGAAGTTAAAAAGTGAATCAAAAACTTTAATTATTCATTCAAAGAAATATTTTTTGAAAATTTTCTACTTATTCCAAGAAATATTTCTCGAAAACAATTTTGCAACTTATCAGAAAATGATTTTTCGATTCATTCAAAGAAATGTTTCTCGAAAACAATTTTGCAACTCATCAGAAAAACTGAAACTGCTTCTCAAAAGTGTTAGAAAAAAGAACCAGATTGTTTGACAGATAGCGAAAATGTGATCAAATAATAGTCAAGCTTCGAAAGGAAAGAGTTCGTTTTAATGAAAAAGCAATAAAATTTATTTATATACTTTGCAGTTTTCCAATGATCCATCAAAATTTACAAAAAAAACAGGGCAATAAAATAGGGCATACAATAGGTCTTACAATAATAGGGCTCCATTGTGATAGAAAGAAAGCCTGCTGTCTTCATTTTGAGATTGATAACAACGCCTTTTATTTTCTCAAATGTAACAAAATCTCTCAATCTGCTGATTTAATAATAATAGTTGTTTCAGAATGGCAAGAAATGAAGATTAGGAGATTGACTGATGAGTATTTAGTGAAAGTCCAGCTAAATGTCTATTGAATAACAACCTGAGAGAGAAAAAACGGACAAAGAGTCGACTCTGAATGTGGGTTCCCGCATCCAATTTCGAGTGTTAATAATCGATTTTAATATGATTTTAGTACCAATCTTACAAAAATTGAGAAAAAAGGATTTTAATCAATTAATAATTGATTATAATCTCACTAGTATATTATTATCGATTATAATGATTATTTTTATCCGAATTTCTAATTCATTTGTTTTGCAGAAAAATCGATTCAAATCGAATACAATTGTTTATAATCCCTTTTGTTTGTCCCTTTTGTCTTCGACCTTGCATCTGAACTGCTTATATTTTATGCTTTTCGTAGACGTTGGCTTATGTGAAAAATGGGAAAATTGTTTTAACAGTTTTCAAATCAATTTAAATTTATAACGGTTTCATGATGCACACTTTAAGTTTTTCTTACCATGAAATCATCAGCACACTGCTTTAGTTTCATGATTTATATATAAGAGTGATATTTCACCTACCACGAGATTCTTTCCGGTAATATGAAGGAACCTCTATGAAACTTTTGTTTCGCGGTAAAACTTTGAAAATTTGTGTTCAGATGAACCAAAGAGTGACAAGACATCTCACTGTAAGAGATTTTTGACAAAAAGAAGTATAATCTATTATAATAGATTATAAAAGATTATAAGAGAATATAAGATATTATAAGACAATATAAGAGATTTTTGGAAAAATTATAATCAATTAAACATCTAAATTTGACGCTTATAATTAAATGTAATTTTGATAAATTACAATTGTAATTACTGAGTGCGGGTTAGTCTATTGATAGTGTATGTTTCATTCGCCGCTCAGAATCCTAATCTCTAGTAATTTGCTATGTCAACAGTTTTATGGCAGTTGACAAAATGCTGGCCTACGATTGGTTCATTGCCAAAACTGGGTTAAAAACATAAACATCTCCAAGGTTTTTTGCCTTGCGGTTGAAAATCATTCAAATTCACGAAATTGCTTTCCTTTCTTTTTCTCTACGATAGATCTGTTGAAGCTTCTATGTTTTTCTATTTCACAAATCCTGGTTCTATGAAAAAAAAACTTAAATTAGAAAATTGTCCAAACGCATAATTTTTTGTGCAAAAGCACTTCCCCCAGCTTCGGTGTATTTTCTGACAAAATCATATGATAATAAAGGGGTTAAATTTTCAATTACACTTTGCTTAGAGCAGAATGGTCAAATGGAAACAAAAACAGTTAAAATTTC
The DNA here is from genome assembly GCF_963678635.1 of Symsagittifera roscoffensis. Classification (NCBI taxonomy): domain Eukaryota; kingdom Metazoa; phylum Xenacoelomorpha; order Acoela; family Convolutidae; genus Symsagittifera; species Symsagittifera roscoffensis. Next base: position 28,010,282 of record NC_087068.1, on the reverse strand, counting down.
GAGAGCAAGTTAATTCTAAAAAAACAAGACTGCTCGTATCACGTATCAGGGCGAAGCCCTGAATGTTACGACTGCTTTTTAAACTTTGTGGAGCAGTAATTACATGAAAAAATTAAATGCAACAAAATCAAATGATTTTTTTTTTGCTCCTTGTTACAAATCAATTCTGGCAAATAAGCTTCCTGCAACCAATTTGGAGCTATTTCGAAGACATATTTTGGGCAATTTAGGCCAATTTGGGCAATTTATTATGAAGATCAAATTGGGCACTTCCTTTTACACCATGAACCAGCTACAAGCAGCCACCTCAAAACAGTACAATCAATAAAAAACCATTGACAACCAAAAAACCGATTACTTTGAATCAACACATTAGTCATAAGCCATCTGCACTACCCAGCAAATTTATTAAGCGGTTAACATCTAATCCAACAATATCACTTGAAAAACAAATGAGTTGGGCAAAGAACACCTGCTGTGCAAAAGAAAACTTGATTATTCATCCGTTCTTAAGCTATAATACAAGGTACTGCTGGTTTTCTTGTTTCTCGTTTGGAAAATAATCTGTCATCTAGAGAAAATTGAACATAAGTTTCCACCAGCATACACAAAAATCAAGTACGAAAACAACAACAGTGATGAGAACGAAAACCCTAAAAAATCTACCCTTTCAAGCAAGATTCAGCAGACATTACATCAGAAAGTGTTTTTTCAGAAAATCAGTTCTATTTAAAACCAAACTCAAATTGCATATTCAATTATAAACAGCAGCATCTGAACTAAAAAGATTTTTTAAGGAATTTTTCATCAATTATAAAAAGAAATCCATCTATGGCGACCGAAGGAAAAAAATATTGGAGGTTCATTTTCAATTTTAACCTCTAATGGTTATTTAACATCTCAGGTTTTACATCCAGCATGTACACATTTAACATCTAAACACAGCCAATTGCTCCTCGTTTGGATAAAAACATTAGCTGGTTTTCTACATTTTTCTTCATCCACCCAAAAGAAGTGATCGTGAACAAACGACAGTTATGAGCTTTATATTAAACAACACTTAAGAGCATTTATTAGTTCATTGCCTATAGCCGTTGCTTAAGAGTCAAGTCACCCCAGACAGAACTTGAGCAGAGAATAAAGCTAATTAACAGCAAGCACGATGAGTGAAATATGATGGGAGGAATAGGGCAGGCCTCTTTAGATCGCACCTTTTTCGAATTCTTATTATTATGAATATTTGTTATCTAAACACCCAAAAAGAGCTGAAATAAATCTAAACACCCAAAAAGAGCTGAAAGAACCTGTCCAGATAAAACCGTTCCTCAAGTTTGTTTAAGTACCCGAACAGCTAAGACCTTTTTTGGAGCAAAATTTATCGCCCTCATAAAAAAAATGGAGGCTTGGGATCGGCAGCACGCCATTACCATCGTCAACACGCTCGGACGCATCGCAGTTAAATGCGCAGGAAGCATGACTTTTGCAGAGCGACAAATTTGATTTGGAATTTTTCAAGTAGGATGTGATAATAAACGAGGAGCTGAGATTGCTGCAGACTAGTTTATAAATACGTAGTGTTCAGTATTACTTAGTAATATACTTTATTAATGAATTTTTTTCGCTTAATACAGAAACTACGCTGAATCACGTTTGAACCGCCCGGATATGTACAAATATTCGCATTGCACCTACAATAAACCATTTTATCTTTTTTTTACAGAAAGTGCATCATTATGTTGGAGGACTGAACACAACTAGGTGAGGACATGGCTCCACCGTTTTTTGCTGAAACATTACAGACGCTAGCATAAAAGCTTGAATCCAGAATTGAAGTTTGGTTTTTTAGATGATGAAAACGTAGCTGACGATTACAAGATAAGGCTTCGAGACCTTCAAAGATACTGAGATCAGGAAAAAACTACGGTTCTAAGCAGAAAAAAGGTGAGTTATGATTTTTAGGAAAGACCACATGTATTTTAGGGCAATTTCAAAAGTTTATTTAAAGATAAAAACCATATCCAAGGATTAGTTTCTATCGTGGGCTCCCCTATAGGCGAATTCTATCATAAAGAAAGGGTAAACAAAAAAATAGCCGAGCTGGAAAAAATTTCGGAAGTTTTTGATAAGCTGGATGCAAATTTTGGTTTCAACTTCTAAAAAAAATGCTTTGGCACGCCAAAACTCTTATACAAGTCCTTGTTTTTTGCAGTGTTTTTCTGGAAAAATACGATCGAACTTTACGAAAAATTTTTTGTAAGGTACAAAATAAAAGAATAAAAGATTCTAAGATTCTAGCTTTTCTCAATTCATTAGCCTCAGCAGTAGAAGCGAAAGCTTGCTTAAGTGAAATTTTTGGTTCAAAGCACGAGGATGGGACTTATAATGATGCAGTAGAGTGTTGGTATGGTTCAGCAAGATTTAGTGTACCCCGGAAAATAATCCAAAAAACTGTACGAAGCCCATATATGATAAACAAAATTTCTCAAATCATTTTGAAACTAGAACCTACTGATGTAAAAAGGTTCTATGCTCATTAGGATAAGCTAGGATCGCAATGGTTGAATGTCATACCGTAAAAAAACTAAGATTGAAATTGTCAAATCAGCTGCTTAGAACTGCAAGTGGACTCGCCTAGGTTCAAAAATTTGTGAAAAACATAGATGCCTGTGCGAAAAAGATCTAGCCGAAAATGGACGGCCTGGTCTATTTTTCCTCAAAAGTGCAGGGGAATTAACTAGGCAGTTTTCGATCCACGACACCTCAACAGGACAGATCAGAAGCTCCTGTGAGATAAAACGGTCGCTTACTCCATAGCCCCTTGTAGAATAAGCGCATGCTCGGTTTGTAACCCCGGAACAGCCTCGGCATTTGATAAATGACGCATATACTTTTCAACCAATAGTTTTTGAAGTTCAGGGTGCCGCCGGCCATGGCACTGAGATTTTACCGAATAAGTTTTGGAAGGAATTCAGCACGTTTATCGAGGAACCCAGGGCAGCTAGCTTTCTTAAGAAGAGAGGTTGAGAAATCTCCCCCGCAATACAGGTTGCGAATGGTTCCTGCGTAACGGCATTCTTAATGTTAGAAAAATATTTGAAGATGTTTTTAATCATAGAGCCAAGGGAACAAAAGTTTTATATAAGTATATAAAGGACCCGTAGCCTCAAATCAGGTCAGTTTTTCTGAGTATCTTTCAACTCCAGTTTATTCAGTGCAGATGTTAATTTTCTCAATCTGGTTATTTTTTCAACTATCTGACACCCTTTACCTCTATCCCCATTATATTTTACTCTTCAATATCTAGAAAATTCCTAGAAAAATTCGATGATTTTGACCAATGGAAAAACAACATGGAAAAAAAATGAATTTGTTTGCTGTTAAAAGTATATCTATTGTTTTTGTATTAAATTTTACATTAAAAGAAGACCAAGATAAATTGCATGACTTACACTTGCTTTAAAATTTTATATATCTTTTTGCGATTGAAGTGTTCAATTTTTTGTATGTGACTTTTTTCATTACACAAAAACCTACTTTTTTCAGATAAAAATAAATGCTAAAGGGTACCCTTATCTCAGTTTGCTGTTGGATTATCTCAGTTTGCTGTTTGAGTCATCTCATTTTGTGGAGACTATCAACTATATCTTAAAATCGACAACTCATTTTAGTATTTTTCCTTTTTTCTCACAATTCTTCCCCGCCTTTTTTCTCTCTTTCTTTGATTTATGTTGAATGTTACATATTGTTGGAGCAAATTACTTTACCTTTCTGTAAACATTCTAAAAAAAATGCTACAAGAAGAAATTGAAGAAACATTTTACAGTGAATCCTAGTTAAATTTAAATTACCACGCAG